>NC_062225.1:10693827-11010368 GCF_902686445.1 Sciurus carolinensis
TTTTTTTTCTGTTTTATTTATTTCTCCATTTACTTTTTTCTGCCTTTTCATGGGCCACTTGAATTTTTTTTTTTTTTAGATTTACATTTCAACATAAGTATAACATTTTTGAGTGTATCTTTTCCTATAACTTATTTAGCTATTGCTTTAGGTATTAAATTATACATACATACCTTATCACAGATTACTAGATTGTACTAGATCATGTAAAATTCAGAAATCATGTTTCTCTCTACATTCCTTTACTTTCTCCTTTTTAAATATAATATATTTAAGTATTCCCTCTATAGACATTTAGAACCCAGACAGTATCGTGATTTTTTTTTCTACTTCCAAAAATAATTTAGAAAACACACAAAAGGAAAGGAAGTCTGTTTGATTTTTCCCTGTTTGGCCTTACCATGTTTTTACTGATAATCTAAGGTCCCTTATTTTATCTTTTTGTTTATGTTTAGTGATTTTTTTTTTTCTGCCATTCTCTATTGGGAGTTAGGCTTCTAATAACTCCTGTTAGTTTTCCTTTTTTCAATATGTTTGAGGTTGGGTGTGGTGCTGTGTGCTAGTAGTTTGAGCTGAGCTGGAGAATAGTCTGGATAACATGGCAAGACCTCATCTTAAAAAACAAAAACAAAAGCAAAACAAAACAGAAACTATTTTGATTTTTTTCTTCATTCTGAGGGATATTTTTTCTGAGCATAGAATTCTGGATTAATAGTTCTTTCCTTTTAGTGTTTGAAAAACATTGCACCATGTCCTTCTAATTTCCATTATCTCCACAGAAAAATCTGTCATTTTAGTGGTGTTTCTCCTGTCGTTGAGGTGTCATTCACCCCTTTCCGATTTTGATTTTTCTTTGCCTTTCATTTTCAAGAATTTAATTATGGTTTGCCTTCACATGGACTATTTTGGGTTTATCCTGCTTGGAGTTCATTTAGCTTCTTGAATCTGTAGGTGTACAGATCTTGTCAGATTTGGAAATTTTCGTAGCACAATTTCAAGGTCTTTTTGGCGGCATCTTCTTTCTTTGTATAACTTTGATGACAGAAATACTATATCTTTTAATACTCCCACAAGGTCCTGAAATTCTATTCCTTTTTCAGTCTATTTTCTTTCTGCATTTCAGATTGGATGATGCCTCTTGTTGTGTCTTTAACTCACCAATCCTTTCCTGAGTCCTATCCCTTCTGCTGTTGAGCCTTTTACTGTGTTTTTATTTCTGCTACGGTTTTTTCCAGTTCTAAAATTTCCACTTGACTCATTATGTCTTCTCTTTCCTTGCCGAGATGGCTGTACTTTTTAGCTGGTGTACAGTGTATTTATAATTGCTCTTCAAATCATTTTTACATGACTTCTCTGAAATAATTGTCTTGTAAATCAAGCATCTCTGTCATCTTAGCATTGGCATCTATTGACCTCTTTTTAAAAAATTCATTTCTTGGTTCATGTCAGGCTATGAGACTTGGGGTCTTATTTAAATCTTCTGCTTTAGGTAATGTCACTGGACAGTGCTCCAACCAGGGAAAGTTGGGGTGTGTGGGAAGTATTTTTACTTCCAGGTGGAAGTAGAAATTCAGGTTCCCTACCTGGTCTTCATTGATTACCCAAGTGGGGAGTCTCCTTCTTATTACTGGGCAAGGGTGAAAATTCTGACTTCCACTATGGTTTCTGCAGTGACATTGCTGTAGGGTGACCTACTTACCACTGGGTGTTATGCACACCGTGGCCCTTCATTAGACTTTCTCCAGTGTCATGCTATGAGCAAAGGAGAGACACCTCATTATTACCAGTAGAGGTTAAAGTTCAGACTCCCTGGAAGGTTACCACTGAGACTGCAGAGTTTGAAGTCCCTGCTCCTTACTAATTTCTTCAGACACCACCCTGGCAGGGTGTTTAGGACAATCCTTACAAGCTGAGGAGGATGGAAATCAACTGAGGCTTCCCATTCAGCTTTAGTGGGTGTGGGAGGAGTTGGGGATTCAGTTTCTTCTGTGGTGTTTCACTGAGGTAGAGTAGTTATTGTCTAAATGCTTTCTATCTTGAGAAGCTTCACCTTTGTTTGGTTATAGAGAATAAGTTCCTGTTGGGGACTCAGGTTTGAACCCATTGGCTTTTCATTTTGCATTTCTTCATCTCAAAACATGGCATAAATGAGAGAAAGAAAATCCAGGGAATTAATCATCATGTCTTTCCTCTGGTCTTACTTTCCCTTACCCTTCTGCAGTTCCTCTTCACTTTTTAGGGTCTTCCTGTTTGTTTTATGTATAATATCCAGAGGATTTTAATTGTACATTGCCGAAAAATAGGGAAAATATCTCTATGTCATCTTCTTCGAAGCAGAAGTCCAATGAGCATTTTCAACCCCACCCCTCAGGTCCAGTCAAGTTTGAGAAACTCTGGCTGCTTTGTTACTACAACCAAAAGATCTGATGGCTGCTGCGGTATCTGCATATCAGATGAATTCAGGGGCCACTCATACCCACTCGTGTCCCCACCATGCGTTGTGAACCTGCTGTGTTCACCGCTGACTTGCTCTGTCTGGATTTCTGTCCGTCTGCTTTCTCCAGGCCTCTGTCCGCGGAGGCCCAGGGAACTAAAATCCACTGAAACAGCCCTCTGTCAGCAAGTGATTGGAACGAGTGTACAAATACCCCAGCTTCTTCACTCCTGTGTTGGAATGACTCTCAGGCCATTTATTTTCTGGAATTTTCCTAGTGAATTGTTTCATTGGCCCACAGTGATAGGAAGCTTGTTGTTGGACAATGTATTGGCTGACTCCCCTTCTCGGTCTCATTTTCCCATTTCCACCCTCTACTCCCTGCCGCCCCTCTCCATTGTGGCTCCTGAGAAGTCCTCTGAGCAGCTCACAACCTGGGATGGGCTTCTGTTTGTGAGAAACTTCATACAGTCTTTCCCTCTCAAATGCAAAGATACATGGCTGCAAATGAAAGTTAGAAATGTTTGGGGCATGGCTTCTTTGCTAGTTTGCTCTGTGACTATAGGAATGCCCCTTAGCTTCTCTGAATCTCCATTTATGCATTTCCAAAATAAGGATAATGGACACCTACTTCTTAGTTTGAGAGGTTTATATGATAATTCAAAATGTGTAACACCGTACCTGGGACACAATAATTGCCTGAATTCTGGACCCTTCAGCCAACGACCTTATCGGTGCTCATGCCCGTTTCTGATTTCCTTGTTACTTTCTGCCTGTCCTTCTCAGCCTCCTCAATCCCTTTCCTTCCTAAGGATCTCACCTTCATGCTTCTGTCGCGTACCCTTGTATGTTCTCTCCAGCCCCACGGCTTCCACTTCTCCTGCATCAAACACCACAGGTCCCCTTTCCCCAGTTTCCCCCTCTCTCCTGGGCTCGAAGCCCACATTTCCAACTCGCACTGAGACTTCAAACTCCGTGTGTACAGAATAAGACTTTGCTACACCAACAAATCAAAATGCATCTTCTCCCACTTATTTATCTGCTCCTATTTTGGTTAAAAGAATCAGTCACCATCCCAGATGCCATAGTTAGAAATCCTGAGGCTAATTTTAATTTCTTCTTTCTTTATATATTTCCTATTTAACCAGTTACCAGATTCTGTGACTTCTGTTTTCTAAGTCAGGGCTTCCAAACGGAAGATTGCCACCTCTTAGTGACTGAGCCTCAGCACGGTTAGTTCACCCTGACATTGGTAAGCCTTCCTGGTGGCCATATTCCATGGTTACCTTCTCCCAGGTGCTGGCTGGGGAACACCTTTACTGGTAATGGAAAGATCTCTTTTGGAGAGATATAAATAAGCTCTTTATTTATTTGAAACTCTTAAATAGAAAGTTTAAGAGAATAAAAATGTATCACAAGAAATACCCAGGAAGAGTCTATCCATGCTGATTATTAGAAATTTAGAGAATAAAAATAAATATCTTTTCAAAAATAAGGATGACATAGCATAAGATGAAAAAATACCTACATACATAAATAAACTTATTAATTCTATGCATGTATGTATCATGTGTTTGTAGCTATAAATCATATGCATTTATTAATAGAGATGACTGTCTTTTGTTCCTATATGTTATATTCACTTGGTCTTTGTCCCCAGTTTCTGGCACAGAGTTCCTAAAACTTCTGAAATCTCCTGAGTGATGAGTAAGCTCACATGCTAATCAGTTGACTCACAATGGAGCCTCTACATAGCTTCGGGGTGGAGACTGGTCACCAGAAAGATGGAGACATGACTGGGGGCTCGGACTTGTAGCTTCTCTCTCCTACATTTGGGGAGCAGAAGGAGCTTGAAGATTGAGTTTAATGATAGAACCAATCATAATTACACCATGAAGACTCCACAGAAACCCCTCAGGGATGAGGTTCAGGGAAATTCTGGACTGGTGACCACACTGAGGCCAGGAGGGTGTGGCCCCAGAGAGGGAGTGGAAACTCGGTGTCTCCCTTCGTTTCATCCCTTGACCTTGGCAGGGTTTTTGTTTTGCCTCTTCCTGAGTTACATTCTCTATCGCAAACCACTCTGGTAAGTAGATTGCTTTCCTGAGTTGGAGAGGATGAACGTCCACAAAGAGGTGGTTGTGGGGACCCCCGAATTTGTAGCCAGTTAGTCAGAAGTGTTGGTGGCCCCTGGGACTTAGGACTGTCACCTGAAGTGGGAGCGGTCTTGTGGGATGGAGCCCTTAGCTGGTGGGATTTGTGCTAACTCTGGGAATTAATGTGGGAATTGAACTGAATCGGTAAACATCCAGTGAGTGTTAGAGAACTGGAGAATCGCGTAAAAAAGTGACGAGTTCCAAAAAACTCTACATGAAGAATACAAATAATCCAATCAACAAATGGGCTAAGGAAATGAACAGACACTTCACAGAAGATCTACAAGCAATCAACAAACATATGAAAAAATGTTCACCATCTTTAGTAATAAGAGAAATGCAGATCAAAACTACACTAAGATTCCATCTCACCCCAATTAGAATGGCGATTATCAAGAATACAAGCAACAATAGGTGTTGGAGAGGATGTGGGGACAAAGGTACACTCATACATTGCTGGTGGGGCTGCAAATTAGTGCAGCCGCTCTGGAAAGCAGTGTGGAGATTCCTTAGAAAACTTGGAATGGAACCACCATTTGACCCAGCTATCCCACTCCTCGGCCTATACCCAAAGGACTTAAAATCAGCATACTACAGAGATACAGCCACATCAATGTTCATAGCTGCTCAATTCACAATAGCCAGACTGTGGAATCAACCTAGATGCCCCTCAATTGATGAATGGATAAAGAAACTGTGGTACATATATACCATGGAATATTACTCAGTCATAAAGAATAATAAAATTATGGCATTTGCAGGCAAATGGATGCAGTTGGAGACTATCATGCTAAGTGAGATAAGCCAATCTCAAAAAACCAAAGGACGAATGATCTCACTGATAAGCAGATGATGACACATATAGGGGGTGGGAAGGGGGCAAAAATGGAGGAAGGAGAGACGCTATAGAGGGATAAGAGGGAGGGAGAAGGGGAGAAAAAAAATAACAGAATGAATCAAAAACTATTACCCTAGGCAAATGTATGATAACACAAATGGTACGCCTCTACTTCATGTACAAACAGAGAAACAAGATGTATCCCATTTGTTTACAATAAAAATGAATTTAAAAAAAAGTGTCCAGTTCAGGTCTGAAAAATCCTACACATGTGGTATCAGAAAATAAGAAATTGCAGATGATTGATCAGATTTAAAAAAAAAAAAAAGATGTTTGGCAATCTTAAAGAAGAGTATAACCAGAGCGTACAACAGAAAGCTAAAGGGGAAAATGAAGACCTGCTCCACAGAACAGGTTGAATCTGGAAGAAAAAGCAATTTTGAAATAATAGTCTCTATGCAACAGGAAATGAAAGATGAAATAATAAGAAAGCATGGATATAAGTGCAGTAAAATATTTAAGGAAAAATTAAGGAAAGTGTTCTACTATACAGAATACAGAGGAATAAAAAATAAAATTAATTTTGCAGAAAATGTGTCCTTCTATGGATGGCGAATTTGAGAAACTCAGAATACTGACATAAAGAACAACCATATGAAAACAATTTATATGAAGCATGGAGGTAAGGTAACAGGAGCCAATTTATATATGAAAAGGGTGACTAAGAAAGGAAACAGAAAGAATAGAAGAACTGGAGGAGAAGTATGATTCAAAGTTATAACTGAATAATGAAGGTAATTTTTTTTTTTCATAGAAGATACTTTTTCCCAAACGAGACAATGCACAGAAACCTAAAAAGGAGTCAGATGATAAAAGTGGAACTGTGATAATAAGGTCATGAAGAGTTCACTAGACAAAAATACATGTAAGAAACTTCAAACTGCAGATATCAATGAAATGCAAATGAAAGGAAGATACAATTTGTCATAGATGTAAAAGACGAAAATAACCTGCATTTTCCATATTTGAGAAAAATAGACATTCTTTGCTAAATGCATGTGAAAGATGTTAACTAGAACAACATTTGGGAGGGACGACAGAATATGCGTGTGTCCGTTTGTCACACATGTGCTGTGTATGACATATATGTAATATATATATTACTCTGAAAATGTATTTCTCCTCAACCTGGAAATTTCACTTATAAGATTTCCTTTTCCCTTGCGAGTTCAAGGCCAGCCTCAGCAACTTAGTGAGGCCCTAAGCAACTCAGTCTAACCCTGTCTCTAGGTAAAATACCAAATGAGCTGGGTATGTGGCTCAGTGGTTAAGCACCCCTGGGTTCAATCTCTGCTACTAAAAACAAAAAGCAAACAAACAAAAAAATTTCCTTTCCCCAATAATATAGTTTCTTATAAATACTAATGACCTCTATTGCTATGTTCTTTTAAAAAATATTTTAAGTAATTTTTTTTTTTTTTTAGTTATTGCATTGCAGGGGAGGTAAAAGTTTCCTGCTGCCCTCTGAGAATTCATTAATTGAGACTATGAAATAAATTGGCAGCAGGCAGATTAATAAGAGAAAAGATATACAAGTTGGTTTTGTACACCAAGGGATGACATGAAAGAAAAGTGACTACCCCCGAACCCAGTGAGATCTGGAAGATTCTATACCCTCTTTCTAAGGGAGAAGGAGGGGGAGGTGCCAAATTAGCAGAGAGGAAGTGATCTTTTGAAAAGATGAATGGGACCTTGGAAGAACAGGTGACAGCCTGTGACCAAGTGTGCCATGTCCAGGAAGTGGATCTCCGAGTCCTCTTCTGCCACAGGAGCCAGTCTTTCCTGGTGGGTAAGATTCCCAGGGAAGACACCTATGAAACTGAGTCCCTTTTGGAGGATCGCCATTGAGGCAGAGAAGGTGAGGACAGAGAAGCCTCTGCCTGCGTTCTCTTCTCCCCAGGGTCTCACGCAAAGTCATCAGTGAACCAAAGTGGTGTATTGGGGGATGGCGTTTCCTGAACCCCTTCGACATCCACACCGTCTTCCTTCATCATTGATTCAGGGCTGCTAATTCTTTCTTATCCATGTAGCTCAAAAGGCATGGTTTATAATTTCCAAATATATTCAGTGACGTTCATTGAAGAAAGAAAACAAATTTAGAGATGATATTAAAAATACACCGGGAAGAACCCAAAACTACTCTAGGAAAAATTAAATCAGCTAAAAAAAATATTCAAGGATATGACCTGAATTTTAATTTAAGTTAAAACCAAAAGCAGGCCCGGGTACCTAGCTCAGTGGTATGACATTAGCATGTGCAAGGTCCTGGGTTCCATCCTCAGGGCTGCATCTAGACCAAAACCAAAAAATAAATAAATATAAACCCCAAACCAAACAAAACAACAAACTAAAGCAAAATGAACGATGAACTGTTATTTGCCACTTAACTTGTCACTGGCTGAAGTAGCAGGAAGTGCTTGGATTAGAAACAACACCTTTTCTTAGTTCCCTGTGGAGGTCAATAGGGCACATTCTAGGGAAGGACCTTCCAGGAGGACCAGGAGGCAGAAAGCAAATTTGATGTCAGTGACTCCGAAGCACCAGGAGTAGCAAGGTTTTGTTACAAATGCGATCTCAGGAGGAAATGGCAGGGATTCCTTTTGGCGGCCTGTTGAAAGCAAGTCCAAATGCTATAACCCACAGAGGTGCTCCGTCCTTGACAGTGTCATATTAATTTATGACAAATAAACAGCCATTACCAGGGTTCATAAAAGGGATAATTAATGATATTGTTAGCTTTAAAAAAAAAAGAAAAAGAAATGGCCACTTACTAGTGGTTTTGAAATGCTAATGAATTACTGTGGGATAATTTCCAGTGAGTCAAGTCGATTTCCCCAAAAGTCAGTTTTGCATAAATACAGTGCAGAATCCAAGTTGCTACTACTTATAGGTTGAATTTTTTCAACATACATTAAGAAAAAGAAAAAGCTGTCATTTGAAGAAACTCCCTTCATGACTTCCTCAGGTGGGCTAAGGTGTGCAGGAATCCTTTTCGGATCATGGCTTCCCGGGATTTTTTAAAGGGAGACATTCCATATGAGAACTGGTTGACAAGATGATCTACAATCTGGGTGCAGGATGGAAATTAAATAATTACAAGGTGTGGGGAGCCATCTATGACTAGCAAAATCAGACACGGAAATCTGGCTTTTAGGAACTGGCAATCATTGACACATTGTTCCAGATGACATGGGGCATGTGGTATCCGCAAAGAGTGGCTCACTGCTGGAATTTGTGTGTCCTGGATGTATCACCTGAACCATTAGAGCAAATGGCTTCCTTAACTCCACCCCATCCTGTTTCTCACAGATGAAGCTGGGCCTGTTCCCCCTTTTACCTGGATGACTGTAAATAAAGGACAGGTGGGCTCTTCCTGCCATTAGAGTCAGATTGGTACGGTTCAATCAGTCATGCCCCTGCTTCCAAGAATAATTGTCTCCTGTGGTTCTTCTACTAAGTTACTTCTAAAAAGTTTCTTAGCGATTAATTTACAGCCGGCCCTTCCCTCCGACAGAAATTCTTTCCCTCACCCATGCTGGACTTGGAAGAAACCCAATAACAATGCAATAGTGGATAAAGGGAAATGAGCCTTTCCCATCAACTGTGAACTACGTGCTATTTTGTTTCCCAGTCTGGTTGACTTGGGAAAGACTGGCACGTGGAGGCTTTCTTTTGTCGGGGTTGAAGTTGTATCCCTTTCAAAATTCTCTCATCCTCACATAACCATGAAATGCTTGCCTGTTGGCTCTCTAGTTCTTCTTGAGTCCACAGTAGGCATCCATATTTTTTTTGAAAAGAAAATAATTCCAAGCTTAAAGAGAGCCTCTCTCGTTTTCCCACCCCCACTCCCAGATGATCCACCTCACGTGCTGGCCACAGAGGGAAAGGAGGGTCCCAGTTCTTCCTGGAGCATTGGGTCACCAACCACAGGACAGCTGATTCAGGCACATCTGTCACTCTTGGAATGTCATTCTGCCTCAGTCAGTCCCCTGTACAGTCAGGTGAGGGAAATGTGTGTCAGAACAGCACTGAGCTGTTTGAGCCACAGTCAGGCCATTCAGGGAAGGCCTGCCCCTCTCAGTTCTTTTAGGGACATTGCCTATCACAAGTTCCCAGTTGTGAACACACACACAGCCCCAACCCACCCCACACAATCCCCTCTCTACCTGTTTTGGACCATTTCCCCTCATATTATATATTTTAAGAGTCACGACTTTTGTGTAAACCTAGTGCCAATGCCTCACTCTTCACCACTGAAGAAATCTGAAATATGCAGCTTTGTCCCCAACCCCCTCTGGCCCAGAAAAACCAATTACCAATGGAGCACAGTAAAAAAAAAAAAAAAACAAGCAAATAAACAAACAAAAAATCCTCAACACATTTTGGGGGTGGTGGCCACAGCTTTTATTTGCTAAGGCCCAGAGCTGAAGAGAGTTAAAAAACAAAAATCAGCAAAGGTGCGTTGCTTCCCCAGGAACACAGAGGGTACCAGGAGCCCCTGGGACACCCGGCCACTTCCCTCCCTTGCATGGCGAAAGGAAAAGCTGCTTTAATTGCTGAAGTTGATTTTTTCACAGCAGTCTTTAGAGGAAGACCCTTGGCAATCCGCACTTTGAAGATTTATACATGGCACTTACCAACTCTACTTTTATATATTTGAAATAAAAATAGCTTAGCAGCAATTTGCTTCTTTTTTTATTCTTGTTTCAAAACTCATCCCTCTCCCACCTTTGAAGTGCAGAGAACCCTCTTAGTCACCAGCCTTTTTGAGTGGCAAAATGTTAATCATAAGAATTTATTTTCTGTGCTAACAAATGTTTTCCTTGGAGATCTTTTTTTTTTTTTATCATTTTAGACAGAACTTTTTAAAAAGATATAAATTAAGTCAGATGGTTGAGAAATTTCCCTGGGGAACAAAACCTTTATTTATAAGATTCTCCAGATCTCTGAAATGCTCCCAGAACCTATAGTTTCTACCCGAAGAAGAAATATCACTAAGGCATTAAGTCAAAAAGTATTTTCTTCTAAGGAATTTTATTCCAATGATACAAAAAGCAAGTAATAGGAACTGGGATAGCTCAGTGGTATGCACTTGCCTATCGTGTGCAATGTCCTGGGTTTAATCCCCAGTACTAGAAAAAAACAACAAAAAAAAAAAAACAAAAAAAAAGGCAAGCAATAATTAGAGTCATGAAGTAAAATATTGAAAACAAAAATCCCACATTTTTTCAGGCAGATTTCCTTTCTGATCAGTTTCTGCTCTTGCATGGGAATGATTATGAGGCATTTCTCCAGAGCTCTGATCAGCAGATTTGATATATGGATTTAGATCAATTTTTTCTTATGGCAAATCTATATGTTATTCTCCGTCTTCATTTGGTGCTATTTGCTGAGTGGCTGTTACGCAGGGGCAAAGGTGGCTCTCTGGCGGTGAAGGCAGTCGAGTAATCTTTTACTCCTCATAAGAGGAGTGTGAGATATTAAATCACACTTGACGTACCTGCGGCCCAGCAACTTCATCCATATTTTATCTGCTGTAAATTTAATACCACAGCACTTTTTAGGGTGATGTATTTATTAACTGGCTGGGGATGAGCAGTACAGAAATTCAGTTTGTTCAGGAAAATAAAATGAAGACAGTCTGACAAGTTTATGAAGTAAGCACAATAGCTATTTATTACTTTTTAAACATACAGTTGGCTGAAATGTTTTTAGCAGTGTTTGTTCAATAAATGCATAATGCTTTCTAAATCATCTCAGCTTATTATTTTTTTTCTTGGAATTTTAATAAAGTCTTTTTCTCTTAAAGCAATCTGTTGTCCCCACTCCCTTAGGCTCAGTTACCCAGGGCTTACCTGGAGCCTCCAAGGAAACAACCCATCTTTGTTCTGCCTGAGCCACCCGTGGAATTGTGGGAAATGGAATCACATTTAGATTTGCTATAGTCAGCCTCCTGCCCCACAGGTCACTTGGTAAACTATTCTGAAATGACAGTTACCAAGAGGACTGCTTCTCTCAATTACTTTAACCTTTTTTCTTTCCTCCCTCCCTCCCTCCCTCCCTCCCTCCACGACACCTCTTCTTTTTTAACACCCCCTGTGTTTCCCAGCCTTCGACTTCCAATCCTCATTTTCTATACAGATAAACCACAGGCTGCCGGTGTCATCTACATGCCGGCCCTTCTTGCTCTTTCTCCAGCTGGTGACATAGGAGGTATCGCCTGTTCATTGAGGAAAGGAGAATGAGGTCTGATCCCCTTATGTGTAGAGTCAATGAGTCTCAGAAAACTTCCTTTTCCTTTCCTTTCTTGAGTTTGAAATTCTGCCAATGTTTTAGCCAAGTGGGATCAGCATTTTGGTGGTTTTCATATCTCCCCTCTAGAGATTCGCCTGCAGATCCATTGATGGGCGTCGGGAAATTTGATCACCAGCTTGAAGCTGATGATACTTTGAAAGCAATCGGGAAGGTTCTAGTCCCTAAACCCGGATAAAGTTCAGGTGTCTGGGTTCCATACAACAGGGCCACAGCAGTGGTTCTCAAAGTGTGTTCCAGATTGTAGCAACAGCAAAACCCCTGGGAAATTGTGGGTTTGTGGAATCCCTGATCCCATCCCAGCCACCCAATCAGAACTTGGGTGGCGTACAGCACCCTGTATTTTTCACAAGCTTTGCATGGGCTCCTGATGCTCATGCAGCTTTGAGAATCACTGGACAAAAGCCTTGATGAACGGCAAACACATGATGTATTTGCAACATCAGCATTCTCAGCACCTCCCTGACACAGAGCAGGCTTCTGGAAGGATCTACCACATCATGGTCCTTAGGGAGGGAGCAAAAATTTGACTGGCTTTAAAACCACTGCTCTGATCAAGTGCATTCCAAATGCTGAATACAAATACTGTTTTGGATTACCCAATATATTTAGAATCATCCCTTGGCATGGCTTATTGAAAGATGACTAACTTGCTTTAGAATGAGGGAAGGCAAAAGAACTAACATCTTTTGAGGGAGAGAACATGAACATCAAGAAGTTTCTTTTAAAAGCCTACACCCCCCCACACACAATTTTCAATTTTTGATGATACAATTATTTGTGTTCCTTTGGTCTTTGTAAAAGCATTTACTTCCTTGAGTAAAATCTGAATATTTTCAGGAAACAACATTCCAATCCAACTGCCTGTGGAATGTTTTCTTTTTCCATGGCGTGATTGAAACTAAGCAGAATATATAAACCGGGAATGCCGGAGAGATATCTGTTTGTCATTCTTTTAGACATATGTGCTCATTTTTACCTTCCTGAGCACAGGTTTCTAATTCCAGAATGCATTTAAATTTTTTCCTGAGAGTTTTTCCTCTCCACAGTACAGGGGTGGGAAAGGAGGTATTCCTTTCCTGCTCATCATAAGGGTCATACAACAGAAGACAGGCTAACAAGAGAAAGGCACAGCACATTTGCTTGGTCATGGTTTTATGGGACACAGGATACTTCAGATGGATGACCCACAGATTCAGGGTGAGTTAGTCATTTTTATGCTTAGGTTGGACCAAGCATGGGCAGCCATGTAGAAATGTGATTGGCCAAAAGCTAAGGTGAGCTAACTCTAATAGATGAAGGGAACCCAGCAAGGCCTGTCTGTTCAGATTCTTCTTGGCTTCTCTAGGCAGCATTCCTTCCTCCCAAGTGTGGGTGGATCCCTTTTAGATGGAGGTCTTATGACCTACTTTCAGATAAGGTGGGTTAGAGAATTTCTTCATGGCAGCTCTAAGAAAGTTGGTGGAAGGTTAGAGTAATATTTTTAGGCATCTCAGCTAGCTTTGGGAAAAGGGAATTCTGGTTTCTATGATCTGCGTTGGGGAAGAGAATTTCTAGTTTCTGTGATTTGGTCTGAGGGAGCAGGGGTGAAGGAGGAGGAGAAGGTCAGAAAAAGACCTTGCTCCTGAGGACTTCAATTGGGGTATCCTTTTCTAAGCTCCAACAGTAGCTTTGAAAGACACAAATCTCCTACTGCTGTCTCTGAGTGCGTGCATCCAGCCCCATAATCAGAACATCAGCATGGGGGCTTGCGTTCTGAAGAAGTTCATTACACACTAGATTTCACATTAAGAAAATAAGGCGACTCCAGTACTGGAAATTCCCAAGAACTTGAATTTGCTTCTCAGATCTTCAGATGCATGGGAGTGTCAATTTAGAACTGAAGTGAGGCACAATCTCCTTCTGACCTGAACAGATTCTCTTATGCATAAAATGTGTTCCTCTTAAGAAGGTCACATCCAACTCAAGGAAATGTACTGTAGTGAGACTGGAGAAAAACTGAGTCAGTCTCCAGAGCCCAAACCTCTGGGACCTGTTAGTCCTTCCACTCCAGGCCAACACCAAAGCAGTCTTTTTTTTTTTTAATATTCTGAAAAGTTTAAAATGCATACACATTACAACATCTTTCTAATGCTGAACTTCAGCAACTGAGGGCAAACAAAAAAATCTATTAGGTGTATATCTACATCTAAATGTTGAAAATATTTAAAATGTATACTGTATATAATATGCATATGTGCTATATATGTATACACACAAACTTGATTAAAATAGAATACAACAGAAAATAGAATACATTGAAGTATAAAGTAAGATTAAGTACCATTCTAAGGAAAGTTCTTTTGGTTTCACTGTGTGTATTAGTGTTTGGTAAAACAACACTGATACAGACAGTTGAATATTTATAGGTAGTGGCTTTATTAGTAATATGGCTTTCTTGGAATCTTCTCACCTTCAATAACAATGATAGCAACACACCCTGATTAATGTAAAACACTTATTAAAATAATATTAAGAATATAAAATAACTGGTACAGGTAAGCAGTGATTAAGGTTAGAGCATAGAGCAGTCTTGAGATACCTTGATTTGTTCATTTATATACTAATGAAACTTGAGTAAATTAATAAACTTCTTTGTATCTCAATTTATATATGCCATTAATAGAAGAACCTATCTGTTATGTTTTTTGTGAACATGAAATGAGCTAATTTTTATAAAGTGTTTAATAGAGTATAAGTATTAAATAAAGTCTTGCATTTTAGTATTTATATATTTGTATTTAATGCATACTTCTACTCTTTGTAAGACATAGGTTTCAGGGCAATCCAAAATGGTTTTATGTTTTCTGTGTTTCTACTTCAAGGAAGGGACCTTTAGTTTAGACTTCTATATGCTGTCTTTGGCACACATCATAATAAATGGGGTGCCATCCAGGTTTGTTTATTAAAAACTATTTGTTTCTTGTGTGTGTTCTAAGAAGAGAGGACAAAGGGAAAAGTCAAGACTTTGAACACAAGTTTTTGGCAGAGTGGAGAAGCTTCAAGAATATTCTGCCCTTTCCAGTCCTGGAAAATCTTGTTAAGTCTCTTCTCCTGCAGAATGGGCCTTATGTGTGCAAAAACTTCCAAGGTTCCTTTTGCTATGGACTGAATTGTGTCTCCCTAATAATCACATATTGAAAAGAATAGCCCCCAGTGTGACCGTACTGGGAGAGAACACTGTTAGATAGCAAGCTGAGCAGTTTTTAAAGGTGGGGCCCTAATCCTGTAGGACTGGTGTCCATATAAGAAGAGGTGCCATAGGTTTGCATCCCTGGAAGGCCATGTGAAACCAAGAGAAAAAGGCCTTTTGCAAGACAGAAAGAGAGGCCGCACCAGAAATTGATCATGCTGGTATCCTGATCTCAGACTTCTAGCCTCCAGTACTGTGAGAAAGTAACCTTCTATTATTTAAGCCATGCAGTCTGCGGCATTTTGTTATAGCAGCTCAAGCTGAGTAAGACACCTTCCAATATTGGAATTTTAAAGGTGGCTGCTACCATGTGGAGACTTGACCATTTCTATCCTTTCCCTTTCCCCAGCTGTGGTAGATCCACGGCTTGAGAGGACTTTTTCTGGGATGGGGATCAATACAGGAACACAGGCCTGGGCTCCTCCCAGGGAAAATGGACTCCACTTGTGAATAGATAACCTCATTGACCCCCTCCCCTAAAACCTTCTTGTAACCAACTGGTAAGGTCGACTGTAGGAAAATTAAAAACGTTGATTTTCCCTCCTAAAAACTGACTAAAGTCTAGCATACTATATATTACAATTCTCAGGACTGAAGACTGTTTATATTGGGGTGAAAAGCATCTGCCCATGAATAAATGTCTAGTTGAAATCTGTAAATGTGAGTTTATTAGGAAATGAAGTTTTTGTAGATGTAATCAAGTTAAGGTGAAGATGGGCCATCATCCAACATGACTGATGTTTTCATAAGAAAAGGGAAATGTAAACAAAGATGCATAAGGAAGAAGCACTCATGAAGTTGGAGGCAGAGATCGGAGTGATGCATCTCTAAGCCAGGGACCACTAAGAATTGCTGGCCACCATTAGAAGCCAGAAGAAGCAAGGAAGTATTCTTTTCTAGGGCCTCCATTGGGAGAATAACCTTGCCAGTACCTTCATTGTAGACTTCTACCTTCCAGAACCAACAGAGAATGCAATGCTGTTGAAATTCACCTTATCTGTGATAATTTGTCATGGAAACCCTAGGAATCTAATACAATGCCTAAGAGTTAAATAAACCTCAAATGCAAATAATTCATATTTGGAAATAATATATAAAAATTTGGCATCAATCAACACCTTCCATCAATCGCAATAATTCCCATAATACCATATAACCCATGACTGTGGTTTAGATGTATACTAAAAACGATAAAAATGCATGAGTATTTTTTTTATAAATATCTGTTGGTCACCCACTGTGTGCTCAGCAGTATTCTGAGCACTGATATTTTTATGTTCTGGTGACACATTAGGTCTAGTAAATCTCAGGAGATTGCTCTACATCCTGCTCCTGAGGTGTGGAATGGCTCCAGTCTTCTCGATGTGTCCTGATTCACTGTGGGGAGCCAAGCCTGCATTATAAATGAGCCATTACGACAACTGGGAAAGGTTGTGAAAAACCCAGAAGGGAGCTGTCCTTGCTTCACCTGGGAGACCTCCTCATCCAAAATTCCCCATATCCTCCCCCATACTTTTGTCATTTTTTGGTCCCAAGGAATCAGAGGTCAAGAGCTTCTTTTCACATCACTGAGGACCTAATGCCCATTATGCTCTGGAGGAGGACCTGGGGATGGAGGGTTGCTGCAAAGACTTGTCCTGTCCAGTGAGTCGAGGAAGAATAATCTAGGCCCAGTGGATGAGATAGATATGAAAATTAAAATAAAAGACCAATAACAAAGCCATGGAGTGGAGGAGAGTAAGTAGAAAATATGGAAAAAGAACAAGGAAACTCAAGAGTTATGTCAGATGGTAGGAAACTCAGAGTTATGTCAAATTCCTGCATGGAACACAAATAGAATGCATGAGAGAGCAGCAGAAGCTGAGACCATTTTGTGAAGTTTATCCTTACACTAAGAAGATTGGAAGAGAAGGTGAAATTCAGATGCCTCCTCCGCTGGAGATGACTCTCGCATACATTGGAGGGCTGATTAGAGAAGAGTGATTCAGAGGTAGGAGGAGGACCTTAAAGGAAATTCTAGCTTGGGTAGTTTTCCTTGAACTGAAGTGTTTGGATCTCAGATTTTCTATGGATTTTGAAATATTGGTATATGCATAATAAGATATCTTAGGGAAGGGACCCAAGTGTAAACATGAAATGTAAACATGAAATTCATTTGTTGCATGTATGCCTTATATACATGGCCTGGAGGTAATTATACCACATTTTCCATAATTTTGTGCGTAAGACAAAATTTTATTGTGTGAATGATTCCACTTGCAGCATCATGCTGGTGCTCAAAATATTTCAGATTTTGGAGCATTTTAGATGTTGGATTTTCATAGTAGGATGCTTAATCTGAATTTGCTTTGTCTAACATCTTCAAGTTTCAGGTATGCCACCATATGGAAGGATATTGACAATGAGGCACAATTTAATTCCAACAAAAAATTATTTTCTCTTAAAATTACATTGATCAAAATGAACTCCATGATTTTTGAAAATGCATGCAGAGTAGTCAGGAAGCTTCTGACATTTGTCTGCCTGTTCAGGGAAAGACTTTGGGGTGAATGTTTCCTACAGTGATTTCAAGTGATTTCAAGTAGTGGATACCTGAGCCCCAAGGTGGGTGAGATGGAGACCCTCTGGTCACCAAAGCAGACAGAGCTGGTAACTGAGCATTCGATTCTAAGATTGGAAATGGAAGTGGACATCGTGGTCTCACCGGCCTCCTTTGCTGCCCATCTCTTCTGTGGGTACCTGCACTAATAGCTTTGTGGGTACACCCTTGTACTCACTGAATCAAATTCTGTCAAGCAAAGTCCTGGGATTCTGCATTCCCATTCGCCATCCAAGTTGGTTTTCTAGGTCAGCAGGAGATTGAGAGTCACAGGGCTTCTCTTGTGTGTGGAGGGACCCGGAGAGGAACAGGGAGGGACATGGAGAGGGACTGGGGACAAAGCCGCCTTTGTGTGCTCCTTGAAGGTGGGATCCTTGTCCCATATCATGAAACACAAGTGTCAGACATATGGTAAAGTCATTTTCCTTTTTACCCAGGAGGGTTTGAATAGTGGAATGGGAAGGTGAGAGGGATACGCGACCAAAAGAAGTAGTAAAGGGGAAAATGTATAAGATGAGAAAGGCAAATGAAGCAAAGAGATGACATGAATGAGCAAGTGAAGCGGCAGGGGAGGAACTGTTACAGGCCCCTATCAAAGAGAAGGGAAAAAAGATCAAATATTTCAACTTCATTGGCTTCCCTTTGTTCCTGTGTGATCACCCACCATCCCACTTTCTATCTTCTTCACTTCATCCAAGTTTGTGAGGGTGCAGAAAAATTCAAATGCCAAAGTCAAGGTGAAAGGGGCAAGCATCATTCCTAAGCAATTTGTGCTTTCTGTTCTTGGCAGAAAATGACGATGATAAAAATAACTTCGTTCCCCCCCATTCCGGGCAAAATAGCGAATGCAAAACAGCATCAGTGACATTTTAATTCCTTTATAATTCAACTCGAATTCATGAATCAGAATCCCTTGTCCATGTTGAAAAGCCTCCTCAGGTGATTTTGATGTGCGTCCCTACTTAATAATCCCTGGGCTAGATCATCTCGAGGGTCCTTTTTAACTCTGACAATCGATTTTTACCAAGTGTGCTTAGAACAAATGTCACAGGTGTGTGGGGAGGAATTTCATCCAGCTCTGGATGTGAAACAGGCTCCGAGCGTTTCTTAACACGTGGGCCAATGTTTTCCTCGTGTGCGACCTGAGACACTGTTTTCAGCGTGGCCTGTTTCCACATTAGGAGGGGGCTCAGGAACACAGAATTCCTCCCAGAGGGACGCTGTGCATTTATCCCACGACAGGATGGACAGACCCATACCAGCTCTGGGGGTGAGCAGGCCTTAAAGTGGTGCTCCCCAGAGAGCCGGGTCTCTGGTGGAACTGAGAATTATCACTCCAGCTAAAAATAGGCTGCGGAGGGGGAAAAAGAGAAAGAGAAAAGTGGCAGGGAAGCCGAGGCAGTTCACTTTTGATCAGTGGGAGGAAGTGGTGAATGTTAGGCCGGGGACATGTCAGGCAGCCCTGCAAGGAACACACCCAAGAGTCAGAGGAGCCCAGGGGAACGCGGGTGGCCAGGAGGGAGGGTCTCACTCATGGCCGGGAGCTGCTCGGAGGGACCACCCGGGGGCTCTGCTGCCCCAGTGCTGGGGGTGTGCTGCTGGGGTCACCTGGAGCCAGGGAGTGGAGGCTGGTGTCAAGGGAGGTGCTGCTTTTGCTGGAAATCATGAAACATGACTCGTCTTTAAGAAAACAGATTTCAAACTTTTCATTTTAGTGGACTCATTAAAAATCTTTTTTTAAATTTCTAATGGGCACGTAATAATCACACATTTGTGATGTGGCATTTTAATACATTTTTACAAGGTGCAGTGATGGATCGTGGAAAGTGGTCCATCCATCGCATCAGCGTTGACAGTTCCTTGTGTTGGCGACATTCAGGACCTTCGGTGCTTGCTCTAGACCACTGAGTGCTGTCCGCCATAGGAATCCTACGGTGCCTCAGTTTTCCTTGCTCTCGACCCGGTTGTTCTCTCTCTGAGAGCCCGTGGAAAACATTTTCACCCTGGTTAGATGGGTAGGAAGAGGATTGCTTTTGTGGCAAGACTGACCTCTGCCAGGGTGGCGTCTCATGTTTTCTACTGGCGTGAGCTGAGGACGGCACATGCCTACACGTGCACGCTGTGTGTGTGTGTGTGTGTGTGTGTGTCAGGAGTGGTGCCCGACATGGGACCCTTCCTACGCAGACACCGCCAACCTCCCCGCAGCCCAGGAGGCCGACCTGCGTGCCCCATTCCACAGCCCAGGCGATGGAGGCGGTGAGATCCGCAAACCTGAGGGCTGCAGCTGGATCAGAGCCCGGTCTGGTCTTCGGATCCCGTGCTCATCCCTTCCAACTCTCCAGGGGAGGATGGCCTTCTCGTTTATTTTATTCTGAAGACATTTATTCTCTGTGTTGGTGTCTATCAGCAATAGCCCCAAACTTGGCCTTCGGAGTCTGAGCTAATGTTCACCTCACCCACTTTCCTGGTCTCCGGGTCCCAGGCCTCTTGTTTTTTCAGCCTCCAGTTTCTTAGCTCCTGGCCAGTAAGTGCCTCCTTGGTACTCATCTGACTGGTGAAGGGGACAGGGATGTGGCCCTGCACTCGCCCCACCTGGCTTCTGACCAGATACCCTCCAGGCACATCCCTGCACTGCCTGCTATGGTCTCCTGGGAATCATGGGAAAACGCCAGTCTCAAACCCCAACAGAGATGATTTCAATTCTCGGACATAAAGCCCAGGCCCCGGGATGTCTTAAAGCTCCCTAGGTGACAGCAACCTGCTGCCAATTCTGAGAACCAGTGTAGAACATGACAAACGAAGGGATCTTCCAAAACAATATTTGTTGAGCATGTACTTTGTGTCAAGTGCTTGGGAGGTAAAAATGAGTACCTTTATTACCATACACACTAAAGGGTGGGGCTGTACAATGCAAATTGCAATGTTTCTCACCCACTTTTCTCTGGGAACATTTTGGATCAAAGCATTTTAATCTTCTGAAGTGTAAGGCCAGGTCTTGCTCACCCTTGATGAGGGAGACCGGGGTGCTGTAATCAATGAGCTCGCAGGATGATGTAGATACCTTCCTGCTCCATTACTTTTGACTTATTTTCTCATCAAAGCCCCAACCAAAGCTGCCGATATGTAGCCAAATGGACTCATCTGAGTCTCATCTTTATTTTTCTTGCTCGTTCTTTTATGAAGGTGTTAGTGAGTAAGAAATTGTCCCCAAGGTGGGCAGCAGCAGGGTGCATGCGGAGATTTCAAGGGCCTGCACCCATGTGATCCAGATAGCTTCTAAGGTCTATTTATCCTCAAGATAACCATCCCAACCATCTGCAAAGGGCTGAGGGGTGAGCGTGTACATTCTATTATTGGAGAAAGCATTGAGTTCCAGGAAGAGCACCCAAGACTGACGTCCACCAACCCGTATCACCAGGTTCAGACTGTCTGTGAGACCTCTGCCCACCAATGTTACCGCGGGTGACCACCGTGCTCCCAGTCTTGAGCAGCATTTCAACCAGGCTCTTCCAGACGTGCATCCCCAGCACCACCTCCATCAGCACTTCTCCGTGTCTGGGTTTCTGTAACTTGCTGTGACTCACACTAGCTCTGGGGCCTTTACTTCCCATTTCTAAACCGTGTAGGTTCTCTGGATCCTCAGGGTGATGTGTGGATTAAACTAAGGTTTCTCCATCCGTGCTTCCAGGCGACATGAATTCACATCTCTTCCTTATGATTTTTGTTTTCCCTCTTGACTCTTAGAGCAGAAATGCTCCAGTTTCTCATCGCTTCAAGTGGATACAGAGCTTGCTCCCTTCTTTCCCTTCCTACAGACATATCTAGACTAAACAGGAGGTGAATCCTCAATTAATTTGCTTCACGAGGATGATAACCTTGAAGGAATTCAAGGATAAGATTTTGAGACCTTCTCAGCTGGGAGACCCAAGTGGCTGTTTATTCCCTATTGCAGACATGGTGCCTAGACCAAGCCACCAGCATTCTGAATAACGCATTTTACCAAAGGAAGCAACTTTCTAATAGGGTATGCAGGTGGAAGGCAAGTACCCAGAGACCAGGGGTCTGGAGTAGAAAGGGAGGGTGAGCTGAGGGCAGAGCAGCAGACCTTGCTCATGAACTTCAACTCTGGCAGGAAGCTGAGTGCTGGGACTAAGTTCCACCAATAGGTCCCCAGTTCACAGGGAGCCACCTGAGACTCTGCCAACTGGCTGGTGGCTGGGAGAACCCAGCAAAGAACAGCAGTATGGTCCAGGTGATCCTCCCTCCAGAGGAGAACCAGACAGGGGCTGGGGTTGTTCTTGGGCCACCTGCTGGGGTGGCCATGGCAGGAGCAGGGGGAGGCCTGTCAATCTTTTGATGGTGTGTCCACTCCGCAGACAGACACCTCTTTCCTCTTCCCTAAGAACCCGCCTATGTACACAGGATGGCTATTTTCGTTAAACAGAGCTTAACTCTTTCTGAAACAGCCATTTATTTGTGAAGACTATTTTATGTTAATTTAATTATAAGAAAATTGAAAAGTGTAATACATAGCTAAGCCCTTAAGGCCGGTTAATCTATTTGGATTGTAACAAATATAATTTTTATTAGCTCAGCCTATTTGGATGGTAACGAGTATAACCTTTCCATAGACATTACAGACTCTGAGTTATGGTCTATTTTTATGTAAAACCAGCCTTGAGTAGAATAAGAAGAAAGTTCTTTTATCTGTCATTGTGTTATGGAATCATTATATTAATGAGAGCAGAATCTGAGCCATTCCTATTATTGTAGAGTGGAGCTCCTGTCTTCTCTAGGTGTGACTTAAAAAAAATAACAGGTAGTTATTAGAAAAATGATCAGCCTTATGGAGAGGTAAGATATTCTGAAACCTCCCTTGGGTAAAATATGTTGATTTTTAAGAAGAAAAGTTAATCATTTTTTCCAACCAATCACACTATCCAGATAGTCTCACCTGTCTTGGAACACTATTGAGTGCTTGAAAACAACCAAAAAGAAGACCTGAGAGGTCACAATGGTGTCACAAAGCTGCAGCTCCATGGATGCCCTTTTTTATTTTTGTAGGCTAGTTCCCTATTTTACCTGGTTTCTCAGTCCTCAACCGGTATCAACCATTCTATTGAAGGGAGTAAAGTTTACAATGTGAACAAACTTGCAGGTCAGGGGCTCAGCCACAGTGACCTGTCCAGTCCTTGCTCTACTGCTTATATGAGTGATGGATGTGCCTCAATTTCCCCTTCCATAAAATGGGAATGATGATTCAAGGGCCTCCTTCAGAGAGCTATAAGAGGATTTGGTGGAGTTAATGTGTTCATCAGATTTCTGTTACTGTAACAAATTACCTGAGACCATCAAAAAAAAAGAGGAAAGATGTGTTTGGGCTCATGATTTTGGAGGTTTCAGTCCATAAAACCTCTGGCCAGATGCTTTTGGACCTATAGTGAGACAGCCCATCATAGCAGGAGCAGATGGTGGAGGAAACTGATCACTTCAAAGTGGCCAGGGAGTGGAAAAGAGAGATAGGAAGGAGCTGGGTTCACACCATCTCCTCTGAGGACATGTTTCTGCATGTTTCCAGTGACCTGAGAACTCCCTCTAGGCCCCACCTCTTAAAGGCTCCACCACCTCCTGGTAACACCAACTGGGGATCGAGCCTTCAACACATGGACCTCTGGGAACATTTTGGATCCAAACTATAGTAGCCCATAAATGTAAAGCACTGTGAACAGCTCCTGGCACATAGGCAATCAGATATAAGCATCATTACATTATTATCCCTAAGTGAAGGTCGCATTGTTATTCTTTTCCTTTTCCCAAATTAACATTTTGTTTTATAAGCTCTCTTCACTCACATGGCATGATGAAGCTGTCTACTTGTGGACTTTCTCTCAAGGCCAATTCTTTTGCACTCTGCTAAAAATACTTACACAGTATCCATATTTTTTAAATGAATGCAAAGTTTGGGGAAATTTCCATCTATTAAGTCAGGGTAGTTCATAGAGCATGTCCTGAGTGTCAGGCCTGGACCTAAGCACTCTCAATATTAGGTGAGCTTATGGTATTTCATACGAATCAGGAATGAACCTCCGAGAGTAAAAGGGGCTCATGGAAAATCACCGCTTACTTGACTTAGGGTCATCGGCACAGGTACCAGGTTGAATTCTCACCTCTACTCCGAAAAACAAGCAACACCACATCTATTTTTTAGGTAAGAAAAAAAAAAAAGGCATACAGTCAAGTGCTATGTGTCCAATGTCACCCAGCTGGTATGTGACACAGCCAGAATTCAAATACAAGCTTGTTTGACTTTGCTATACTTGCCTTTTTTGGTGAATGTGCTTCTACAATAGAGCACCACAGACTGGACATCTTCAGTCACAGGAACTTACTTCCTTCTGCTGGATGGCTGGGAAATCTAAGACCCAGGTGCCAGCCACACTGGCTCCTGGTACAGACTTGCTTTCTGTCTCCTCAATGGTTGCCTCTTGCTTGGTCCCCACCTGCTAGAAGAGACTGGCTGGCACCTTGGGGTTCCTTTTTAAGGACCTAAATTCCATTCATGACTTAATCACCTTCCGGAGGCCCCATGTCCTATTACCCTCACCTTAGAGGTTACTATTTTAACCTACAGATTTGGGGGGTGGATATAAGCACCTAATCCACAACACTGCCCTTTACCTCTAACTAAACATCTCTTTGACTTGTTCATAGCATTAAGAAATAAAAGAGTTGCTCTCTAATTCAGACTTTTCCTTGATGTATGATAATCCAGAAAGTTTAAGTTAAATTACTTCTATGGTACAACACATGATTTTTCTTGGTCCCTAAAATTGATGGGTCAGAATTTCATAACTTCCAGAGAACTTTTTATGATTTTGGGAAACTCTGTTTATTTGAGAAACTTGACTTACTTCCATTAGCCATTCAGGAGTCTCTTCTTGGTCACTTTATTTCTCTTTGATTGAGAAGGAAACAGAAGGGCGGAAAGTCTTCTCGGAGCTCATTCTGGTATACATGCTGGCTTGTGATCCCAGGATCCCATACCACACTCACTTCCTTCAGTGGTAGGACAAGGGCCACCTCTCCTGTGCTAGACTCATTTATTCATGATTTCACATATTCATTCATTCAGTGAGGAGTTTTGGCTGCCTTACTTGGTATGAGGATCCATATACGTCTCTAAAGACACAGGGAGACTTAGGACAAAAGTAAGTCAAGGGAGACTTTTCTCATTGTACTATTCAGGGGCCACAATTTTTCTGGGACTTGTAGGCAGAGAGGGGACTCGTGCCATAAACAGGCCACCAGTCTTCCCAGTGTGCTGTTCAGCTTTCCATTACTGTATTGAATATCTGAGATGTTCCCCTTATAAGGAGAAAAGGTTTATTTTAGTTTTAGAGGTTTCAGTCCCTGATGTGTGGGCCCCATTGGCCTGGGTGAGGCAGCACAATGACCTAAATTTCTCCTATGAGGTCCCACTTCCTAAAGCTTCCATCCCCCTCCACCATAGTGCCACCCCGAGTACCAAGCATTTACCAAATGGGTGTTTAAGGGACACTGTACTATAGCACCCAGTTTTCTGGTACTGAGAGATTCTCTGGGGGGTTTTTGGGGCTCAAGTTGGGAAGTTCCAGAACACACAGGGACACATGATGACTGGTTATTGGGCTTACCTGGAGTTTTCATTCTCTGAAAGGGAAATAGTGAGAAAGATTCTTTGCCTGACCAAACTTCAGTCCATCTCTGAACCCTTTCCTAAGCCCATCCATCTGTGTGCTTCCTTGTGAAATCCAGTTTCAGAAGAGCCCTGCTAAGTCACTTTAATGAGATCTGTCTCCCCAACCCTTGATACCTGGTCACTCTCAATATCTGATCAAAATTTCCTCACTGCAAACCCTTGGATGCTGGACATCCCGGTCTGCTTTAGCAGGAGCTCTGTAGGCTTGAGAGCCGGCATTTTCCTGAGACACGATGTGCCCTCTTGGTACTACTCCATCCACTGACTCTCTGCTCCGTGACTGTAAATCCCCACGGGTCCATGCCATGTTCAGAACGGAGCCCAATTCTATACTGAGGTTTCTTTTCTCTTATTGCAGTAAGTCCTCAATAAGTCTTCACTGCTCTTCTGTCTGGGTTTGGTTTTCAATGCTAGATTGGCATGACTTCATGTTCACATCCAGTTGCTCCCTCTCCAGGCCCATGGGGCTTACTGGAAATGCTGGAAGAGAAGCAATTCCTGGTCTGTGGAATTGCTAAGCTCTGGTCCTGGCAAGCAGCAGTGGGGGGACCTGGCTGCCTATTCCACTCCTGGCAACTCCACACACCCACAGTTGTTCTGGATCTCAGGGCCTGCACTCCATGCTATTGCCCGTCCGATGGACTTTCAGGCAAAGGTACATTTGCCAAACTTGGGCAGACCCTGAGGGATGTAACTGGTTACAGAGGCTGCAGTGTTGGCTGGGACAGGTGTGGAAGCCAGAGCGCCGGGCTTGAATCCTGCTCCACCCCTGTGTGGCTGTGACCACGGGGAAGTCTCATGGCCTTCCCCAAACCTGAAAGATGGCCACAGCCATAGCAGAGTTCACACCTATTAATAGGGAAGGGCACAGTGTCTGACACCAGCTAAGGAATAATGCTGGCACAGGAAACCCTCCTGGCACTTGGAAAGTGTCTGTAGTTCAGTGGCCCAGACCCAAGAACAACATGAGTGCAGAACACAGAGCCCTGTCTTTCACTGAGCTTCATCTGGAGCAAGAGTGGTAATTGGCCAAGAGTCCGTTGGCCCCCATCCCATCAAGAGGCAGAGGCTAATCTGCCTTCCCAACACCTCAGGCCTTGACCATGTGGCTTTGTGGGCCCGGAGGACGTTCACAAAGGGGGCCCAGGCAGAGAGTTGGCAAGCGAGCATCCAGGGGGTGCCGTGGGCTAGGTTTGAGTCAGTTGTTTTGCTGCAGTGACTGAAAGGCCTGACAAGGACAATTTTAAGGGGGGAAATTTATTTGGGGGCTCCTGGTTTCAGAAGTCTCAGTTGGTAGACAGCTGGCTCCATTCCTCAGGGTTTTAGGTGAGGCAGAACATCTTGGTGGAGGAGCGTGGTAGAGAACAGCTGCTCAGGACGTGATGATCAGGAAACAGAGGGGGGGGGGGGGAGAGAGAGAGAGAGAGAGAGAGAGAGAGAGAGAGAGAGAGCCTAAGCTCAGCTCACCAAATATACACCCCAAAGGCACACCCCCAATGACCCACCTCCTCCAGCCACACCCTACTAGCCTACAGTTACCACTCAGTGAATCCCTGTCAGGGGATTAATTCACTGATTGGTTTAAGACTTTTATGACCCAATTATTTTACCTCTTGCATTGTCTCACACGTGAGCTGTTGGGAAAAACCTAATATCTAAACTATAACAGAGTAGTGACCAAGAGAGAAGCTAAGTCTTCTCATGGACCCAAACCAAGGAAGGGGACAAAGGAGATATGTGAGCTGAGGTCAGACCAGCAGAATTAGTAAGATCATGTGCACACAATTGTGACATATGAGAAATTGGTTTTAGTCACACACTATTTAAAAAATTTATCCAGATAATATTTATATATGTATTTTTTGGGGGTTGCTGGGGATTGAACCCAGGGCCTTATACATATAAGACAGGCACTCTAACAACTGAAATACATCCCCAGCCCATGTTTATACATCTTGAAGGGGTAAATTAAGATAATATGATACACGTATATAATGTGTAATGATCAAATAAGGGTAATAACCATTTCCATCTCAAAAGTTAATCTTATTAATATATTATGAATTTTATACTCTTCTAGTTATTTTATACTCTTCATGGACTGTGATAACCAATAGTTACCCTACTGTGCTATAGAGACCAGAACTAATTCCTCCTTTCTACTATGATTTAATGCCCCTCACTGAGTTTTTCTATCCCTCCTCCTCCCTGTCCTTCCCAGTCTCTAGTGCCCATTATTCTATTCTGTTCTTCTACGAGATGGGGTTTTTAGTTTCCACAAATGAATGAGAACACGTGATACTTGCTTTCCTGTTCCTGGCTTATTTCATTTAACACGATGTCCTCCAGTTCCGTCATGTTGTTGTAAATAAAGGGATTTCATTCATTTTTATGACTGGATCTTAGTTCATCGCACATCCGTACCACATCTTCCTCACTTGATTATCTGCGGATGGATTTCTTGGTTGATTTTCTGTCTTTGCTATTGTGCTAATGAACACGTTGCAATCAATCTGGGAGTACAAGTATCTCTTGGATACAGTGATTTCCTCTCCTTTGGATCTATGTCTAGTAGAGGAATTGCTGGATCTTGCGAGAGTTCTTTTTGATTTTTAAAAGCCACACAGTTTTCATCTGGTTAGTTTCATTTCAATTCTGTGCCAGGCTTTTTAATCCTCACAAAAAACTCAGGAAGGTGGACATGATGAGCCTGACCTGGCCACAGGTGTTACCCCTGGTAACTGACTTCCTCAGCCCACGATTCTAAACTGGGGTTTTACTTGGTCTTTTAGTCTTCAGAGCCTTAAGTTGCTTTTTCTTAAAAAAATGAAGAAACATAACCCCCTCCCCCAAACAAAACAAACAAAAAAACAAAAATGACAACCAAAAACCTCTTACAAGTCAAAACTGTTTTTATACTGGTGAATGCAATCTCCTCCCCACCCCTACCCCCCCCCAGGAAACCAAAGCAATTTAATGATAATTTTCTTAATACAGTTGGCCCTCTGTATCTCTAAGTTCAGCCAATTTTGGATGGAAAATATTTTTTAAAAAAGTTAAGTTGTTGCTTATGTGTACTGTATAGTTAAGCTTACAAGGGCTGCTTCTATACTAAATGCGTGTGGACTTTTTTCTTGTCCTTTCTTCTTAAGCAATATAGTATAACAGTTATTTAGAGAGCATTTACATTGTTTTAGCTACTACAAGCAATCTAGAGGCAGTTTAAAGTATACAGAGGATGCTCATAGATTGTGTGCAGATTGATATGAGGGGCTTGAGCTTCTGCAGATTTGGGTGGTGGTATTGGGGGTATCCTGGAAGCAATCCCCTGTAGTCGTCCAGGCTAGGATAGGGACCAATGTGGGTACCCACAGTGGACTGGCTGGGGTGGGAGAATGAACCATTTAGGTTTTGCAAACCATATGATCTCTATCACAACTATTCGACTTTGTCATTGTGTTTTCTACTAGGTTTTCTCTGGATTGCTCCCCCCGCCATCATAATACCACTTGGGAAAATTTTTTAGCTTGGAACCACTTCAGTCAGTTCCAGTTTTGGATACTTATAGAAGTAAGCTCAGGAAAACCAAGACTTTCTGTGAACTTAGAAATTTACAAACTTTCAAATAATATTTCGTAAAATCTGAAATAAATGCACTTAAATGGGATGTGTAAAATAAACGACTGCCTTAATATAGGGTGGCTTGGGATAAAGGCATAGAAATGCTGTGTCTCCAACTAATTAGATACACCATGAAGCACCATGCAGAGCCTGGCGGGTTGAGATGATTCAAAAAGTGGCTTATGACTTTGAAGACTTGGATGAAGAGTTTGGATATTTTTTTTCATAGAATGTGAGGTTGGAAAAGAATGACACTTTTAAATCGATACAGTGTTTTCTACCAGGGGTTTGTTATATAATTTTGGTAGTGATACCTATTTCATAAAGTTCTTAAATGAATTAAAAGACGCTGGATGTCAAGCATCTAATGTCCAAAAGACGTTCAATAAATACTCTAGTCTCCCCTTGTCCACAGAGGACATGTGCAAGACCCGTGGGTTCCTGAGACTGCATATAGTAGCAAGCGCCATCCAGAGTACGCCTTTTCCTATATGCCCCATAGCATTGTCACGTAGTAGCAGAGTTAATCTGTCCTTCCAGGTTATATGTCTCCATGCTGTCTTTGTGGCACTGCTCTTACACTTTGTGGCCATTACTGAGTAAATGGAGCCTTGCTTAACACAAGCCTTGTGACGCCACCACACTTGACTTTCTAAACAATGCAAGCTGATACGGGGGGGAGAACTTAGTTCAATCAGGTGTTCAATCCAAAGGACTGGCTATTTCACATGACACAGTTTGGAAATCCTACTATGATGGGTGATTACCAGTGTCAATTTGACTGGGCCATAGTGCCCAGATACGTAGCCAAATTTCATTCTGGATGTCTCTGTGAGGGTATTTTTATTAGATGAGATTAATGTTTAAGGCAGTGGATTTTGGATAAAAACTGTCCTCCATAATGTGGGTGGGCCTCACCCCATTGATTGAAGGCCTGGATAGGAGGATTCTAACCTCCCTCATGCAAGAAGGAATTCTTCTAGCAGATGGCCTTTGGACTCTCCTCCCTGGGTCTCCAGCCTGCTGGCCCATCCTGCAGTTTGGGGACTTATCAAGCCTCCACAATGGCCTGAGCAAATTCTTTAAAATAAATCTCTGCCTCTGTGTTGGTTCTGGTTCTCTGGAGAACCCTGACCAACACACCCATCCTCCAGGTCACATTTTAAGAGCAGACAGGGCTGAACAGAAAGAGATATAGGATGAGGAAAACTATCAAACTTTGGATAAGAAAATGATTTCTTGGTTGCTGCTGGTTGGACCTCTATCCTCCAGATTGAGATTGTCCATTGTCTTCCATGGTGATGAATGACAGTATGACAGGTGCCATTCTCTCTGGATCTGAGCTTGTGGTAGAAATTCTGTGGTATGTGTGTGTGTGTGTGAGAGAGAGAGAGAGAGAGAGAGAGAGAGAGAGAGAGAGAGAGAGAGAGATTGTTTTAATATACACAGAAGGGAAGTAGAGGGGGGAAAGAAAGTTTTAAGCTTCATATTTCCAACTTGAAAACCATTACAGGAAGTAGCAGTGGCCTTCAAAGGGAAATGACCACAAACTTGAAAGGGGCAGGATATGAACATGAGAGGGTGTCCTGGCTGTTGAGTGAAGAAGGAAGCTAACCATATGCAGCGCCCTGGGGGCGAGTGGATAAACAGAGCAAGGGCCCAGCAGCCGGGGAAGAGGAGCCTGCAGAACGTGCCTTCCCGAGGGCCTGAGGCAGGCAGGCAGGCAGGGCCCCTGGATGCCCCAAACACCAAGGAGCCACGTGTGGAAAGAAAGACAAGCTTCGGAAGCACTTTTTACTGGATCCACACAGGGTACAAGTTTGGAGAGCAGCCTGGGGGAGAAATGTGAATGAAGACATTCAGGATCTGGACTCCTGCAGAAGGGCAGGTGGGGTGTTGAAAACGGACCGGAAGCCCCCGTGACAGGGAGGCTGTTAGGCAGCCGCTCCGAGGGAGCATTTAGAACTAGGTTGGCTCTTTGAAAAGACTGCCTGAAGGAGGTGTTACAGGATCCGGGCTGGAAGAGAAGGAGAACAAAGTACTTGAGCTGGGGATGAAAGCCCATGACTGTAGGGACTGAGGAGAGAGGCCTTTTAAGTTCGTTGGCTGAGGCGAAGAAGAGATCTCCACGTCCATATTAACAGATTAAATATAGGCAATTAATAAATATGGGATTCAATCACCCAAGGTCGGAATAACAGGTTGTGTGTTCATTTCAAGGATGCTGAGATGTTTTCATGAAATTCTACCCAATCTGGGAAAACGGTATTATGAAAATGAGTAGATGACAGTCTTTCCTAACTCTTCTGAACCATCCAACTCCCTAAAGTCAATCCAGCCTTATTGATTTGAAAATCTCAGTACTCCTGTGTACGTGGCAGGCAGAATTATTGGGAGCAGGCATGAATACCAGGAGGGCGGAACCAGCCACAGGGGTGAGTTAACTCTGCAAGGAAAAAAGAAATTCCAGGTTTTCTGTGCTTACTGATATTTAAAATTTTTGAATCTCCAAGTCTCGCTGACATTTTATTTTGTGAGGCAGCAGAGGTGGCTTCCGTCTAGCTCTGCGGGGTGTAGCCCTAGCTCCTCCTGGTCTTTGCAAGTTTCAAAAGAAAAGAGAAAGGACGGAGGAAACCTCTCCATTGGCTGACTCCTTTTATGCTAATGCCTTTGAATGGGCATGGTGGGGACATAATCCACTTTTGTAGGTGAACAGCGGCATATGCAAACGGTCCCTGGAGACTGCCTTTCCTTCTCATTACAGGTCCCGTGCCAGGGACATCCGTGATATGTGCTTGCTTCAGGGCTGTTGTGGGGAGCAGCTTTCTGCTGGTGGAGACATCGCTAGGCTGTTACCCCTGGCATATACTGTGCCGCGATTTTAATTAAAGCATTTGAATGCTGGCAGGTCAGTATTGTTAGAAGGGATGTCTGATTAATTGCTTACTTCTTTGTCACAGCTATAAATGGGATGTCGTGAGGGTACATGTTAGAATCCAAACAATTCCCCCTGGAGCAGATGAGTAAATGGACTCAGGAGCCATCAGTTCCTTCCATTTGGAGTGTGACATAGCAGAGACGCCAAAATTGCAATGGTCAGCTCAGGATCCCATTTAAAGATGCTATAGGTGAGAACTGTTTCCCGGTGATGGATGACCGGCCAGGACAACGCCACCGGCCCTGAGGTACGGCGACGATTCAGCAAGTAGAGGACTCTGCTCTTAGCCAGCCAAATTAATAAATGTGCAAATTAAAAAGGATGTCAGAGCACTAAAGAAACATCTGCTAACCAAAGTAAAAAAGTAATGATGATGATGATAAATAGGGATAGAGAAGAGGGATTTCTTCTTCAGGCGAATTTCCATCCAGCTGCACGGAGACGCCCCCCGTGGTGAGCCATTCGCAATGTTACCTTTTAGGGTCCAGGCGATGGACTTTTGGACTATTGACACCTGAGAAATATATTACCAGATACTGGCTACTATCCCGGTTCACTCTAGTTTAGTGTTTTCAAATTCAGCATACCTACAGCTCAGATGATTCTTTGCTGTAGGGGCTATCCACTTGGCTGTCACATGGTTAGTCACATCCCTGGTCTCTACCCACTGGAAGCCTGTATCTTCTCCCCTCCCCCGCTAGTCATTAAAACCCAAAATGTCCCCTGCTACTGCCACGTGTCCCACGGGAGGCAAAATTGACCCTGGTTGAGGATCACTGCCCTAGTTCAACTTGCTGAAACATAATATTCTCCATGGGAACAGGCACCGCTAGACAAACAATATTTATTGCAACATAATGATAGGAATGACTCATAAAGAATTTCTTTGCAATTTTTCTGCACGTGAGCAATCAGGGTTGAATTGCATCCAGTGAGCCCTATGCAATGGGAACAACTGACAGAACCTCTTGGAAAGTTTGAAAGAGTCACCTTTTAGAAATCCAACCTCCTCTGCACGCTCATACGCACACTGCTCTCTTTGAGAGACTCTCTCCTCTCTCCCTTCTACAGGAAATTTGGAACCAGAGATATATCTTCTTTTGCAACACAGTCTGCAGGTTTGGTTTTCAGGAGGCAATCCATCAATACCTCTTTTCATGCCTTAAAACCATGAAAAAAAAAATCTCATAGCTAAACACAGAACATTCTAAGATCTTCCGCATGAACTTCCTGTTTAGAAATAACATAGTACCTACTAATTGTAATTATGTCCTGAATCTCGGCAACCAGCTGTCTGTTCTTTCTGTTGTTCAAGAAGCAGGTGAAGTTGATACTAATTTTTGGAATGTACAGGAGTCACCTGGGAAAACCCAGGGTCAATTGTTCACCATGACAGTTTGCCTTACCTATGTATTCATTTTTATAGAAATTATAGTTTATAATGGCACTACTTATAATTGATGTCTAATGGTGGGATGGTGGAATTGCCTATTTATGAAATTAGAAGAGGGTCAGGGCTGGGGATTTAGCTCAGTTGAAGGACACTTGCTTAATATGCATGAAGCCCTGTGTTTGAGCATCAGTGGGGTGGGGGGTGGGGTCAGGGGAGAACCGAATGAAGCACAGTCTTTGTGATATTATGATTGTAAAATTTTTCATTGTCAAGTAAAACCTTGGCCATTATTTCTGGAAATAAAGGCTAAGCCTGAAGTCAAATTCATGTCACATAATCCACAATAATTTCAAAATATTACATTAGCACCCTAAAAGAATCCTTACTTTACACACTGTAATCATTTCCAGTTTATTAAAATATTCCACATTAAGAAGAATATTGATATGTTAAAAACCGTGATGAGTAGGCACAGCAATCCAGACATGATCCTCCAAGACCCTGCTCACCAAGCAGACTACCCCGTCCTGTATTCACACAGAAACATGTGGGTGATCTTGAGTAGAAACTACCTTTTAGAATTCTAAAGCAAGATCTTAAAACGCATCAGAGCCTCTCAAATCAAAGATTTCCCTCTGTAAAACAGTCCCTACCTCTTTAATATTAAATAGAGAAACATTATATTTTCCCCATGGATATAAATATTCATCAGGGATATTTCAGGGCATAAGACAAGTAAGTCAATGAAAAAATAAGGTATTAACATGTCCACTTTAATATGCTTAATTTGAGGCCAAATGTGACCAGTTTTATATCATTTGCTCCCACCTGGCTTGGGGGGCAGTGTGTCTCCCAACACATCCTCCCTTAATTGAGACACCTTGAAGTGGATAGAAGAAACAGCAGATGAAAGGAATGTCAAGGTCCATAAGATCTGCAAGCTAACCCATTGCTCCAGACCAATTCAGCAGAAATTTGCACAAGATTTGAGTAAGCAGCCAAACTTCATGATACTTGCCCAAATACAATCTTGCAGTCTTTTTCAATTCCTCGCAGCCTTAACAGAAACCAGACAGTTCTTCCATCTTGGATTACAGAGCAGTGAAGGATGCCAATGTATTTATTAGTAAGTCTGAGAACCCTTTGTATAGTAGGGGGATACTAAAATTATGCTCATTTAAAAAACACGCTACTCAGAGATGCATCGAATATTCATCTGTGCATATAAATATACATTCAGTTACAAGATCACAAAAACTTGGGAGAAATTGTAATTCAAAGGAATCAGAGTCACAGAACTTAAAAGCATCATGGACAATCAACTGTAAAATTCCCCTCCCATTTCAAAGGGGAAACTACCTCCCTGTTTTGGAGAGATGGACTGGAGAGCAAGACTCAGTGGCCTCTTGATTGACTCTGTTGCTCTATGATCTGCTACTCTTGTGACCTAGGAACTTCCCTTTGATATCCATCCCCTTGTAAAGTTGGAGAGAAGTATCATACCTTCCAAAGCTATTGCTGAGTTTAACTGATTCTAATATAACTATACAATCAAAAAGTGTTCTGATGGACTATGGTCTGTTGCTGGCCCACCAGAGATGCAGTCTTTGCAGAGAGCTTAGAAACAGTTTTACAGATGTCAGTGACTATATAACTTTCCATTGTGCCAAATGGCCAAGGAAAGCATTTTTGTGTATTGCAATTAAATGATGATATGAGATGAGGAGAAAGATATGCTGTTAAATAAATAGATCCCAGGCCAGATAAATGCCTTAGGAGAGCTGAGGTACATGCCAACCATAAAGTTTGATTTAATCCATCAAATGTTCCTAAGAGAAATAATATACACAATGTTCAATGAACAAGAAGCACATAGTTCACAAGTAAGCAATGAAAGGGGCAGAAATGCAATGCTAGCAAGATGGGAAAAATGAAAAGACATGGGTTGGAAGACAGAGAAATGAGACAGAGAAGGATCTTGGGTATTTTGTCTATGAAAATGACATCTTTACTGGAGTTGTGTGTTCACACTTTTGATAGGGATGGTATGTTAGGCAGTTTTCTGTTACTGTAACAAAACACCTGAGATGGGGTACTTTATAAAACAGAGAGGTTTATTTAGCTCATAGTTATGGAGGTTGAAAATACAAACAGCGTTGTGTTGGCTCTGGTGAGGGATCCCTGAATGTATGGCATCATGGTGGATGTTATCACAAGGGTGGGAGCCAGATGAGGGAGGATCAGGTGGAAGATGGAAACCAGAGAGTAACTTAGGTCCCATGAGAACTATGTTAATCACCTCCCAGGGCGTACCCCCAAGGACCTCATGACCTCTTACCATGCTCCACCCCTTAAACATTCCACTCCTCTTAACATTGCCACACTGGGGAGAAGCTCCCAACACATGGACCTGTGGGAAACACCCTCAGGCCATAGCCACACCTTTGGCAGGTGGCCCACAGGAGGTGATGGAGGGAGAAGCTTGTGAATGAAGTACATGTCTCAATGTTTGATCTCCCATTTTGCTTTCACTCCAACTCTGACTTTGATCAGACTGTGTTGCTATTTGGCTCCACCTCAGTGAACGGCCCTGAGTGACATCAGTTTGCTTTCCTTTCTGCTCTCAGGGCCTTGAGTCCTTGCCTGACTGAGAAAATAGAGGCACTCATTAAAGACAGCTGTAGCACAGAATCTGCATCAAAATCCTATCAGTGAAAATCAGGACTGCCGTGGCAAACCACCATCTAATTTTTAAAAAATTCATATGCAGGAATGTATTATAACCCATATCTCCAAGCACTGTGTTTGAGTAATGTTGATTTATTAGTACAGTAGAATCCCACTAATTAGCACTAATGACAGGGGAACCCATTGTGGATTATAGAATTCTGCAAATTAGTGAGTCCATGAATAAACAATAAAAATCGGGAGTCCTACACTGCAAAATGTCCTTTTCCACTTATTTTGACAGGAAGGTATTTAATGTTGATTATTTATGATAATTCTTCATCATCCATCGCTAATGTTGGTTTTTGTGAAAAGGGGCATTTGTGAGGATTAATGAGATAATGCTTAGAAAGCACTTGGACAAAGGGGCAGTGGAGGCGCAGAACATTAGCTTGATGTTACCTAATGAAGTTGCGGAGACAGGAAGACAACTTGGAAGTTGTAGATTGGAAATGCAGAAGACAGCTGGATATTTGGGGGGAATTATTGGAATTGCATGTTTGCTTGAAAATGAACAATATCTATTAAATGACTGGAAAGAACAGACCTCAGTCTGTGTTTTTCTCTGAAGTATTCAGGGGGTTAAATACATAATGCTAGCTATTGTCTAGTTCTTCAGATGGTATCACCTAGCACTAGGTACTAAATATTTAATAGATGTAATATTTAATATATGTAATAAAATGCTATAGGGAATTCATTTGAATTTTTTTTCCAATGAGGAATTATCTTTTTTCTACTCCTGGATTTGGATATTTGATATTTTTGTCTTTAATTATGGAAAATCTCTACAGCACTGGGGACAGAATCCAGATTTACTCTTGGAAATGGCTGATCATACAGGAAATTATGCTTTAGTAGTAAAGACTTATGTGTTCATATGATATCTGTGAATACATACCAAAACTGCCGAATAGTTATTCTGCTAATTAAAGAAGTAAAGGTATACAACTAGTGGTGAAATTCCAGGTTAAATGAGCCTTGAAGTAGTTTGCAAAGATAGGTGAAGGTAGTTGTAGAATTTTGCATTCCTTTAAGTAAATACTAATAATTAGGAGCATGACTTAAGTTGAAGTCTTAGTACATAAAGTTATTCAAATGTAGTTGACCATAGTCAGTTCAATTTCCCTGGCTCATTCGGTAGCACAAAGTTTAAGTTGTGGTAACTTAACTGCAGGCCAAGGATGAAAGTATTATTTCTGACAGCGTGTAAAACTAAGCTAGTCTAATCACATTTTTGTGGGCACAATAGGTATCCTCTGCCCCAGGATCTTCATACTCTCTAGATGGGTAATTTTCATATATACCAGCTAGTAGCTTTGGTTTGCCAGGAAAACCAACAGGCAATGGAAAAGTCCCCAGGAATATTCACTGTTGGGCATTACTGAAGTGATAGGAATCGAGGTTTAGAGCCAGGGCCAGGCACTAGGGAATTCTCCATCCTGTCTGCTGCTCTTTGATCCCAGAGGAACTAAGACTTCCCACAAAGCCAGGATGTGAAGTTGGAGTGCCCAAATAGACTCATGAAAGCTCATTTTGAAATTGTCCATTTGTGGTTGAAATAGAGATTAGATACCTGTTTGATTTACATTTTGGTGAAAACTCTGACATCCTTTGACAGTTTGGGGCCTTATATTTTCAAGTAACTGTTCTTACACAAAAGTATAAAAACATATAGTAAAAAAATTTAAAAGGCTTTTAAAAGGACCTTGGGGTTTCTGCACACCTAGAGTTCCTGCTACTTGATACATGGACACCTCGGATCTAGGGATCCAGGAAAGGACAGGGCTTGGCTTCACTCCATAGTCCACTTGTCTTTTAAATAAGAATTTCTCTTGATGATGTGTATAACCCCAATCTAACTCAGTTTTAACGAGGGTGTGAGTTTGCCAAAATTTTTGCTTCTTTGAAAAAAAAAATCACCAAATATACAAAATTGCCACACAGAAGGTTACTTTCATAGACGCAGTCTGGAAATTCTACTTAAACTTTTTTCTTTTCTAAACAAACAAACAAATCATCATAGAAATAAATAGACATTCCAAACCAACAAAACCCAAAAACATTCCATGAAAGAAAAGCTTCCATGTGTTCAAAATGTCTTTTCATAAGTCCGTGCGTTCAGTTAGCAAAAGTATATGACTTAAAAATTACTGGCGACTGATTGTTATAGCAGAAAATATAAATGTTAGATGTGGTCAATGATTTTTCATCTGCTTTGCTTATAGTTTTTTAAGTTGTCTTCTTTCTTTCTCTCTCTCTTTCTTTCTTTCTTTCTTTCTTTCTTTCTTTCTTTCTTTCTTTCTTTCTTTCTTTCTTTCTTTCTTGACTACATGTAGTGATTTACAGTGAGATGTGACCGTGAGTTCCCAATCTATTTATATTTAACTCAACCGATGAGTTCCACTGGATGCTTCCTATCTGTTTAATGTGCTTTCCTTTCTAGACACTAGAAAATTAGCAAGGAAAAGATGGAATAGAAGTCAACAGGTGTTAGTCAGGTCTGATACCAATGCTTTATGAATGTTCAATAGTATCAGAAAGTGGCAGAATCCACTTGGCATCCTTGATGTCTGTTTCTCAGAACAAATGTATTTTCCTTGCAGATCACTGGCGCTCCATGAGGCACCTCTAAGCAAGAGACTGGGAAGAGAAACATTGCCTCCTGATCCATTGATACCTTGGAATAAAGCATTAAATTTTACTCATGAGCACTAATGCCACATATCCTTTAAAGAAGTGTCACGTTTCCATCTCCGGGTGTTTCTGAAAGGGATTACCTAGGGACCAATGCTTCTGTTTTATGGGCATGCCACATTATTGCTATCTGAGACTTCAGCTGCGGCCACAGTTTTTCACAGCCCAAAAGGAGTCACGGTACCAAAACATCATGTCATCATCAGTGGGAAACATTAAAACAACAATAGAATCTGTAAGCGTAGCACCTGCACCCACAGCTTGTGTGCCCAGGACATACAGATAAGCGTGGGCATGTAGAAGGCAGCATAAGATCTGGGGTGTACCTGCATATGCCTTGCGGTGGGTGTGGATGAAGCATGGCGGAATGTGGAAAGCTGGAATCCCACCTCGCTGCGCGTGTGTAGCTACCCACCCAGAACCTTCCGTCTCAGTCACACTTTTCTCCTGTGCCTATCAGGCTCAATTCCTGAGTTGGAGGAACTCGGGCAATGCTTGAGCTTTCAGAATAGCTGGGCTCCTTCTTTTCAGGTTTACCTCTCCATGTGAGCCCCCAAAATGAATTATCATGATGCAGGATTGTTGGCTTTCTGCACACTATTGTTGCAAGACCCAGCACCCATTTCACTGGAGGGCTGTGAGCAATCTGGTAACACTGGCTCTCCTTAACTGGAATGTTTGGAATACTGTAAGGTATCCAGGAATCTCTGAATATGAAGTTTGTGTTTTTGCAGAAAGACAGAAGGGGGACAAAGCCACTATTAAGTTCGTCTTTTATTTACGTATTTTTTTTATTTGTCCTAATTAGGTGTACATGACAGTAGAGTGCATTTTGACACATTGTACAGAAATGGAGCACTATTGCTCTTCCCTCGGGCTGTTCATGTGCAGTCACACTGGTCGTGTGATCATATGTGTATATAGGGTAATAATGTCCATCTCATTCCACCGTCCTTCCCATCTCCACACATCCTCCCCTCTGCATAATCCATAGCTCCTTCATTTTCCCCCACCCCTCTCCCCCATAATGGATCAGCACCCTCTTATCAGAGAAAACATTCGGCCTTTGGTTTTTGGGAATCAGTTTATTTCACTTTGCATGATATTCTCCAGCTCCATCCATTTACCTGCAAATGCCATAATACTACTTCTTTAAAGGTGAGTAGTATTCCATTGTATATATATAAATCACGTTTTCTTTAACCGTTCATCTGTTGAAGGGCATCTAGATTGGTCCCATAGATTAGGTATTGTAAATTGAACTGCTATCAGCAGTGATGTAGCTGTGTCACTATAGTATGCTGATTTTAAGCCCTTTGTGTATATACCAAGGAGCTGGATAACTGGGTCAAACGGTGGTTCCATTCCAAGTTTTCTGAGGAATCTCCATACTGCTGTCCAGAGTGGTTGCACCAATTTGCATTCCACCAGCATTGTAGAGTGTCCCTTTTCCCCCTCATCCTTGCCAACACTTATTGTTGCTTGTATTCTTTATAATAGCCATTCTGATTGGAGTGAGATGATATCTTGGAGTAGTTTTATTTGCATTTCTCTAATTGCTAGAGATGTTGAACATTGTTTCATATATTTGTTGGCCATTCATATTTCTTTTTTTATATACATTCATTTTTAATTTTTAATTTTATCTGTTCTAATTAGTTGTACATGACAGTAGAATGCATTTATACATTTTGATAGCTCATCCATAGACAGAGTGTAACCTCCAAATCTTCTGATTATACATTGCAGGATCACATTGGTCATACATCCATACAGGCACATGAGGTAATAATGTCTGTTTCACTCCATTATCATTCCTTCCCCCATACTCTTTCCCCTCCCTTCACTCCCCTCTAGGAATGTAAAGTAACTCTATCCATTTGCATTTCTTCTTCAGTGAAGTGTCTGTTCAGTTCCTTAGCCCATTTATTGATTGGGTTTTTTTTTTTTTTGGTGTTTAGTTTTTTGGGTTCTTTATATATGCTGGAGATTAGTGTTCTATCTGAGGTGCATGTGACAAAGATGTTCTCCCCTTCTATAGTCTCTCTGTTCACATCATTGATTGTTTCCTTTGCTGAGAGGAGGCTTTTCAGTTTGAATCCATCCCGTTTATTTATTCTTGACTTTATTTCTTGCACTTTAGGAGTGTTGCTAAGGAAGTCAAATCCTAAGCTGACATGGTGAATATTTGGGCCTACTTGGGTCTCTGTTCTAGTGTCCAAGTCTTTGACCCACTGTGAGATGAAATTTGTTCAGGGTGAGAGATAGGGAATTAATTTCATTTTGCTGCATATGGATCTCCAGTTTTCCTAGTTGAAGAGACTATCTTTTCTCCAATGTATGTTTTTGGCACCTTTGTCTAGTATGTGAGAACTGTACTTATGTGGATTTGTTCTTGTGTTTTCTATTCTGTACTGTTGGTCTACATGTCTATTTTGGTGCCAATACCATGCTGTTACTGTTACTATTGTTTAAGGTCTGGTAAGCTGGTACAAGACTGGGATACCCTCTCTCACCACTTCTATTCAAAATAGACCTTGAAACTCTAGTCAGAGTAATCAGACAGACAAAACAAATTGAAGGGATACAGATAGGAAAAGAAGAACTTAAACTATTTCTATTTGCTGAGGACATGATTCTATATTTAGAAGATCCAAAAAATTACCAGAAAATTTCCAGAATAAATTCAGCAAAGTAGCAGGATATAAAGTCAATACCCATAAATCAAATACAATCCTATACATCAGTGGTGAATCAACTGAAAGAGAAATTAGGAAAATTATTTTATTCACAATAGCCTCAGAAAAAAATATACTTGGGAATTAACCTAACAAAAGAGGTGAAAGACCTCTACAGTGAAAACCACAGAACACTACAGAAAGAAATTGAAGACCTTAGAAGATGGAAAGATCTCCCAGGTTCTTGGATAGGCAGAATGAACACTGTCAAAATGGCCATATTACCAAAAGTGTTATACAGATTTAATGCAATTCCTATTAAAATCCCAATGACATTCTTCACAGAACTAGAGAAAGCAATCATGAAATTCGTTTGGAAAAATAAGAGACCAAGAATCGCCCAAGCAAATCCTTAGCAAGAAGCGTGAAGTAAGTTTGTCTTTTGGGTGCTGCACTTTCACTGATGAGACCAAGGTCTGACTGTGACGATACTGAGCTGTTGCCAGGTGGCAAGGCAGCGGCTTGCCCACTGCCCATTTCTCTACCCTTGCAGACAAAATCACAGGCACTTCTCCTTGGGCAGCTCCTTGGTTTTAATTATTCTCCAGACTGCTGCTGGGAACTTTGCGGGTCGTCTTCCCATGCCAATAAAAAAGAATGATAGCTTCTCTGTAAACAATGCAGTTTGCAATGATTTTAGCTTAAGGCTCTTCATCAAATACTTTCAGGCCAAAAGGAGGAAAGCAGTGGGAAGACCGTGCACATCCCTCCGTCTTTTCCCGGTTACTTTGAGGGAAAACAGAGAGAGAAGTGCAACCTTCATTTCACAGGCACTTGAATTTAGAGTTTTCTTTCTCTCTAAGAGTGGAACTGGATCTCCCACCACAGTGGGAGATGACTGCATATAGGGTCAAATCTGAACCCCTAATATTTAAATTCATACCTGTGAAAGTCAAGTTTATTCAATTCCTCATCCGCTCACATGCAAACATGCCAAAACAGCACCAGAAAGAACATGACTGTCCTAGGGAGTATTTTTTTTTTTTAACATGTTTGTTAAAAACAGCATCAATCCAGAAACAGTGTCTGTAACTTATACACACAAATAGATGGCTTGACTTAAGAGTATGTTCTCACATTTCTGGAAAGGTGACCTTATTTTAAATTCATTGGAGGGTTTTTTAAAGTGATTCTGCACGTATTAGTTTGTTAAGGTGACTATCCCACTGTGGAGCAAAAAGTCACTGGTTTATCTTCTTACTACACCTGGCTTTTCAGACACTAAGGTTTTAAAGCACAGTCCAGCTGTCCTGAATCCCCACATCTTCTCAGGTTCCTGAGCCCTTGAGCAATCTACTCCATAAACCTGGAGGAGACATCTGGTCTACTCCTCTATCATTAGGGGAGTGTTTTTCTTCTTCTTTTTTTTTTTCTCTCAGATTTCTTCTTATATACCTCCAGAAACTTTCCTCTGTAGTCATTCAGAGATGTGAATTCACTTCCCTCTACTCCAGTGGTATGTAAAGAGTTATAAGTTGTGTCTCCTTATCCTTGGGGAGTGTGTTCAAGACTCCCAGTGAATGCCTGAAACCACACACAGCACTGAGCATACGCTTTGTTTTTTCTTATGCATACATACCTACCATAAAATTTAATTTATAAAATGAGGCACACTAACAACAATAACTAATAATAAAATAGAAAAATCATGGCAGTATGCTGTAATAAAAGTTATTGAACACAAATTAATTGCCTGTGTCTGGAATTTTCCATTTAGTATTTTCAGGCTGTGGTTGACCAAGGGCACCAGAAACTCCAGAAAGCAAAACCTCAATTAAAGAGGCCCTCCTGTATTTATGCTTTGCTCTTCATGTTGGTTAATCCTGATTCCCTGGTGAAGTCAACTTTCCTGTAGGCATAAGACTTGAATTTCATCCATAGTCCAAAGAGATTCCGCAAGAGCTGAGGGTCAGTAAGTTATTAAATAATAGTAGTATTGTTGTTTACCAGTCCCCAAAGCAGCCTGTGTGTGTGACTCTACCGGTTTTTTAAATGTGAATAGAGTGGGTCATTTGATGAAGCCCGATTATCTTACGCTTTTCATTTAATTCCTTTTACAAATGTTTTTCTCTGCTTCTAAAAATGTAGTTCTTTCATTTGTGACTATCCAGATTTGGAGGCAAAATGTGTTCCAGCAGAAGAAACAATGTCAGAGGGCTTCAGGGACCTCCCAGGTTCCTGGTGCTGTTCTCTTGAAGTTTTTATAGGGCAGGCTTCAACTTCCTACACACTAAAGAGGTTAATCAAATCCAAGGACGTGCCAATGGCCACAGGGCTGGAGTCAGGGGTTCAAGCCACAGACAACTGTGAAATACTCTCTTCTCCACAGAAAACCCCCCTGGAGAGAACTTTTTTCCTCTCATCAAATATTTTGGTCCAGTAAAACTTTTCTAGAAGGGAACTTTCCTTTGGATTTCTCTGAAAAAGACCTTTTTCACTGGTGCATGACCCGTGATGACTTTAGGGCTGGGAATCCCTGCAGAGAGTTCTCTCCACTTCTTGCTGGAAATGTGAGTAAAACCTCAGCTTGGGGGGCTTTGCAGACATTCTCGCCTGTGTCCGTCAGGCCCCATGTCACGACACGTTCCGACTTCCTAGGCAGGGCTGGGGCTTCTCTACAGGTGGCTCTGGGCTTGCAGATATTGCAGTCATAGCCACACCTCCCCAGGCTGTAAAGGCAGCAGGTCCCAGGGCCCCTGAAGCTCAGGCCTGTGGACCAGGGTGGCCTGGCAGCACTGGGGACACCTTGCTTCGTTGGTGCCCCTTCTGCAATGGCTTTGGGGGACAGGAGGCGAAGACGAGGTGCGACGTCCCCACAAGGCCCAGGTTGGAGAGCAGAACCCGGTTATTCCTGGGGACAGAGTTGCTTAAACAGCACGGGCAGGGCTCAGCGTTCCAGAGGCCAGAGAAGATGCAGGGTGTGACGCGGACACTTCCTGGTGTGTGGATGGCAGCTTCCGCCCGGTGGGAATGAGGCCCACCACGGAGGCTCCACCCTCATGACCTCCTCGCCTCACAAGGTCCACCCCCAACAGCTCATTGGGGCTAACATTTTAATATGCAAGTTCTCAGGGGACAGTCAGTGCAGAGCACAGCATTGGACCCCGCACTCTGCTAAACAATCCTTTCTGGGTGAAAAGTCCAACTACAGAAAGGAGCCTTGGATTTTTTTTCTTTAAGTCAACAGATTTCCGGGCAGGTAGTCTGATCTGGGCTATTCATCAACTTTTTTTTTTTTTTTTTTTTAATATATTTTTAGTAATACATGACAGTAGAATGTATTTTGACATATCCTACGCCCATGGAGTATAACTTCCCATTCTTGTGGTTGTATATGATATGAAGTTTCACTGGTCGTGTGTTCATATATGAACATAGGAAAGTGATGTCCCATTCATTCTACTGTCTTTCCTATTCCCTCTCCCCTGCCTATTGTGTGTTGGCATTTGCATATCAGAGAGAACATTTGGATTTTGAGGGTTGGCTTATTTCACTTAGCAGGATAGTCTCTAGTTTCATCCATTTACCTGCCAAATGCCATGATTTCATTCTTCTCTATGGCTGAGTAATATTCCTTTGTATATATGTACTATATTTTCTTTATCCATTCATCTGTTTGAAGGGCACCTAGGTTGGTTCCATAGTTTAGCTATTGTGAATTGAGCTGCTATAAACATTGATGTGGCTGCGTCACTGTGGTATGCTGATTTTAAGTCCTTTGGGTATATACTGAGGAGTGGGATAACTGGGTCAAATGGTGGGTCCATTCCAAGTTTTCTGAGAAATCTCCATAATGCTTTCCAGAGTGGTTGCACCAATTGGCAGTCCCACCAACAATGCGTGAGAATACCCTCTACCCCACATCCTTGCCAACATTTATTGTTACTTATATACTAGACAGTTGCCATTCTGCCTGAAGTGAGATGAAATCTCCCTGGAGTTTTAATTTGCATTTCTCTAATTGCTAGTAATGTTGAACATTTTTTTTCATGTTTGTTGACTAATTTTATTCCTTTTTCAGTAACGTGTCTCTTCAGTTCCTTTGCCCATTGGGTTATTTGTTTTTATGGTGTTAAGTTTTTTGAGTTCTTTATATATCCTGGAGATTAATGTTCTATCGAGGTGCATGTGGCAAAGATTTTCTCCTATTCTGTAAGCTCTCTCTTCTTGTTCTTGATTGTTTCCTTTGCTGCGAAGAAGCTTTTCAGTTTGAATGCATCCCATTTATTAATTCACTAATAAATGAATTCAGCAAAATAGGATATAAAATCAACATGCATAAATGCAATGCATTTCTATTTATAAGTGATGAATCCTCTGAAAGAGAAATTAGGAAAACTACTCCATTCACAATAGCCTAAAAAAAAATACAATAAAATACTTGGGAATCAGTCTAACAGGAGAGGTGAAAGACCTCTACGATTAAAACTACTGATAACTAAAGAAAGAAATTAAACAAAACCTTAGAAGATGAAACGATCCCCCATGTTCTTGGATAGGTAGAATTAATATTATCAAAATGGCCATACTTCCAAAGGCACTACATAGATTTAATGCAATTCTAATTAAAATCCCAATGACATTCCTCATAGAATTAGAGATAGTAACCATGAAATTTATCTGGAATAACAAAAGACCCTGAATAGCCAAAGCAGTCTTGGGCAGGAAGAGGGATGCAGGAAGCATCACAAGACCAGACCTTAAACTCGATTTTACTTCTTGCACTTTAGGAATCTATATGGAATTTGGCTCCTTAGTTGACATGATGGAGAGTTGGGCCCACTTTTTCTTCTAGTAGGTGCAGGGTCTAATACCTAAGTCCTTGTTCCACTTTGAGTTGAGTTTTGCACAGGGTGAGAGATAGGTGTCTAATTTCATTTTGATATTCATAGAGTTCCAATTTTCCCAGCACCATTTGTTGAAGAGGCTGTCTTCTAAATACAGAACCATGTCATAAGCAAATAGGGATGGTTCGAGTTCTTCTTTCCCTATTCCTATCCATTTGATTTCTTTCTTCTGTCTAATGGCTATGGCAGGAGTTTTCAGGTCTATTTTGAATAAAAGTGGTGAGAGAGGGCTTCCTTGTCTTGTTCCAATTTTGGCCTTGGATTTAGCATAGATAGCTTTTACAATATTGAAGTATGCTCCTACTATCCCTAGTTTTTCTAGTGTTTTGAACATGAATAGATGGTATATTTTTCAAATGCTTTTTCTTCATCTAGTAAAGATAATCATGCGATTATTTTTTTAAGTTGATGGATGTGATAAATTACATTTTTTGATATCCATATGTTGAATCAACCTTGCATCCCTGGGATGAACTGCATTTGATCATGGCGCACTATCATTTAAATGTGTTTTTGTATGCAACTTACCAGAATTTTATGAAAAATTTTGTATCTATGTTAATCAGGGATATTGTTCCTAAGTTTTGTTTCCTTGGTGTATCTTTGTCTGGTTTTGGTATCTAAGGATACTAGCTTCATAGAATGAGTTTGGGAGGCTTCCCCCATTTTCTATTTCATGGAATAATTTGAGAAGGATTGGTGAAGGTCTGGTACAACTCAGCTGAGAATCATCCGATCCTGGGCTTTTCTTTCTTTTTCTTCAGTTTCATTGCTTGAAATTGATCTGTTCAAACTTTCTATGTCATTCTGATTTAATTTGGTTAGGTCATATATTTAGAAATTTGTTGATGTCTTCAAGATTTCCTATTTTATTAGAGTATAAATTTTCAAAATAGTTTCTGATTATCATCTGTATTTCAGTAATATCTATTGTGATGTTTTCTTTTTCATAGCAAATTTTAGTAATTTGAGTTTTTTCTCTCTTTTTCTTCATTAGTTTGACTAAGGACTTATCAATTTTGTTGATTTTTTTTCCCAAAGGAACAACTTTTTGTTTTGTTGATTTTTTTGAATTGTTTCTTTTGTTTCAATTTCATCAATTTCAGCTCTGATTTTAATTATTTCCTGTCTCCTCCTGCTATTAGTGTTGATTTGTTCTTCTCTTTCTAGGGCTTTGGGATGTAATGTTAGGTTATTTATTTGCTGACTTTCTACTATTTTAATGAATGAGCTCAATGCAATGAACTTTCCTCTTAGCACTGCCTTCATGATGTCCTAGAGATTTTGATATGTTGTATCAGTATTCTCATTTACCTCTAGGTATTTTTTCTTTTATCCCTGATTTCTTCTGTTATCCATTCATCATTCAATAGCATATTATTTAGTCTCCAGTTGTTGGAATAGTTTTTATTTTGTATTTTATCATTGATTTTTAATTTCATCCCATTATGATCTGAGGGAATGCAAAGTATTAATTCTATTATTATTATTATTATTTTTTTGTATTTGCTATGGCCTATGATATGGTCTGTTTTAGAGAAGGTTTGTGTGCTGATGAGAAGAAGGTATATTCAGTCATTGATGGAAGAAATATTCTATGCATGTCTCTTAAGTCTAAATTATTAATTTTATTTCTTAATTCTATAGCTTCTTTATTTAGTTTTTGTTTGGAAGATCTATCCAGTGGTGAGAGAATTGTGCTAAAGTCACCCAGTATTATTGGGTTGTGGTCCATTTGATTCTTGAAGTTGAGAAGGGTTTGTTCGATGTATGAAGATGTCCCATTGTTTGGGGCATACTTGTTTATGATTCTTATGTGTTCTTGATGTATAATTCCCTTAAGCAGTATGAAATGTCCTTCTTTTTCCCTTTGATTAATTTTGGTTTGAAGTCCACTTTAAATGATATGAGCGTGGAAACCACTACTTGTTTATGCAATCCATAGAAGTGATATGTTTTTTCCCATTCTTTCACCTTCAGTCTGTGGATGTCTTTGCCTATGAGTGGAGTCTCTTGGAGACAACATATTGTTGGGTCTTATTTTTTAACCCAATCTGCCAGTCTCTAACTTTTGATTGATGAGTTTAGGACCTTTACATTCAGTGTTATTATTGAGAAATGGATTTTATTCCCTGTCGTGTTGATTTATTTCTGTTTTATAATTTGAATTAGTTTCTCCTTTGATTGACTATTCATCCAGTGTTGTTCCTTTGGTGGTTTTCACTTTTATTTTTTATTTCTTCTTCATGAAATATCTTATTGTGCAGGCTTTCTAGTTGTGAATTCTTTTAACTTTTATTTATCATGGAAGGTTTTTATGTCATCAATTCTGAAGCTTTATTTTGCTGTATATAGGATTCTTGATTGGCATCCATTTTCTTTCAGAGCTTGGTATTTGTTATTCCAAGACCACCTAGCTTTGAGGGTCTGGGTTGAGAAATTGTCTGATATCCAGATTGTTTTCCCTCTAAATGTGACCTGTCGTTTCTCTCTGGCAGTCTTTTAAAATTCTATCCTTATTCTGTATGTTAGGCATTTTCATAATAATGTGACTTGGTGTGAATCTGCTGTAATTTTGTGTATTTGGGATCCTGTAAGCCTCCTGTGTTTGGTTTTCTATTGCATTCTTAAGGCTTGAGAAATTTTCCGATATTATTTCATTGAAAAGATTGTGCATTCCTTTGGTTTGTATCTCTGAGCCTTCATCTATCCCAATAAATTTGGTCTTTTCATGTTATCCCATATTTCTTGGAAGTTCTGTTCATGGTCTCTTATCATCTTTTCTCCATGATCAACTTCATTTTCTAGATTATATATTTTATCTTCATTACCTGAAACTCTGTCTTCTAAGTGGTCTGGTCTGTTTGTGATCTTTCCATTGAATTTTAAATGTGGTTAATTGATTCCTTCATTTCAAGGATTTCTGGATTTTATATTCAGAATCTCTATCTCTTTATTGAAGTGATCTTCCACTTCCTGTATTTTCTCTCTGATTTCACACCTTATATCCTCCTTTACCTCGCAGATTAGTTTAACTATGTATGTTCTAAACTCTTTCTCTGATATTTCTTCCACTGTGGTGGCTATGGATTTTGTTACTGGAGTATCTTGATTTGTTTGGGGTGATTTGTTCCTTTGTTTTTTCCTGTTGTGTTTGTGTTGACCCATCTGACGGTGTGCACATCAGGCAGTAGAGTTTATACTTGTGGACTTATAGTGTCCCTGAAGGTTTTCAGTTCCCCACTTGCTGAGAAGCTGCCCAGCTGCTTTCTTGGTTTTATGTCATGGAGCAGCCAGGAAAACAACCTGCTCTGTTCTGCCATTAACTTTTGAAAGTTTAAACATTCTTGTTTGGTTGTCTCTTCTTTCTCAACCTGCACTTGGTATTAAGTATTTCATCCCTACCTTCCCTGAGTGCTGTCTGCACCATCTGGGGAGAGGACAGCAGGCTGCTGGGAGTGGGGCCTTAAGTGCCCTCTCTGGTCCATAGAAGATAACATGTCACCCTTGTTTTATTGGGGAGTAAAGAGAATCACAGAGCAGAAAATGAACTTGCCTCAGAATTACCCTCTTGACATGATGGAACTGGGGTCCATCATGGTCTCACCAGTGGTATGTATTCCCTATCTCCACGGAGAAGGGGTGAATCAGATTCCTCCCACCCACATCCCCATGTCCGATGCTGGCCCCAGCACTAATTGTATAAAATGTCACCCCAGTGCTTGCTCTCTGCAGAGAATCAACAGGACCCTTGGGGGACACAGACATAAGTGGGATAATTCTTGCCTTCCAAGAGCTATAGTCTGATGAGAGGAAAAAAGCCAAAACAAGGGAACAAAGAACAGGATGCAAAGGCCTGCTATGGTTTGTGTGGCCCCAAATTTTTTGTATGTTGGTAGCTTGGAAATGTGGTGCTGTTTAAGATGTGGTGGGACATTTAAGAGGTGAGACTTGGTGGGGATCAGGCCGTTGGTGCTGCCCTGGAAAGGGTTTGATGCGGTTCTTGTGCAACCTTGATTAATGAAGAGAAATGGTGTCTCACTCCACCATTTTTCACACCCCCCTCCCACTCATTTCCCTCTAGGCAATCTAAAGTTCCTCCATTCTTCTCTCACCCCACCCCCATTAGATATCATCATCCACTTCTCAGGGAAAACATTTGGTCTTTGTTTTTTTGGGTTTGGCTTATTTCACTTAGCATGATATTCTCCAACTCCATCCATTTATCTGCAAGACAGGCATGTCTTTAACCTATGTACATATATGATTACATGAATGGTATGAATCTACATCATGCACAATCATAGAAATGAAAAGTTGTACCCCATTTGTGTACAATGAATCAAAATGCAGTCTGTAAAAATAAAAACAAAGAGAGATGGTTGCAAAAGAGAAAGACTGAACCCTGAATTTTTTCTGGCTTCCTGTGTTACTACATGATCACTCCCTTTACATGTGCTTCTATCTTGATGCCATTCACCAGCACCATTCTGTTTGGAAAGCTTCCAAAACAGTCAGTTAGCTAAACCTTTTTTATTTAGACATTACCCAGCCATGGTCATTTTATTATAGCAATGAAAAATAAGAGTACAACAGTGCCCAAGAAGTGATAGATACATCAATAAGCAATCAGATTTTAAAAAAGGTCATGACCCCACAGAAAAATTCTGACAATATGGTTCAAGGAGAAAGTCTGAATGATGAGTGGATATTGACAACTGCTCCTGGGTAATGATATTCTAGGCAGAAAAAGGCGGGGGGGGGGATGGAGGAGCAAAATACACAACATATTTCAATGAAATGAATTGGTTTGGCAATGGAACTGGTTTTAAGCAAAAGAGCAGACCATGATGCTGGGATGGCCCCTGAGGACTGGACCAGCAGGGTCCTCAATGCCCATCTAAGATGAGACTGAGGGTCTGTATGAGATGGGAGGGGAGAGTGCAAGAGAAGTTTTGAGGTCTAGTCTACAGGATTTGGCAATGGTTTGGAGGTGGGTGAATAGAAAGTGTGGCCCTGGATTGTTGGGGGATTGAGATGCTAGTGATGGAAAGTAAAGGTGCAAGAGTGAGATTCTGGGTTCTCAGCATGACTGTGAGCTTGTAACATTGGCCATAGTGGGACATTCGGTGGGGAGGCCCAGTGGTAGGTGGGATGTGGGTGGAATTGAGTGAGGATAGTTCCTTTGCAGTCATCTGTTCAGAGATATTTGCTAAGCGTGAAAGGCAAATCCATGTTGAAACAGTCCAGGTTACAGCACTGTGACATGAAACGCATCTTGAGTTGGAGGCATTTGGGAAGAAGGTATTTTTTCCTGAACTTCCACGTCTGCCTAAAAGCAGGTCTTCCAAAAGAACTCCAATGTCCTAACGTCCCCCACAGGAGCTTGACAGCTGTGGAGGACTTATCACTGCCGTGAGAAGTGGGTGCCACACCTTCACCCCTGGACCTACCTAGTCCCGTGGCCATGGTTTCTCCAGGTCTTCACATAATGGTCTGTTGATCTTTCCTAAGATTCACTGGTTTCCCCTTCAGGACTCTTGTGCTGCTTTACCACCTATTAGAAAGAGAGATAAATCCCCATCCTAATCACCTCCAGTCATATTTTTCTGTCAGCTCCCATGTACCTCATGAATAAAACTCTGTCTTTTCTCTTGCTAATCTGCCTTTTGTCAGTTTAATGTACAGGCCCCAAGTACTGAACCTAAGAATGTAGAATAATTTTTTTTTTACTCCCCTGTGGTATCAACCATTACCTAAGGAGAGAGGAGGCCTGAGGCCAGGATCTTGCCCAAAGGAGAAGGCAGGGGAAAACTCTGAGGAATGTGACAGTGATCATAAAGAGGGGACACTCAGAAGGATGTGGGGAACAGAGGGCTTCAGGTTGCAGGTGTGGGGGACAGAGACAAATCTCACAGTGAGTTTGAAGGGACTAACTGTATTTTCTGTTTGCTACCCTGAGCCAAGCTTGTGAAACATCATCTCTTTGAATCCGGTCACCAAGCCCACACTAGAGAAAAGACAGCATCCTTGTGGGACGAACTTAGGGTGAGTGACGTTGCCAAGGGCATTCAGCTGTGAGGGGAGCCAAGGTTGGACTCTGCTGTGCCTGGCTGTCATGGCCCTGCCTTCTGCTGTAGGACAAGATTCTGCAAACTGAGCTCTGAGCTTCTGGGTAATCTACTTGTTCTAAATCAGAGATCAACAAACCGTAGCTGTGGGACAAATCTGGCCCACTGCCTGTTTCTGTAAATAAAGTTTTATTGGCACACAGCCACAGCTATTCATTCATTGCTGTCCCTGGCTGCTTTCTCAGTACAACAGCCGAGTCAAATGGTTACGAAGGAGACACACAGAGCCCAAGGATTTATCCTCAGCCCTTTAACAGAAAAAGTTTGCCAACCCTTGTCTTAAACCAGGAGGTTGCATACCAACTATTATAGATTAGAAATTCTACTTCAATCTGATGTAAAATCCTTGTCTTTTACTGAAAATACACCTATAGAGAAAATCAGCAACTGCCAAAGCGATTTCCATCCACGAGGGAATAACACCAGCTACTCTAAACTGTCCTTAATTGGGCTGCTGTTTTTTTCTTTCTTCCTTGTTTTCCCAGGGATTTAGAAGAAGCGAAGATGACAAATGAGACGGCCCTGGTGAAGCAGTACACATCAACTCAGAAAAGACTCGGGCCTGGAAAAACCTTCGTGTCTCTCAAGAGCACAGGAAGTCTGGGAGTGTGGGTGGGTTGGTCAGGAGTTAGAAAAGATCATCACTCATAAAAGACAACAAACAATCCCCAAGGACTGTAAATTTAGCACGCAAGGGGCACTGGCTAATTTGTTCCCCATCCATTAGGCAGGACCCCAGGGCCCCGAGGAAGGACATCTGTCTCTATTCTTTGCTGCGTCTGGCAGTACCACGGCTCCTCGGAGGCAGGGGCTGTCCCCTGGGCTGGCAGCCTCTCTGGCGTTGGTAAGCGGAGTGGGCTGTCTGAGGTGGCAGTCCTGCTGGGACACATCTGTCCCTCTCAATATTCACACTGCTAATGTCTCACTTGGTGACAAATGCAAATTGGGTTGCTTGGTCCAAACATGTCAGCCTCATTAGCAGGTGCACTGTGATTGGCACGAGGCACCCCTATCACATTTCTTCTGCTTTTACCTCCATCAACTTAGGGTCGCTCACCCTTCAGGATTGCTCCTGGGGGGAGGTGCAGTTTTGGGGGCCAAGCAGAAAACCCTTCCTGAAAAAAGAAAGTTCTATGTGTTACCGGGAGATGTTTACCCTGGGTTATTTTCTGCAAAGAAAATTACCATCTCCAGTTAAACACTGAGCCAACCCAGACAAGAATAGACCTTGATCTAGAAGAAAAAGTGTGGCACTTACTGTGTGTGCTCACGGCAAGATGGTCTAGACATTTACACAACTGCAGATGAGAAATATGACATTTGTAAAAAAGGATTCTTATTTTATTTTTTGTCAGGGTCTCGCTCTGTGAGCTAGGCTGGGCTCAAACTCACAGTCCTTCCAGCTCATCCACCTGTGCATTTCAGGGACAGTGATTTTTAATCTGTTTCAGTGCATATGTGTTGATTTAAACATCATTCTGAGGAACCTTACTGACACATCTTTGAGATTTCGCTTTTCCTTGTATGTAATGTTGATAGCACCCTTACATAATTTTCTTTCTTAGATCAGAACTTTAAAAGCATAGAATGAGTTTGAGTTTCTTAGAAATTTGACTGTGACCTTGTAACATCAAGAGTCTAGAGTTCAGCTGAGGCGGATACTCGTCATTAATAAATGCCCCCACATTCTTGGGTTTGGATTAACTTTGTCATCATAGAAATGCTTCAAAATATTTTTTTTTCCTTTTAGTCTGTTCTTTCTAGATACACATAACAGTAGAGTATATTCTGGCATATTATGCATACATGGAGTCTAACTTCCCATTCTTGCGGGTGTACGTAATGTAGAGTTACGCGGGTCACGTGTTCATGTGTGAACATAGGAAGTTCTGTCTGATTTATTCCACCGTCTTTCCTATTCCCATCCGCCTCCCTTCCTTTCATTCCCCTTCGGCTAATCCACTGAACGTCTCCTCTCCACCCCTCCATATTTTATTGTGTGTTAGCATGATGCCGATAATGTGTAGGCTTCACCAGTGTAGATTAACTTTGAAGGTAGAGAGTAATATGGAGATTCCACAAAATATTAGTTGATACCAATAAATAATTTCTACTGTGCATTTTGGACTCTTGATGTACATCTTGCCATTCCAGACAAATCCTTTTGCTGCTAACATCTCACATGATGCTTTGAAAGCTCATTATAGGGTGAGCAGTTGTACTTTTCTCCTGCATGGAAACTAGGGATGCAAGCAATGCACCTTTGAACTTTGAGGTCAATAGTTTAACTTTCAGAAATGTAACATTGATCTTCTCGCGTAAGGAAATTTTTGATTGTTTTTCCTGTTGGAATTCTGCTTTTCAGAAAAAAAAATAACTAAGATTTTATACAATTTTCCCATAGTTAGCTTTATGCTTTATTTTCTCCTTGTTTTCCCCTTGCTTTTATTATCTTTCTAAATTTGAGATGAGAGTCACTCTGCTGCCCAGGCTGTTCTCAAACTTCTGGGCTCAAGTGATCTCAGCCGCAGCTTCCTGAGTAGCGGGGACAGTCAGGTGTTTCATACCAACAAAAAAAGCACGGATTTTCACACTTGTTTCAAGTGTGCATATTTGGTGTCGTGGAGGTCAAGTCTGCGTGTGCTCAAGACTCCTTTTTAATGGATTTTATTAGGGATCCCTCACCTTTGAATCGTGGCACACATTTGGCATAGCGATTGTTCATTTTTTTTTTTTTCCCTTAAAGTCATTTTCTTCTTCCTACGATCATGTTACTGTGGTACTGTCACTTTAAGGGACTCAGATCCTCTCCTGAGGACTCAGAGTCCCATGCTGTGTGCCCCTCTGGAGAGGACAAAGCCAAATGGAGAGAGAGGGAGCACACTGGGCAGGGGGCCATACAGGGCCAAGAACTTTGCCAAGAGTCTAGAATAGTCCAAGGAGCTCTCTGGGCACAGGGGCCACCCAGGCTCTGAGGGGCCTCTTTCCACGGCTGCCTCCACAACAAAGGGACACCAGCACTTCATCTTTTCTTTTTCTTCTTAAAGCAGTTGGCTTCTCCGACAATCGCCACTGTGCCCACATTCCTCTGTCTTTCCTGCCTCGAGGTCCCCGGTTCACTTGGCTGTCCAATTATCCGGGATCCTGGGTTCTGCTTATTTTTCTCCCAACATTTTCCAAGTCCCAAACTGAAGAAATGAACGTTTGAACTTGGACGTGCTGAGTACTCTCATTCACAGTTCTTGGTTCCAGACCAGTAAATGCACAGACATGAGGTGCCACCCACCGAGCAGACTCCAGGTGTGGCGACAGGTCTCAGGCACCTGCTCCCTGCAGCCACCTTCCACCTGGAGGCCAGTCCTCCAGAAGAGTCCTTGCAGGTGAGGGAATGTGGTGTGGGACGTGGGCTGGGAAGGAGAAGGGGTCTGGGGCTGGGGGCACAGCCCATCAGAGGTGGATCATGCATCCCTCAAAGACCAATCAAGCTCACCTCATTTCTCCCAGGAGAAGAGGAGGAAGAGGGAGGAGAGTGGTCAGCTGGGTTTTCAGAGTTGACTCTTGTTCTCTGTTTGCTTCCTTACCTTGCACAAAGATTCTGCAGTATCCTTGTGGAAAATTATGTTCACCTCTGAATGCCACAGACACAATGCATCTGATGGAACACAGCAGTATTACCGCCCATCATGAGCGTCCTCAACCTCCACAGGAAGCCCAGCTCTCATCTCAACCCCACAGGGGTACAATTCTGGGTTAGTTTCATAAGTTAATGTCATAGATCTACCTTTTCATAAACCCTTAATTTGATCAATCCTGAATTTCTTGGATATTTGTTTGCAGAATTGGGTTGGGGTACAGGAGTCTTGGAAGAAGCAAAATATTCAGTGGACTAGCACAGGGAGGGAAACCTTTGGAAACACTGCGAGTGTTCAATTATTTCAGGTGCTCTGTTCAGAATAAAGTAAGTTCTGGAAGCTGCAGACAGATTTCCGGTACAGACCCTGGAAAACTCTTGCTACTTGGAGTTGGTCTGTCAAACTATGGGATCTGGAAGGACTGAGCCTGTAATGAGGCTGCAGACGTCAATGTCTTCAGGGACCAAACAAAGGTGGGAAGAGGCAGGTCACAGTCCCAGTGACGGCCACGTGGGAATGCACACAGCAAGTCCTCCTTAGGGCCATCAGGTTAGATCCCTGTGGCATATCCAAGGAAAGGGTCTGCAGGCACCCCCACGACAGCTCAGCCTGTCCATTTATAGGCCGAGCAACAGAGCCCAGGGTCACCCTGTGAGCTGCCCAGCCTCACCAGCTCATCACATGGAGAGCCCACTGGAACCTGGAACTTCTGACCCCAGCCCAGAATCCCTTCCACCTACCAGGAGCTCCCACAGGGGCAAATGGTACAGAAAGTCCCACGCACGGTCATCTTCTCAGGCTCCAGCCTCTGCCTCTGCCAAGTGGGAGTCACCTGGACAGTTTTGACCCATGTGATTGAAACGAAGATTAAGGAAGTTTATATATGTAGTAAAATTATATACATATTATATACCGTAAAAATACATCTACGCTGTATATATATATACATATAAATACATATATGCATACATAAAAACACATATATGCTGCATTTCTATCTATACATACGTAGATCTATATATATACAGTAGTTGGAATAGAGTAGATAGATAGTCAACTTTCCTTCTCTGCTGTCTTCCGTCTGGTCTTTTCCCTTCTTTCCAGGTACTCTCTTGCTCCTCCTCTTTCCTCCTTTCTCCTCTTTCTTCATTCTTTGCTTTTTCTTACCTGACTCTGTGGCTCTACAGAGAGTGTCATTATGCTTTTTGGGTTTGTTTTTATCACAGTGCTGAGGATCAAACCCAGGGCCTCATGCCTGCTGGACTGGCAGCTCTACCACGGAGCTACGTCCCCAGCCCTGGCGCCCAGCTTCCGTGCGCTCCCCCGCCTCTCTCTCTCCCCCGCCTCTCTCTCTCCCCCGCCTCTCTCTCTCTCTCATATAAATATATATATTTAATTCCGTGTACATCAAGTGAAGGCCTGGTGCAAAGCTTGTCGGTGGCGTGCTTCAGTACAGACAGCTGTGACATACCATAGGACAGCAGATGCCCACACCACACGGTCATTCATTTATGTCCTTTACAAGTGGCAATCCTGAGTCCCAGCTTTATGCAGTCTTTCCAGCAATGGAAATTGGGTCTCCTTAACACATTTGCAAGAAATGGCCAGCAGGGTCTGGAGGAGCCCGCGGGCTCTGTGCAGAGTCAAAGGGAGCGTTGGCAAACTGAAGCCCCCGACTGGGCCTCGGAGCTCCGTGCTCCGTCCGGCTGACCTGCACGTTGAGACCAGGTCTGGGCGTCAACACTACCAAGGAAACAGCAGAAGACAGTCCGCGGCCTGCCGCTGTGGAAGGGGCTCTCCTCATGCCCAGTCTCCCAGCTGCAGGGCTGCCGGCTGCGCGACCATGGGGAGCCCAGCGGGATCCGGTCACAGGAGGCTCTGTCCTTGACGCCATCCTGGTGTGACTAGATGTGCCCCTGGCTCTGCTGCAGAACCCGCGGCAGGTTGTCAGCGACCAGTCACCCACTGCACCTTGCGTTTGGCCATCTGCTCCTCAACCTCTCTGGTTCGTTCCTTTCCAAGACCACAGTCTTAGGGTGGAGGTGGGCTGTGGCCAGGCGAGGACCCTGTTCTGAAGGACACAGACGTCACTCTGCTTCATTGACCAATCTCTCTCCTTTCTGAAACATTCTAATTCCAATCCGATACTATTTCTTTTACCAAAAGACATGATGCACATTTTAGGGGACGACTTAAAAAATCACTCACATTTAAAAACACACTTACATAGTCTGCGTCCGATGTCGGTGCTTTACAAACTTAAAGAGTTGAATTCTCTGCCTTTCTGGAGATAGCTGTTATTATCATTCTCTGTAACACTTGAGAGGAAACTGAAGCAGAGAGAGGTGAGACTGGTCACAGTCACGCCCCTGTCCATGGTGGGAGCCAGATCTGCAAGCCTGCACAGTTTGGCTCCACAGCCTTGCCATTGTAACCACTGGCTCCGCCATTTTGCTTCCACCGCTATCTCTGCACCACTGGAGAGTGAGTGGGTAGGACTAATTTTTATGCCCTTCAAGTTACAGCTGTCTTGGCTTCAAAGATGTCACACTGGTTGCACGCTACCGTGTCCACCGTTCCCCCTGCCCCTCCCATGGCAGTCCGTCTTAGACTGTTCAGGCTGCTTTAACAAAAATACCCTGCACTGAGTGGCTTATAATCAACAGAGATGTAGTTCTCACAGTTCTGGAGGCCAAAAGTCCAAGATGGAGGTGCCCATTGGTTTGGTGTCTAGGAAGGGTTCAGAGATGATGCCTACTCATCCTGTCCTCCTGTGGTGGAGGGAACAAGGCAGCTTTCCAGGACCGCCAACTATAAAGGCACCAATGCCAATTCTGAGGGCTCTCCTCCCAATACCGAGTCCCCTCTGCAAGGCCCCGCCTCCAAACACCAACGCTGGAGGCTCGGAGATCCATATAGGTTTGTAGACCCCGCTTCCTGGTCCTGCCTCAGAATCCCTCTCAACGTTGCCGGGCCAGCAGGTGTCTAATGGTTGCACACAATTTTTGTGTGAATGAAAATTACCACAATTGTGGTTGAATTACCCACAATTCCTGAAAATCTCCATTGCCATCTTCTGACCTACTCGTTTGAGGGAAATTTGAAATACTACACCAGGACCTACTGATGAGGGTACCTACACTGGAAGGTGTATGTGGCAACGATATCCTGTGTGTGTGTGTGTGTGTGTGTGTGTGTCTGTGTGTTTTCTCCTGGAATCTCCAACGGGTTCCACCCTTCAGAGGACTCACCATGAGGTCCCTTGAGGGAGGACTCTGTCCCTCCCAGATCCCATGTCCTTCCAGCATGCACCTGCAGCTGGACGCGCCCCCACCGTGTGTCCAGGGCCCAAGACGACAAGGTCCTTTTGTCCCTGAGAAAGTCACCATTGTGAACAGTTAATGACTGGGTTCCCAAATAGACTCCCTTACGCTGAGTTGAGGCTTCTCTGGGTTTAACCTGGAGGTACTGGCAGGAAAGAACCCATCGCTGGGAAATGTGGCTTTGGAGGATCTCGCTACATAGTAGTTCTAGGTCTCAACAGCAAGGAATGTTAGACATGGCCTCAAAGTCACAGCACCACACATCCACCACAACACACACCACACACAACCACCACTACAAACACTACACACATCCACAACACCACACACACCACACACACCACACACATCCACCACAACACCATGCACACCACACATCCACCACGACACATACCACACACATTCACACACATTCACAACACCACACACATCACACACATCCACCACAACACCACAACACACCCCATGCACATCCACAACACCACACACATCACACACATCCACAACACCACACACATCACACACATCACACACATCCACAACACCACACACATCACACACATCCACAACACCAACACACATCATACACATCCACCACAACACCACAACACACCCCATGCACATCCACAACACCACACACATCACACACATCCACAACACCACACACATCACACACATCCACAACACCACACACATCACACACATCCACAACACCACACACATCACACACATCCACAACACCAACACACATCATACACATCCACCACAACACACCCCATGCACATCCACAACACCACACACATCACACACATCCACAACACCACACACATCACACACATCCACAACACCAACACACATCATACACATCCACCACAACACCACACACACCACACACATCCACCACAACACATATCACACACATCTACAACATCAACACACATCAGACACATCCACCACAACACCACACACACTCCACACATTCACAACACCACACACACCACACACATCCACAACACCACACACATCATACACATCCACCACAACACCACACACACCACACACATACCACACACATCCACAACACCACAAACACCACACACATCCACCATAATGCCACACACATCCACCATAACACACACCCCACACATACACTACAACACCACACATACCACACACATCCACAACACCACACACAGCACACACATATCACACACATCCACCACATCCCACACACACCACAGAAAAAGCACCGTACACATCCACAACACCACACATACTACAAACACCACACACACATCACACACATCCAGCACACCACACACATCCCACACATAAAGCACCTCACACATCCACAGTACCACACACACCAACCACAAACATCCTCAACACCACACATAGCACACAGCACCACACACATCCACCACAATACCACACACCTACACAGCACACACCACACACATACCACACATGTCCACCGCAATACCACATACTACACACACATCACACACATCCACCACAACACCACACCCCACGCACTACACACACCACACACATCCACCACAACACCACACCCCATGCACTACACACACCACACACATCCACCACAATCCCATACACACCACACACATCTTCCAAGACTCCTTCAACAATCTCTCCTCTCCCTTCATATTTCTTTTTCTTCCTTGTCGTCCACCCCTGGACTTACCACCTTTCCCACTTTTTCTTTCAGCTTCTTTTTATTCTATAGAATTAAAAAGGCTCCCACGAGTAGATGAGAAAACATTCCTTGCTTCTTCATAGCTATGAGGTGTGTGAATAATTTTATATTTAGCATCATTTACCAAAATGATAAGGATAGACTGAGTCTGGAGAATATTTTGATAGTTGGAAAGCAAGAGATAAATAGGAGTTATAGAAATTCTCTTCACAAAATAGACATTTTTCAAATTTTAATGAGGAAATACATTTTCTCTTCTTAAGTTCAAAGCTAAATAAGGAAAAGATGTAGTAATATTTGCCAGATTTTACATGTATTAAAAGTCAGGATAGACAGGGATAATAGCATAACTCAATATTTATGATGCAGCAGCTTCTATATAAATATTAAAATGAGGCAGTTATCATCAGAACTATTTGTTGTTTATATTTGCTTCAAATTTTAACGAACACAAATGCTACTTAGACAGCAAAGTTCAATACCTGGAAAATAACTCATTTGCCCATTGATGAATCTAACTACGGAATCTTCATGGGAAAACGCCATTTTTTTAACAGGATAATAATCTAAGAAAGTATTTTTAAAACAGGACATCTGCTTCCAGGAACGTGGACTGGATATACGTTTCCCTATTCTAACTAAGAGCGACTAAAAGCCATGGACATCACATCGGAAGCACACGCGTGGACTCTGCAGGCTGGGGAACTGACCAGTTCTCAGGCGACAGAAAGGACGGGCTAGTGTGGATTGTTCTTCCTTGTCTCATAAATCCTGAGCTGGATCGCAGAGGTCAGCAATCTGGAAACCCAGGAAGAGACAAGGAGCAGCAAGGCCATAAACACCTCAGGAAAATTGCCCCAGCCCTCCTGTCAGGAGGGTCAGAGTAGGGGGGTCACCGTGGCACAGGGTGGGGCCAGACGTGAGCTCCCCACCCAGCTCTGACTGCATCAGACAAAGCCAAGAGGAGCTGGGACCCTTCCTCGCCCCAGTGGCTGCCAAGGAAGCTCCCTCTTCAGGTATGGGGGGACATCCAGAGTTGGCTGCAGGAGCAGCAGACCTTCACTCCCCTCAGCAGTAATAAGGCCACCCCTTCACCCCTTAGGTGTCATAGGAGGACACGTGGAAGAGTTAACAGGCACCTCGTCCCTCGCCACCAGGACAGAGTCAGAGGTCTCTACTGCATAGGTCTCCCTGAGTAAAACCCTTGTAAGCGGTGCAAGTGAACCCACTCAGGTGTTGAAGAGACCAGGTGGTGAACCTGGCCCTTCCCTCACCTGGTTATCCTGAGGCGCTGCTCCCTCGGCTCAGCAGATGAGTGTCAGCAGAGGCAGCAAAAACACAAGGTCAACATAAAATAAGGAAGCTCATTAACGGAAGAGCTAGATTCAATCTAAGACCATGGAGAGCATGTATCACAGAGATAATGAATCGAAACATAAAAGAAAATCAGCATTCCCTAACGAGGAGACGCTACCGTTATTTGAGCAGGGTTTCAAGGCAGTTCATCTAAATTGACCTCACTGGGCCATACTTGAATTAATTAAAAAATAGAAAGAATTGGCCAGAAGAAGAGAAGCTGTAAGGAAGAACAAAATGGATCTTGTAAAGCTGAAAAATTAATGAATTGAAATAAAAACTCAATAGATGGAACACAGAAGACAGAAGAAGGAGTCTATTGACCTTGAAGTTAGATAAGTAGAGATTACGCAGGTCAGAAATCGAGAGAAAATACATGGGAGATGTGGACCCAGACTGTCCCTTACATGTACAATCATAATAAGTCTCATCTTGGTGTCACTGAAGTTTTGGGAGAGAAGAAATAGTCAGCACTATTGGACCTTGATAAGTTGTAATAAATAAAGTGGTATTTAAGCAACCACTTAAAGATTATACAAAATATATACTAACTAGTAATGGATAAATCAAAATAAAATTCCCAAAAAATGCTCAAGTAATCTATAGAATGTCAGGAAAAAGCAAACAGAAACAGAACATAGAGAACAAACAGAAAACAAAACATAAAATGGACAGAATTAAGCTTTACTATATAATTAAATACATTAAATGTAAATTCTCTAAATATACAAATTGAAAGGTATGAAATAAAATGCCAAATAAAAACATAACCCAACTCTACGCTTTTATATAGGAAATACATTGATTATATTATACATGAAGAATGAATTGAGCAGACGGAGAGATACACCATGCAAGATTTAATCAAAGAGAAGTAGGAATAGAAACACTAGTAATCAGATAAAGTAGTTTTCAGAGCAAGGAGATTTAGCAGGGGGAGAAAGGGAACGCATGATTAAAATGATTCTGTATCAGTCCACCAAGAAGGGATAGCACAACCGTAGAGATGAAAAGATGTACCCCATTTGTATACAATTAATCAAAATGCAGTCTGTAAAAATTAAAAAAATATATAATTCATATACCATACAATTTACCTTTTTAAAGTATATAATTCTAGAGAGATTATAGTTAACAATAATGTATTGTTTCGACATAGCTAGGAGAGAGAATTTTGAATGTTATAACCACAAAGAAATGGTCAATGTTTGAGGTGATGGATATACTACTTGTCCTGATTTCATCATTACACAATGTATACATGTATTGAAGCATCACATTGGATCCCATAAAAAGGTACAATAATTATGTGCCAATTAAAACTAAAAGTTTTTAAAATTAAAAAAAATATATAAGAAGGAATAGCAGTTATCAACTATGCTTGTACTAAAACACCAAGCAGAATCTATGAAGCAAAAATTGATAGAAATACACATGTGTGATTACAGGCTTCAGGGCTGTCTCTGAGCAATTGATAGATCTAGACAGAACATTGCAAAGAATACAGAAGAACTCGAGAAGACCAGCAGGACCCATCAGACACCTAAAGAATACTCTACACAACTACAGTAGCGGACGTACCTTTTCCAAATGCCCAATGCACGTACATAAGGTAGACATATGCTGGATCATAACATAAACCTCAAAAATGTAAAAGTTTTGTAATCTTAAGGAATGGGTTCTCCACCCAAAAATCAAACTAGAAATCAATAACAGAAAAATCTCCAAACAACTGGAAACTAAATTATGTTGGTTTCAAATGATGTATGGGGTCAAAGGGAAACACAGCAATTCCACTGTGCACGGAATGGAAATTAAAACACAAGGCATCAAAGTTTTGAGGTACAGCTAAATTAGTGTCAAGAGGGAAATTTCTGACATCAAATGTTTAAATTAGGAAAACAGATAAAGCCTCAGACCAATAATCTAGAAAAAGGGGATCAGAATCAACCCAAGGGAATGGGAAAATGGAATGACGAAAAGCAGAAGCAAATAAAATTAAGAACAGAAAGTAGAAAAAGCAATGAAATGAATCTGGTTCCTAAAAAGATCAACACAAGATACAAAGTTAACATTCCATATACTTACTTGCCTAACCCATTTATTGGTTCTGGAAGTGATTTTTCTTTTCTGTTCTTTCTTTCTTTATTTTTTTTTTGAAGTACTGGGTTTGGTAGGCAAGTGCTCTACCATTGAGCTGCTTTTGCACCTCCGTGAGCCGTCCCATATGGAGAGTCATGTCTATTGCAGATGGGAGACGTTCATTCTCCTTTCAGGTCTGTGCGGGGTATTTCCCTTTGTTGCCCACTTTTTGGCAGCACCCCCGCTTCAGTGTTGAATAGAAGTGATGAGATCTGACATCCTCGTCTTGTCTCTATTCATGGAAGAGAGCATTCAGTCTTCACCATGAAGCATTTGGTCACCTAAAGATTTTCTTCATAGATTTTTCTTTTTCATTGCAAGGAAGTCCTTTATTACTGTTTTTCTAAGTGTTGATACCATGCATGGTACTGGATTTGTCAAATGATTTTTCTGCAACAATAATTGATAAGTTCTTTATTTTTTTTTCTCTCTTACTTTCTATAGTCTTTTAGTGTGGTGGGTTACACTGAATGACTTTTGAATATCGAGTAAGCCTTTTCTTCCTGTAATAAACTCCACCTAAGTCATGGGTCATGGTGTAGACTTTTAAAATTCAGTGTTAAAAGAATAACCCAAACAATTGAATTTGAAAATGAGATGAAGTCATGAAGAGTCATTGTGCCAAAGAATATGAAAATATCAAGTGAGTACATGAAACTGAGAAGTATAAATCAAGATCATAATGAGATATTACTACACACCTATTAGATCTGGTAAAACAAAAAAGAGTGAAAACATCAGACTCGGGTGTGGATGCTGAGAAATCGGTTATGGTAGGTGTGTAAAATGACTTGGGAAAATTGGCAGAGTCCTTAAAAACGAAAACATAATTATCATATGAATTCAGAACTTTCATCCATGGAGAGAAGGGTGAATTGAATGGCCAAGAGCAAAAAAGATGGTGGCAATGGACTAATCTGGATTCTGATTGTGGTTTCAAGAATACCCCATGATGATTGTGAACAGAATGAAGAACCACCCTGTGTGTTGTACTACCAACAGTTTTCTGGTTTTGATATTATAACATAACTATGCAAGATATAACCTTTGGGGAAATTGAGTGAAGGATACATGGGGACTCTTTGTACTAGCTTCACAACATTTTTGTGTATTTACAATGATTGCAAAATAAAAATTTTAAGACACAAAAAGAAAAAAAAAAAACCCTTCTATACCTCTCCAAAATAGGAGAAAGTAGTAAGTCTCTATGTGGGTTTATGGGATTGTTTTCCTGGCATTATCAGCACAGATTGTAACTGAGGAACAGTATTGCTGAGTAAATGAATGAAGGATGGATGAATGGAGAAGTAAGTGGATGGGTGGATGGATGGATCAATGTATCCCTGGGTCAATGGATGAATGGGTAGATGAATGGTTAGATAGATGATGGATGGATGTGTAGATGAATGACTGTGTGGATGGATGGATGGATGAATGAATGTGTAGATGGATGGATGGATGGATGGATAAATGAATGTGTGGATGGATGGATGGATGGATGGATAAATGAATGTGTGGATGGATGGATGGATGGATGGATAAATGAATGTGTGGATGGGTGGATGGATGAATGGGTGTATGGATGGATGTGTGGATGGATGGATGGATGAATGGATGTGTGGATGGAGGGATGGATAAGAGAATCATCCAGATCTCAACAGTTCTTTTTTATAGGATCTGAAAAATCATTTTTCATTTAATGTCTGTTCTACTTTGATTTCACAGCAGCACAATTGCCAAAATGTTCAGTAGAAACTGGCTCAAAGGCAGGAAGAGGAATGTTTCAGCCTCTGGGTAAATGCTCTAGGGGAACATCTAGAAATGAGATTCACAACTGGATAAAACACATCTGAAACTAGTACAAAATAAGGAACCTGAAAACCCAAACTCTGATCACCATTTCATCCATGCCGAAGGATTCACTAAAAAGACTGAGATGCTGGTGACGTCCGAGACATACCACACTAAAAAGTCTTTTCAAAATGTGGTTCTAAGGCAAGCCTTCCTTTTTCATTCTTATTTTTTTCACAACTGTTCTGAAGCCCAGATCTAAGCGATCACTTTTGCCACCTATACTGACTCATCTGTACCCTCAGCTCAGATTTTCCACCTGACACGGGGTGATGCGAGCTCCCCTGAGCAATGCCAAGTCCTCTGAAATCATGCCATTCTTGCTTTTGATACATAACTGTTACTTGGCTTTCCATTCCTGTGACAAAACACCTGAGGAAATCAAAAGAGAAGAAAGAAAGGTTTGCGCTGGCTCGCTGTTTCAGAGGTTACAGCACGCTCAGTTGACTCTGTTGTTTTTGGGCCTATGGACAGGCAGCACATTGTGGTAGAGAGCACATGGGAGTAGAACTCTTCACCTCATGGCAGCTGGAAAGCAGAGAGAAAGACAGGACTGTGACCTGGGTTCCCAATATCCCTCCAACGGACTGCCCCCAATGATTGAACTTCCTTCCAGGGGGCTCTGCCTCCCAACAGCATCACAGCTGGGGACCCAGCCTCAGGGGATTCTTCTGAACCACTGCAATAATCTTCTCTCGTGGTTCCTGCCACATGATCCATCCCTAAGTCCACACATATGTCAATTATCTCTGACCTCAGTGCCACCACCCCATCGGGCAAAGGAAAGAGGCAATTTTAGAGGGTCATGAGTTCACAGGCACATCACAGTCTTCAAGCTTTTCCAAATGGGACTCAGACACCATGCCTATGTTGTGATTTAAAAAAAAAAAAAAAGCAATGGTTTCTCCTACCTGATCAAATAGAATGAGTGCTCAGGGCTGCTGACATACATACCAGAAAGCATGGGAAGGAGGAGGAAGGGAAGACAAAGCAATTAGTACTGCTAGCCACTGAGGTAATGATCAGGAGCATCGACAACAGGAACTACCAAGTAATACCTGCCACCTCTGTGGCTGTTAACCCTATGCAGACCAACACGTGTGAACTTTACAAAAATTATTGTTGTTATCAAGGACATGTCATACTTGGGAATCTATCTTGCCACCGAAAGAGATATGGCATCTTTAAATTACGGGTAACGTAGATAAAGAGTTGGAACTCTGCCAAGGTAAAAGTTGTAAAACTGGATTGATTTTTGCTACAGCTTGCTAAGGGCTCCCCAGAGCCGGGAGGCGATGTTCAAATATAATAATTGATAGCCTGAAAAAATATTTCTGATAAGTGTGCAGAGGTAACGCAGAGCCCTGCCTGAGATGAAGTGAGCCTTTGTGCTTCCGCCAATCCTGCCACCAAAGTGACCCAGATCCGCTGCGCTGCTGCCATTGGGTCTCTGATTAGAGCAACCGGGCTTCCTGCGCCCGCCCGCCCCACCTCCACCCAACCCGGCTTCCAACCTCCTCCTGCTGGATCTGCAGCTTCCTCCAGCTGTAGAGAAAATGGTCTTCGCCTTCAAACAGGGGCATTTGTTAAATGCTGTTGTGGAGAAGTAATTATCCGACAATCAGACCTGTATGTGTGGGGGGAAAGCGCCTTCGTTAATATCACCTTGGCCATCCCAGGGGACAGGGGGGTTCACGCTAATCTGACCCCTTTTCAGTCTTGCCTCGGTGAGCTGACCACCCCAAGCTGTGAGTGTGTATGTCTAAATTGCTTGGGATTCAATTGAACACATTAAAATTTAAAAAGGATTTAACTGAAATTTTTCAATAGCTTCTGAGAGGGGGGATAATTTATTAGCTTGGAGTAAATTAAAATCTCAAGCAGGGGTAAAGACTTCGAAGATTGCTTTAATACATTTTATATGCTTTCAAAAGAAATGTTCTTTTAAATGGTCCAAAAATCAGCTAATTTTGTCCTATTTAGCAAATTACCTCCTAAGGCCACAATGTTGAAAAACTTAACAATTATTTTTTTAAAGCAAAAAAATAATGGAAGAGTGGAGAAAATCATATACCTTCCATAGGAAACAACCAAACCCTAAATTGCTGTGTCTTTTATATGCCACAGTTAGGATTTTTTTTTTTTTTTTTCTTTCTTAATTCAAAAGTCAGTGAAACATTGTGCTACCCTCTGCCAGACCACATGGGGACCTTTTCCTACGTGGTGATTGTAGGCACGAGGAGGGTAGAAGGTTAATGAAGGGCATTGGAAAGCAGAGTCCCATGTGCTGGGCTGATAATTTATACCTTTATTTCAGGCCACATTCACCTGTGGAGCGGCAAGGCTATGGGGGTGAGTCAGACTTGCTGCCCTGTTCAGCTCAAGAAGCTGTCCCAGTTCTGACAGGAAATTTCTTGCTTTGAATTATCAGTGGAATAAAAAGACTTCTTCCCAAATCCAACTGACATTCTGTGGGGAGAGAGATTTTTTTTTTTCCTCTCACCTCATTCTTTCTTTCATGTTTTTTTTTTTGCTCATGATAAATAATATTTTTTGATTTGCATTTTGAAGGATTTTTCTTTAACGTGCTGTGTACCGCTCTGGATTTGTGGTCCACTGGGAATTGTCTCTCTTCCTCTGACTGGAATGACTAGGCAGTGAAAGAAAATTTTCTTTTCTGAGAAGTACTTCTGTTGTGGGATTCAGGGTGGAGCATTCTGGTGACCTTCTGGGGCACTTTAGATATGGAATGGTTGGAAGTCATATCTATGATCATTTTAGAACCCATTTAGATTGCAAACTACATCCTGTAATATAGATGTAGATATAATACAGATGCATATGTAAAACATATATAACACAGAGATATCTGATTAAACACAAGACAGATGCAATAAAGAGCTAAGAGAATAAAATAAAGGAGAATTAAAAGAAGCATGGATTAGCTAGTCTGAGAATCTTCTCCTTTCCAATCAAGAATTCATGATCTGAGAGTCAAGCTGCTGTTTTGGGAACAAGTGAAATGCAACCCTGTGCAGCAGGTAATAAATACAGGACTCCCAGATTCTTGTTGCCCTGTCGAAAAAGTGGCTGCTTCTATCCAGAGCCTGTCAAGAAGATAAAAGGTGGCCCAAACCTTAGGATTTGGGACCAGTCTGAGGTCTGAAATTATCACCCAGTGGAAACAAGTACAGATGATTTTTATGGTTGGTTGACTCAAAGGGCACTTGGAAATTTGCACCCTGAGAGGGAAGAAGAATAAATTATAAGGATTTCAAGCTTAACAAACTCTTCTTAATGTTTTGTCAAACCAGAACATGAGAAGCCTTGCTTGCCAAAATCACTAGCCAGTGTCAGAGATTTGCTTATACAGAATGGAGATCAGTCAACGCCAGGTTTCTCTGATCCTCTTAAGCAGTTCTGTGTTCTTTAGTTCATTAGTATCTGTTATCTTCTCATTTTGTCCTTCTATTTAGATGTATTCTTTTTGGGGGAACGGGTCCCAGGGATCGAACTCAGGGGCACTTGGCCACTGAGCCACATCCCCAGCCCCAGTTTTGTCTTATTGTGAGACAGGGTCTCATTGAGTTGCTTAGCACCTCACTCTGCTGAGGCTGGCTTTGAACTCATGATCCTCCTGCCTCAGCCGCCCAAGTCGCTGGGATTATAGGTGTGTGCCACCACGCCCGGCTCTTTAGATTTATTCCTTTCTAACTTTCTCTAACCTACTAGGTTGAGCAATTAACTCATTAGTTTTTTATTCGAATCCTGGCTTATTTGGACCATTTACTGTTATGTTTTCTATTTTCCATGATCTCCTTTTCTTACTGTCTCCTGTTTTTGGGTTTTATGACTTTGACAGCACTTCTTTATTTCACCCCCTACCTCCTCCCTAGGTTGGAAAATGATTTAAGCACTTTCCTTTGGATTCTTCTGCAATTTGCAGTACAGGTGGGCTGGCTGTGGAGCCAGGAAAGGATAAACTCCCCAGCTCCTTCTGCACGTGGCTGCCTTCCAAGCCCTAACACTGTGGCTCCTAAGTCTTTGTAAGATTTGAAAATTTTTAAACATTTTGCATTCTTTTCCTTAAAGAGGAAATAATACACGTTCCATAAATTATATAAGCTTCAGGTCCCAGAAAACCTGGTTCTGCCGTAACTGTGTACTTTAACAAAGCATTTTGGGTGTGACAGAGTCTAAATTTCTCAGCGTCTCTTTTCTTGAGCAGAAGGACAGAACCTTTTAGCTCTTACTCTGTCTCCTGTCTTCATGCCTTTATTGATTAGGATAGTACTTTGAATCTTTATTTTTATTTTATTATTATTATGTTTTGGTACAGGGGATTAAACCCAGGTGTGCTGTACCACTGAACCACATCCCCCATCCTTTTTATTTTTTATTTTGAAACAGGGTCTTGCTAAATTGCCAAGGCTGTCCTTGAACACATGATCCTCCTGCCTCAGCCTCCTGAATTCTGGAATGACAGGCATGTGCCACTGTACCTGGCATAACAAGCTAGGTATGTATTTTTGATAAGTCAGTTTAGATTCATTGATATTCACTTATATATTTATTGATATTTGCTTAAATATTTACCCATTTAAAAAAATTATCAATGCTTCTCATAGTTTGCTTTTCACCTTTTGAATGTAACTTCTTGGAAACATGTTCTTTAGTATTTCTTGCCTAAGAGATTGTGAATGCTGTAATCTCTAAATAGTCATCTGAAAATATCCTTATTTTAGTCTCACATATAAATAATTGTTTAACTGCATTTAGATTGGCAGGTGGATCTGCTTCCTTCTGATCTCTGTTCTTCGTGATTAAGCACAGTTGCATTGCCTTTGTGGATAAGCTTTCTTTTCTCTCTAATTATTTTTAAGATATTCTCTTTATTTTCATGGTCCCTAACTCCATTTTGATGGGTATGGGTGTGAATTTAGTTTTATTACCTTGAGAATTGGGATGCTTTTCTACCCTGAGGCCTCAGAGTTTTCTTCAATTTTCGAATATTACCAATTATTTTTTCTTCAACTCTTCTTTTGATTTTTTTTTTTTTTTAGTCTGGTGGACTCCATACTAGATCAATCAGGGACATTATCTCTGTTGTTTAACTACTTTTAAATATCACCTCTTTACATATTTGTGCTATAGTCTGAGTGATTTTCTCTAATTTGTTTTCCCATTCATTAATTCTTTTATCAACTGTGTCTAGTCTGCTGTTTAATCTAGACAATGTTTTAAAACATATTAAAGACAACAACTTTTTCATGTTACTGAAGTCTCACATAGAAGTTTAGATAACTACAACTCCTGAAAATTTGTCATGGTACCAAGGGTTTCTTATCTTTCACCAAGTTGAGAATAATGGCTGTTTGGTGAGGAAATCAAACATAAATTAAATAGGTCAGTGAAATAGGTGTTGATTTTCATTAATGCTGAATAACATGCATTTATAAATGTCAATCAAATATTTAAACTATGCCAAATGTTGTCCTGAGGCCTTTACTGCAATACCTAAGTTGATATTGACGGTACCTAGGACAGGGATCTCTCATTAACACTATGAGTCAACATTGGTGCTGAGTAGGAGACCCTTTTAAAGAATGGGAAAGTTGCTCAAAGTAATTTGTTTATAAAGTCTTTCAGCAGGATTTAAACTTAAGCAGTTTTCTTCCAAACTCTGTGATAGGTATAGATATGATAATGATGAGTAGCAATAAACATTTATTCAGTAATACTGTATCCCAGGACATTTTCTATATATTTTATAAATGAACAAATTTACCTCATCACAAAAATTCCATGAATCAGTTATTAGTTTTGCCTGCACTTTAAAGGTGGAAAAACAAACAAACAAAAACACAAAAAGCAAACCAAGACACAGGCTACAAGTCACAGAGTTAGTAAATGTTGGCTTTGGGTTTTGAGTCCAGGTAGACAGACTTTAGAGAAATGTTGGGGAAGAACAGAAGATTAGTTAGCTGTGTGCACTAGGGTCTCAATAGGGACAAAACTAGAGTTTCAGCTGAAAGGATGATAATGAGAAAAGGGGAGAAGCAGATTTCAGAGCTGTGAAAGAGTTAAGATGAAACCGCTTAGCTTCATATGGGGTCCAGAGAAGAGCCTGTGGGTCAGGGAGGACCTGAGGATCCTGAGGTTCATTTTCTGTCTTCTGACTGCTATTCAATCAAATAGGGATAAGTGCATAAGAATAGTTTTGGATACCAACATATAGTTTTGTTCAATCCAAATATTATTTTGATAACATTTAATCAAATAGTTTTTAATCACATAATTCAGGAACAACTGTGGGTGACTTTTGTAAAATGAATGATGTGCAGATGCTCGCCCTCTCTGGGTAAGTACATGCTCAGCTTTCATTTCCTTTCAGTGAAGGGCAGCTCACCGCTCTAGTGATGTGATCTCATCAGAGCACGTTGCCCTGGGAGGTAATGTTGGGGGCTGTGCCATGCTCACATTGGCAGTGAGGAGGTTAATTAACATAAGCACACTCAGGTGATTTATCACTGGCCGTATTCAGTTAAGTCCACGCACACAACGCGTGCACAGGTGTTCCCGAATGCGCCTGCTCGGGGCCTGCTCGTTTTTGACCCTTGCGGTGATAGGGTAACTGGCTCCTCGCCTGATGGCAACTGGCGGGCCCCGCCCTCCGCCTCCTGGAGGGAATATAAGCGGGCAGTGGGCGGGGGCGTGACAGTAAGGAGCAGCAGCAAGCAGAGCAGCAGTTAGCAGAAAGAAGTGGAGTAGAAGCCATTAGCAGAAAGGAAGAAGAAAAGGCAGCAAGCAGATAGAAGCAGCTCGCAGAGAGAAGCAGCAGGCAGCGGGGGAAGGCAGATCACAGAGCAGAGAATTGAGAACACACCTCTAGATCACAGATAGGTAGATCGCAGTACGTGGGATGCATCACTAAGAAGCACCTCAGATAGACGCACCCTTACTTCACAGGATGCAGGATGCACCTTTAAGAAGCAGCAGCAGAACTAAGAAGAAATAGATGTCTGATAAGCGTAGAAGCCTCTCCTTCTCTAAAACTTTCTCTGTAAGCAAAGTTTCTCTTCCTGATAAGCAAAGTTTCTCTTCCTCTAAGCAATTCTCTTCCTCTAAGCAAAGTTTCTCTTCCTCTAAGCAAAGTCTCTCTTCCTGATAGGCAAAGTTTCTCTTCCTTTAAGAAAAGCCTATCTTTCTCTCAAAGTCTCTCTTCCTCTATAAATTAGTGAATATAGGAAAAATAGTTTATTTCCAGGCCCCTCCAATAAATACCTGCGCAATTGTTGCCACAGGTGGCGACAGGTAAAATGACCATTTCACAAACAATTCACAAAATCCTCTCCGCTGAGACCCATGCACATCTTGAGTGTTCTGCTCACTGTCCTTTTTAAACGAGGATGCCTTACCATCCACAGCAGGGTCTCCTAGAAAGGTGGAGTCCCAGAGTCCTGATGGGTTTGTAGCGTTGGTGCCGAACCCGTTCACATGGCTCCTCCCTCTGACCAGAGATGCCCACTTTCCAGACAGGTGGCCTGTGCCGGGAGGAGTCTGGGGACCCAAGTGAGACAACAGCTAAGTGGCCCACGTGGGTGCTGAACCCCTCACCCTGGCCTCGTTAGCACGGTGCTCCGACCATCTGAGCTTACCCGCCACAGACTAATGATGTGTGCACGCCGGCCCAGCCCCATCAATCACCTCTCCAGAGCAGGACTCACCACTCAGAAAGGACCAGCCACACAGATCTTAGGGCTGAGGGGCTGCGAAGCTGTCCTCATGGGTGGTGGACGTGTTTCTTTGCTACAAGCCATTCATTCATCATCCCTTGGTCCTCGAGGATTGAAGATGCCCAGGAATTTACATTCGTGAATCCACACTTTAAAGGGAGTTCCTCTTCTTCCTCCTCGGGCACTCTAGCCAGCTTGCAGGCAATGGGTGATCCTGATACCGCCACTGGCAGAGCCCTGCTGTCCCCAGAGGAAGGAATCCCTAACCTGTTCTTGTGGCTTGATTCCCAGGGCTTGGGCCCCATTCCCCCAGGAGATCTTCAAGCTCCTGAAATTTTAGGTTAAAGAAAGGTGTATGTGTATGTGTGAGAGAGTCCAAGTGCAATTCCCCGCTTTGGAGAAGATTTTCAGTTGTTTTTGGACTCTGAGTTATCTGTGACCCAAAGCTATGTGTGCTCTGTGACCCTAAATCAGCGAAGGAAATAAGAGTTGCATACAGAAACATATTAGCCTTGCAACCCACTCCGGGTAAGAAATAACTTGTCACGTGATTTATTTTATTTTAGTACCAGGGATTGAACTCAGGGGCACTCAAACCACTGAGCCCCATCCCCAGTCCTATTTTGTATTTTATTTAGAGACAGGGTCTCACCGAGTTGCTTAGTGCCTCACTTTTGTTGAGGCTGGTTTTGAACTCAAGATCCTCCTGCCTCAGCCTCCTGAGCCGCTGGGATTACAGATGTGTGCCAGTGTGCCCAGCTCTGTCACATTATTTTTAATGATGGGCTGAAAAGGAGCTTGTCAGCAAGGTACCTGCATAAGAACCTTGGATGCTCAAGGCCGAAGGTGCACGTGGGAGATGCAGGAGCTGTTGTGACATGCACAAGCCAGTGGGAAGTTTGACGAGAACTGGCTCCCAACACCTGTTCTCCAGAACCCTATGCAAAAGGACAGGTCTGGTTTATTAAAAGTTATTGCCGACTTTAACCCAAATCTGTCTACTTTAGCCCAAATCTGTCTACTTTAGCCCAAATCTGTCTACTTTGAAGTAAAAGGGGAAATAATCCATGGACTTCCACCTTCTTCTGTTACCTATTCTGGAAGGCTCCAGAGAGACCAAAGGTTGGATTATGTAAATAACCTGGATCAGAACAGAGAGAAGAATGAGAATGGAGCTGGGTGCAGCCATGTGCACCTGGGGTCCCAGAGACTTGGAGCCTGGGCCGGGGGATTGGTGGAGTCCGTGAGTTAGAGGCCAGCCTGCGCAACACAGTGAAACTCCATCTCAGAAACAAAATAAACAGGGAAAACAACGAAGATGGAAATGAGGGCAGTTCTATACCTTGCAAGTTTGCACCTGAAGAGTCCTGGGGTCTTGTGTGTATCGACTCATTTAAGTCTGACAGCTGCCTGTGAAGAGGCCATATGCTATCATCCCACTTTTACAAATGGTGGCCAGTAACCTTTAGAGAAGTCTAAGTAAATGGCCCAGGGTCACACAGCCACAGCCCTGGGATCAGCACTTGAATCCCAGACCTCTTGTTCCATGCCCATGTTCCAGGATGGGGTTCAGCCAATGGTGGCTCAGGAGACAAGTCCAGCCCGCTGCTGACTTTTATAAATAAAGTTTTAATGGAATGTGGCCGCCCTCACTTGTCCACATGTCTTCCAAGGCTGTGTGTATGTCCCCAGGGGCTGAGGTGAGTGGTTGGACAGAGGCCGCTCGGCTCAGGCAAAGCTGGGCAGAGCACAAAATGAAAACATGGTGCCCTTGTTCACAAGTTATTAAGATTTTTGAAACAATGCAAGTAGAGGATCCTTCTCAGTGCAGAGCCTTGTGCAACTACACAGTTCCCAGACCCATGAAGCACTAATATTATATGGTCTGTTACAGAAAAATTATGGGTTTTCCCATTCCAGGCCCAGGATAAAGGTTCATTGTTTCACAAATGAGCAGACAGGATGGATTTTCCTATGAATCTCAATGGTCTTACAAATCTAGAGGATGCTATGTTGTGTGTATCAACATAAACCAAGCAAAACTACCCTTTGTCTTGTGGTTCTGTCCTTGTCCAATTTGGGGTACTAAAATACCAATTTTTTAATGAAATGATAGGAAGAATAAATGGCAGATATTTCTTTATCTTATGTCCTTTATTGGCAAAATAAAAAGAATCTAATTAAAAAAGGATTACTGGTCTAGTAGTCACTGGAGGTGCATAATGTTAAATGGGTAGACTGGAAAAGACATGGCGCTGGGAGAGACGTGGGGGAGCTGCAGACTCCCGCACACATAAGTGAATAAATGCTCTGTGTTAGAGAGGTAGGTGTGTCAAGGACTAACTCTGGGGTGAAGGAGGGAGGATGAAAGGGAGAATAAAGAGAAAATCATGACATCAGACGAGAGAAGGGTTTTGCACCAGTTGATTTTCATGAGAAGCCTAGCACCGAGAATCCAGTGAACTGAACTGAACTTCCATCATGGAGAGCCCTGAGCCTTGAACTTCTGACTTGGGAGACAAGCCCCTCATGCTCCGCAGTGCTCCCTGGGATGCACAGCTCCCTCCCCACAGTGCTTCTCACAGCCAGCGGTCCAAGAGCGCTTCATGGTTTGCAAACCCCTTCCTCTTTTAGTACCTTTTGATCCTACTGTTGCTGATAATTCCTACTCCAATTTACAGGCAAGAATTGCGAAACTCAGAAAGAGTGAGATGCTTGACCAATGCGCAGAGAAGAGGCAGCCCTGCACTGAGAGCCGGTCTGGTGACTTTCGTTCTTAGGCTCTTTCTCGTCTCTCCCAGCAAAGTCATTGCCCTGATGGAGTGAGTTCCATCATGCTCTCAGGAGAAAGTGCAATTGGGAAAAGTCTGCTTTTACCAAAAAAATGTGTTGGTGACATCTGCGAAGGATCATTTGCAGTGAAGAAACTTTCAGTCCTCATGGTGTCCCCCTCTACATCTCCCTTTGTTGTGGTTTCTTCCATTCCGATGCCTGGTTTTATAGAGTTATAGGGTTCAACGTGAGCCTGAGGGACAATTCTAATTGTGTTCCAGGGTAGGACAGAAGTCAAGTGATGATAGCATTTTGCTGGGTAAAATGTCAGCTCTAAACCTCCTCAGTGGATCTGCCATGGAAGCAGCCAAGCAAACGGGCAGTTCTTGCTCAGAGCTAACTTGATTCTCTATTGCTCCATTCTGATTTGATTTCTGTCCTCTGGGGGGAAAAAAAATAACTGCTCACATCCCAGTGCATACTTGAAGATGTTACTAAGTTCTTCGCTCTCCCTTAGGTTAATTAAACTAAGTACCTTTTGCATTTTCTCATAGAGATTATTCATAAGACTTGAACCATTTTTTGTTTTACCCTAGAGTCTCTGTCCCTCACTTCCTCTTAGATGTTGCATGGTCTCTCCAGATGCCAAAGCATCTGGATTGAGGCTCTTTAAGTATAGTCCCTGGACCAGCATTTGCCTCTCTGGGGAATGTGGTAGAAATGCATATTATCAGGTCTCACTTCAAACCTCTGGAATTCAGAAATTCTGAGAATGGGGCCTCCATGATCTGGCCCTAAACCCTCCAGGGGACTTGATGTATTTTAAAGTTGGAGAATCATTTTCAGCAATCCCTTTCACCTTCCACTGTGGTGTGTTGATGGTGTCCATGGCTCACATTGGACCATGAAAGATTCGAGAATGCAGTGCAAGTCTTAGAGGTGTTTGTGTGACTTGGTGGCCCTGTGTCTGTGGGCTGGCACCTAGCAGGTCCAAGAGAGTATGGAGCCATGGAGTCACATGGAACAGAGCAGCCCCATGTGTTTCAAAAGGGAGTGGATGCAGCATGGACTTTGAAGATGTCTGCTTTTCTTAGGAACTGGTCTCCATGCTGGATGGACAATGTGTGACACAATAAGGAAATACTTGTCCAGTGAGTGGACTGGACAGTGAATGAACACAGACTGCTAGATGTAACTAACAAAATAAATACATGGAGAGAAAGATGAATTGATTCTTCAGGGGTAAAATAAGTGACAGCAGATTAGTGAACAAAGCAGGGTCAGTCTATTGTTTCCTTGCATTATACCATGTCTGGAAGGAAGCCGTATCATTGGCTGAAGGGGTTGATGACGTCAGGGTCAGCACCTCAATAGAGAAGAGGCCGCCATTGCTTGAGTTGGTCCAACCTAGGTCTTTCAAATGGAAGGTGCTTAATAAAGGGAATTGTTTAATAAGCATTGGAGGAGCAGAGAACCAAATGGGTAAGGGAAGCCCTCCAGAAATTAGCAGCATCCAGAAGGACAGAAGTGACAACTCTGAGACATACCAAGGTCTGTGGCAGCTCTGCACTCAGGTTGTACTTTTGTCTTGCTCACAAATGCACTCGGCGTTGATCTTTACTTCCATACAGTCCTACCAGTTATGTCCAGAATATCCCAGCCAAACTGATTGCATCCCCACTCTTTCTTCCTCTCTACTTCTAGGATAACCCACTTAGATTCATCAACTGACTATTTGCTAAAAAAAAAAATACTCATTGTTTAGGTACCATTTGCTTAAAAAAAAAAAAAATGTCATCCACTGTGGAAACAAGAACCATCAACTAAATAGAAATATTTTCTGAAAATGTTTTTTTTTAAATTTTTTTTAGTTGCTGATGGATTCTTATTTATTTATTGATATGTGGTGCTGAGAATCGAACCCAGTGCTTCACACAAGCTAGGCAAGCACTCTCCCACTGAGCCACAACCCCAGCCTCCTGAAAATGTTTATCAGTCCACTTCTACAGAAAAAAAAAACTATCTTCATTTGTGCAAACTTATTTGTTTCTCTTTCTTTTTCTTTTCATCTCCCCTCATTGCTAGTAGGAAGATACAATGAGATTGCAAATGCTCAAAAATGGTTTGAAATATCTTTGTCCCTCAGATAACTAGCTAGCTAGCTAGATAGATAGATAGACAGTCAGATGTATTTTCTCAAGCAGTATTGTAAGTTTACATTTTTTGCTTCAAGATCTGCAAAGGGAGAGTCTGGGGGAATTTCTCTGGAGTGCATTGTCCTGGAGCATCAGTCTTATATACACACACCCCACCTTGTAGCTTCCACTAGAGATCATTAATAGCAACATCTTCCCTGTCTTCAACTTCTAGCATCTCCTTTGTTATATTATGCTTTCTGAGCTTAGAGTTATTTAATCTGTACATTACCTATTCATGATAATGTCTCATATTTGCTTTTAATTGTTTGCAGTATTTTTTATTTATTCTACTTAGTTATGCTTGACAGTAGAAAGCACTTTGACACATCATACAAAAATGGAGTATAATTTCTCATTCTTCTGGTTGTGCATGATGTAGAAACACACGGGTTGTGTAGTCATATATGCACATAGGGTAACCATGTCTGATTCATTATTCTATCCTTCCTACTTGCTTTTAATTTTTTGTTGAGATATAAGATATAACTTGTGCATCTTCACAATACCCATATACAATGCATAATGGTCAAGTCAGAACAATGATCATTTCCATCTATTAAAACATTAATCATTTTTGTATGCTGGAAATTTCATACTTTTATACTCATTTTGAAATTCATAATAGATTGTTTTAATCAATAGTTACCCTATTGTGCTATAGAGAAACCATAGTTAATTCTCCTTTCCAGCTGTGTTTTGGTGTCTGTCACTGAACTTATTTCCAGGCTGCCTCCTGTCTGCTTTCCCAGTCTCTGGTGACTCCTATCATTCTGTATTTCTGAGATTGACTTATTGGTTTCCACAAATGAGTGAGAATATGTGGTACTTTGTTTCTGTGTCTAGCTTACTTCACTTAATATAATAATATCAAGTTCCATTCGTTTTGCCGTAAATGAAAGGGTTTCATTCTTTGTATGGATGAATAATATTCCATTGTATCTATGTACCATTGTATGTCTCCATTCATTTGCTGAGGAACGTCTAGGTTGATTTCATATTTTCCTATTCAATAAAATTATTTTCTTCTCAGTTGAGTTGCTTGTATTATCCTTTAGCTTAAATCTAAACCATGTCAATCATTAATAAACATGGAAATGCAAATATCCTTATGGTACAATGACTCCATCTCCTTAAGATATATATCCAGTGGTGGAACTGCTGGATCATTTGATAGTTCTATTTTTAATTTTATAAGGAATTCTCCATGTTCTTCATCATGTCCCTTTTTTCCACATCCTCTATAGCATTTTTTTTTTTTTTGATGATAGTCATTCTAACTGGGATGACGTGATATCTCCTTGTGTTCTGGATCTGCATTTCCGATTAGTGACATTGAGCGATAATGCCTCATTTGTACACTCCCTATCTTTCAAAGCATTTTTATATTCAGTATTTACATGATTTAAATTTGAGTTTTGTTTTCAAAACAGCCTCAAAGATGTATAGAGAAAATATTGTCACCCCATTTTATAGACGGAAAAATTGAGACCCATCAAGCTTTAAATGACTAGTGGAAAGTGATGTAGGCATCTTGGACAGGCAGAAGGCCCCAGGGTCTCATTCCACGTTGAACTGCTCATTGTTATCAGGTTACCATTGAGCAGAAAGGCTGGAATTGAGGACTATGGGCTTGGATACCTGGATTTAAATTCTACCTCTGACCTGAATATTTGTATTAAATAATCGAGTTACTCTGAGCCTTGTTTTCTCATATTTAAAATGGAATCATAGTAGTACCTTTCTTACAGCACTGATGTGAGATTTTATGGGTTAATACATGTGTAACACTAATTGAAAACCACAGCTAGGCACATATGACTGAATCGGTGACCCTCTGCATGAAGCCTCTTATTCATGAAGGGTGTGTGCAGGTACTGCATGTGAGCACAGGTAACGGGGATTGTTTAGATTCTGCTTCCTACAGTGGTTTTCTTCCCAGTGCAGTTGAGTTACTTCTGTTCTCACTTAACAAGTCTGAACAATTTCAATCATTAATCAGTTTCTTACCAATAGGCTGAATGCTTTAATAGATCTAAATTTGGCTTATAAATCTTAACCAGGAAAATTCAAAGGAACTGACCCATTCTTTTTAAAAAACCTTTAAAAATTGTGATGGAAGACAGATAACATTACACATAAAATTCACTGTCTTAGCCTTTTCCAAGTGTCTGCTTCGGTGGAATTCAGTATAGTCACACTGCTGTGTGTCCACACCACCCCCTCACCAGAACATCTTTGTCTAGCAAAAATGAAACTCTGTCTCCATTAAACAATAACTCCCTATTCCTCCTTTGCCTCCAGTTCCTGGAGCAGTCTATTTTCTGTCTATGAATTTGGTTATTCCCGGGAACTTATATAAGTGGAATCATATAATATTTATCCTTTTCTGCATGGCTTACATCACTAGCATATTGTCCTCCAAATATCACCCATGTTGCATCAAATGTCAGCATTTCCTTCCCTTTTAAGGCTACATAACAGTCCTTGCATAGATATACCACATTTTTTTATCCATGCATCTGTCAATGGATACTTGAGTTGCTTCTAACTACTGGTTATTATGAATAATGCTTCAATGAACATGGGTGTATTGGAAATTGAATAATTCTTACTCAAACAAACTTCTTTGAGAAGTGGATAAAGATGAGAAGCTTATGTAGAAAATAATGTCCTGCAGTCATGCTACATCTGAACTAATTGCATCTAGTTACATTTTGGAGACAGCAGAAATACCGCATTGTATGCCTTGGGAGAGGTCAAGCGTGAAAACAAAATTCTGAAAGTTATAAATAAAGGAATTGATGAAATCTTCATGAGATCGATTTTTTTCATTAGAGTGGAGAATGATATCTGATTGCAAAGCTTAGGGGGAGAGTACTAAATTTTCCAGACTCATCCTTAAGACAAATTGTGGAAACTCGCTAGAATCCTCTTGGCAGGTAGAAATCTAGAGAAATTGGGGTGGGCGGGGGAGAAACATGAAATGAAGAAAAACTCAAGAATCAATGCTTTATGAAGATAGGCTATAAAAGAGCTGAACCAATAGATTTAGAGAGCCCATCCAAACAGAACAGAATGCAGTTTCCAGTGGGTGTCTCAAAATACTGGAAGGAAAGTGTAATTCTTTGAAAATGGAAGTCAGAGGAAATCTCTAGTGGAAAGATCAACAAATCATTCAGAAGGCATTTACTTATTTTTTAAACAAACAATGTGGGGCACTCTCATTGTGTTTTCCAAAGATGATCCCACTAATAGCTCCACAACACTGCGCACTTCCAGAATATTGTCATAGTCACAGTGGGAAGCAGAGTGTAAGGCTCTCCCCTTGTATCTGAGTACCTGTAATTAAGAGAGTGCAGTGGAAATGAGATCAGAAAGGGGCTTCTTGGCTTTTGCTTTGCTGGTGGAATATTGTATAACTCAAAGCTCTCCGTTGTCATGGAAGCCATCCATCCTCCTGTCTTTAGACACCATGCTGAAAGGAAGCCCAACTAGCCACATGGACAGAGACCATACTGGGGGCCCTGAGACCATGTGCTCGAAAAGTCCCTAACTGACATTCCCAGTCACTTCGTGAGAGATCTCAAGGCAGAAGTGTGAGACAAGTGGTCAGGAATGAGACCCTTCCCTGATTCCCGATGCATAGAAAATGAGATATGACGATGATCAACGTTTCAAACTGCTGTCTTTTGGAATGACTTGTTACCCAGTCTTGGATAATCACAGTGCTATTTTGAGGTCAGGCACAATTTTACAAACTAAAGTACAGTGGTTTGAAACTACAACAGCTTTTGCTTTCATGAAGTTTACAGTCCTGTCAGAAACAGAGAAGATGGAGATAATTTGGATCAACACCTGCCAAAGCGACACAGTGGAAAGACCAATAACAATGATAGAGAGGAATGACCAGTATAGTTTTGGTATTTGAGGGTAAATTAGAGAGGACAATTCCTTGTACAGAAGGTAAGGACCATTCTTTCTCTGCTTCCTTCCTACCAGATAGGAAAGGACTTGAGATGGAGAAGGATAAGTGAGAAATAAGAGAGGAAATATGAGTGTCTCCTGGGATCCAGTGTAATTTGGAGGGTGCAAAGGTGTTTGGGCCGTTTCCTGGAGATGAGCTAAGTGCTGTTACAACAATCCCCCTAGGGGGGGCACTCAGGGGTCCTGCTTCCTCCCAGGTATGTACTGTTAAACTGTGGGTGACCCATTCCTGGCTGTAGGTGCTCTGTGGTCAGAACAAAGGGCAAAATAAGTGTATGTTTCCCCCAGCTCCTGCATGTAATTGATAGTTTTTTTTTAATCCTCCTACTTTCTCTGTTGATGAATTTCTTACAGAATTATTTAATGACGTGAGTTCAATGGGCAATTTTAAAACCTACTTAATTTACCATTTCTTTCTTCACTAATGCAGCTCAGAGGGCTGGCATCCCATACGGAGACTGATCAGTCAGAATGTGGTTGCGAGAAAAATCGTCCAACATCAGACAATGAATGCTTAAGCAGGCTCCGCCACTCTCTCCTTGAACCCTGGTAGCCGTGTCAGAAGGCGAGGGCGTTTAAAGATCAAAGCAAAGGTGAATCACGTTAAAGCAACAGCATCAAACCCAGCCCACGCCCAGTCTTGGAATGCACGCCCTGTCCCCAGACGTCCTACAACGTGAAGGGAATGAGTTTTACAGGGCAGATGCAATAAACGCAAAGGAGCAAAGGATGTAATCTTAAATTGAGTCAGTAGTCTGGAAAGAGAGACATGAAGAATAGGCCCAGGAGCATTGGAGAAACTTGTCACTGTAATAAGCTCAGGAATCGCATGTACAGATCTCTGACGTTAGTGAATCTACATTAGTAAATTAGGATGACTTTGAATATTCAAGATGCTTCTGAATGGACCAACCACAATGACTGACGGTAGTCCACGTGTGAAGCGCAGGGCGGAGTGGGTGGGATTGAGGACTGAACAAACAGGAACCCGGAGTCCCAGTCTGGCAGATGGATCCGATTCACTCCTCCGAGCTCCGCTCCCCAGACAGTTCTCTATCAGAGCAGCTGCAAAGCTGATAGAGAGCAAGGGGGTCTCGCCACAGGTGAAATATTCCCTCCTTCCAAACAAGTTAGAGCAGCTCATCACGTCTTATGGCAAATCAATTTCAGGGCATTTGTTCCTTGCATTGAACAAACCGGTAGGTCACAGTTTCAAATCCAGGATCGTAATAACTGAAGGGCATTATCTCACCTGGGAGAGACTTGAGACGACCTCTGCTCAGCCTCAGATGAAATCAGGCTTTAGTCTCAGCTCAGCTTTTCATGGAGAAGTGTCCGCATCATTCAGCAGATGCGAACAGTTACCAGGAGGAAAAGGTAGCACGCATACTAGGTATTCCCTCCTCATCTTGATAGACGGAGATGATGAGATTGTGTCTGGTCATACGGATGGAAAGCTGCAGGCATCCCAATTGTCAACGGAGCCCTTTCACGAGCATAAAATTCAAACTGGAGAGGGAGAAGAGAGAGCGAGAGACTCAAATTAGTAACCAAACATGCCTCTGTTTCCTAATGCTCATTCAGACAGAGGTTCAATGGCTGGAAATTATTGAAATGAGGCAGATGTCAAGGGATGCTGCAGATACAGCTACTTCTCAGCAGCAGTAATTGTGTGCCTACAGTTGCAGGATCCTTGTTAAAAATCTCCACATTGTGAAGAGTCCTAAAGTACCTGCTGGTGCAACTTTCCTCTTTGTCGCCGAGTTGAACACATGAAGGGAGTTTAAATCCCCGGGACTCGCGGGAGGGTGAATCTAAGCAGCATTTTTCCAATCGTTACATTCAAGAGAGCCCTCCTGTCCGCCCCTCCCCACCACAGCATCCTTTCAGAGACCCACTTGCTACCTGCTCTGCGCCTCCCACCCAAACGGATGGGCTCCATTGGCATGGCACAGGAAGAGAATCCGTCTTTGAAACGTTCGGTTTCTATCCTGGGTACCATCAGGGTGGATTTTCATTTTTCATACCAACAGATGTAAGGCATCTATGCAGCCAGGAGACATTCAAGCTGAGCCTTGGATTTTCTAACTATTGCTGCAATTGAAAGGAGGCCCCAACCCAAGAGTTCTTAGTTCTGAATGAGGCTTGGGAAGGAGCAGGGGTGGCGAGTCTATGTCTTTTTTCAAATCTTGATCCAGAAATATGACTTGCAGTGTTTTATCGTTTCCAAGAAGGATACCTCAGGTCGAATAGGAAGCTCAGCAAATATATCTGATTTGGGGGAGGGGATGGGGTGGGACCCTCCAGAGCTGGCAAATATAGATAGATAATGAAACTGGGGGTCTTTGTAGTTAGTTGGGATGTCTGACCTGACACAGCTTAATGTTGACAAGGGAGTGCTGTGTATTCCAAAATGCTACAGATGAAATGTGGGCATTCTCCTATTTCAGTGATGTACCCTGGGCAAGGGTGGCATGGCCCCTGAGGGAGGCAGCCTGTAGGTGGGGGTCACTCTCCTGCTTCTCCACCATCCAGAGTTACAATGATAGGACACATCAGTTGGCAGAAGCTCAACCCAAAGAATACCCGTGCCTCACAATCCCCACCTATAGTATTTATTTTGAGGTCATGAGCTTTTTGTTTTATGTTACCTATTCAAACTAAGGTCAAAATTGAAACTATGAAAGAAAACACAATTTGTCCAATTCAGCATGTGGCCTGTTACTTTAGAGCAAGGTTGTATGAGACAAAAATAATTTTGAAAAAGGTTTTCTTAAAACTTACCTTAACCTTCACTGCATGGAGAATATTACTTGGAATGTATAGATTTTCTTCCCTCCATTTCCATGAACACCTCAAAAATAAATAAATAAAAGGAAGAAAAGTAATCTCTCATAGAAGATTTTATATACACTTCAAGAGATCAGCTATTTTTAACTTTTAAATGCAATATAAGAAATATTTTCAACTTCCCAAAAGCAACATTTCATAATTTTGTAGGATCTGTTCTGGAAGAAAGAGCAGCTTCATGAATTATCGGTTTCTTCTACAATGATTGTCTGGTTCACTTTTTTTTCCCCATTTATTTTAGTACTTCCAGAACCAAGGAATACACATGAAATTCAGTGTACAAGGAATTTTGTTATCAATTATGGTAAACTGGTAAAATTCGAACTCAATACATGAAACAACTTCCAGAAAACAGTGCAAGGAGTTGAGCTGGACAGGTTCTCATGACAACTGTGGGTTTACCCTAGGTAACCTATTAAAATCATACCCCTTCAAAATCAGTATATTCATTTACACTGAGTTTTCCATTTCAGGAAAATAGGTTTGGATTTTAAAACTCTATGATCTGTAAGATTTAGCTATGTGAAGTGTTTTTATCACCACTAAGCTAAATTACCTATATGTGGAAATTGCATTCAATTGCAAACAACCTCCAAACAATGGGTGGGATGGCAGAACACTGTTTCTAGAAGCTGACCTAGAGATTGTATAAAAAGGCCTGAATTGGGAATGTCACAGGTAACTTACATATTTGCATATCATGACTACAATTCATGTATTTGGTTAATTCTTCTCTGGATCAGTGGTATAATTTTCACATATCTAAGAACCAAAGCAGGTATAAAGGAGCTCAGAAAAGACTTGGTTATGGAACAGATTGGAATTTGGGGTTTAGTCATCAAAGATGTGATAAACAACACTGGGCATTAATGCAGAAAACAGATTGAGCTTTTTAATGGGACATCAAATAAGAGTTTATTAGCATCTATTAGGTTCAACCCAAAGCTCAGGAAATAGCATTAATGAGCATCATATATCAGTCTGTCTGTTATTAGATAACAGTATCCCTTAAAACTAGCAAGCCATATAGTACTTTATACTTTTTTACCTTTATCTTTAGAATTAGCTGACATTCTATCCTGTTACACTGGCCTTACTATTAGTAATAGTGAACCAATTTATAAACCCATTAGTGACACTTTTTCCAGAAGATAAAAACAGTCAAAATTATCTGGCAGCAATTAATCTTAATGGCTGTATGCAGTAAACAGCAATGGGCTAATTCCAGCTCTGTCAGCCCCATCAAACAATCCCGCATTAGGCAGCTTTTCAGTGATCCATTAAGCATATTCAGAACAACAACAAATTCAATGCTGAAGGCATATGCACTAAACATTACAACACTGATCTCCTGAAGCCATCATTATCTCTTAAATAGTACTTCCCCCATGTATTATCATTATGCTGTACATTAGAAATACTTTGATTAAACTCCCTTAATTCATAACAGACAGCTGCAGACCATTTATGCAGTTAATCTCAACACAACAGCTATTGAGGAAATATAACAAATGAAGGCTGTAAACTGGAAGTCATTACTATGAAAGATACTGGTTTTCTAGCCCTCTTAGAGCAGAGTGCATCATGAAGATAGGCTTTGGGCCTACAATAATGGGGATAAAACCATTAATGACCTTCCACTTTCCTGAAACATCTGCCCCAGAGTGATATTGGAGGCCCAACCCATGACCGGTTTAGAGGGCCCTGTTTCCTGTGTATTGACCAGTCCAAGATCTCAATGGAGAAGAACAAAACTATGGTTAACTTGGATTTCCCATCTTGGGTATTCAGAATTCAAAGTTCTGATGAATGCGGATAATCTCACTGATTTCACTGAATCCTTGCTGCAAAGCACTGAAAAACTATTCTGGTTGTTTTTTATCATTAGCAACAGCTTTGGATTTCTTCCCAACAAGTAGTGTCTTTTTAAGTTTAGTTCCTAGTACTTGAGTTTACATACTTAGAAAAAAGTCTGTCTCAAAATTTCTCTAGAAATTTTTCTTAAAATTTTTCATGTGGAATTTTTACTTAACAATTCAAAAAAGTTTTGCATGCCAAAAATATCTCTCCTCCCAAATGCAAGAATTTACAGCCGACTTCATGTTCTACTGATTCAAATACGCACTGGCTGAATTTGATGAACAAGAAATCTGTGTCGATTTCCCCCATACTACACCTTCACAGACTCTTTCCTCTTCACAGGTAGAGAAACCATAAACATGTGCATGAATGGGCTCTATGTGCCTGGATTTTTTTTTTCCTCATATAGAGTTTATTTCAAAGTCCTAAACCACAGACGCCGTGTCTACCTTTTGATGAAATGGCCTAGTAATTAAAACATAAATTTAGAGTCCCTTGCCAACTCTGACAGCGCTTTCTGCTTTTGGGGTTAGGGTAAATGAATTAAATATTGATTCAAAATGCAAAGCAATGTCATTGTGGAATGATAAGGGTCTCGCTTGCAGAGGAAAGACCAATCCCTGTGGCAGTTTGCCCTAGATGTCTAAGATTTCAACAATTGTAGCTAAATAGACTCATCTCTCCAAGATATGCATGAACATGAGAGTGTTGTGCCTTGCTCAGTTTCCTTAGTTGAGTTTTGGAGCTACAGCGACCCCTCCGCACCCTCGCCCATATTCCCACCCTTCCACTTCTTGAACACAATGCTTCTTACAAATGGCAACCCTGGGAGATTTTCTGAATTGTTCAACTTCTCCCCCAAGTCTATTTGAAAGGCAGGGATAGAGCAGCTGCTTGCCATGTCCCTTGTTTCTCAGATCTAGCATTTGCAACAAGCTCTGGCCAATCACCTCTGGGCACCTGAGCTTCCTAAGGCTGACTTCAAGTCCACAAGGCGGTTGTGAGACAAGCAGAATTCTCATTCTGAGCATAGGTTCCTGACCTGTGAGTTAGAAAGCTCCAGTACCAATTGCCGAGGCACAAAATTTTGAGAAATAATGCTCCGCCTTAGAAATTCATGGGGGGGGGGTATGAAAAATGGTGGACTGAGACAGACCTCATTACCTTATGTACATGTATGATTACAGGAATGGTATGAATCTACATCATGTACAACCATGGACACGAAATGATGTATCCCATTTGTGCACAGTGAATCAAAATGCAGTCTGTAAAAATAAAAAAAAAAAAATTAAAAAGAAAAGACTTTCACAACACACGTCTGCACAGCAAAGCCTCTGCTAGAAAGAGGAAGCCTGTCTAGGTGTGATGAACGCAGCATGTCCAAACCCACCTGAACAAGTGTTCTTTTTTCATAGACAACCGTTCCCTCCTATAGAGCACTAATCTTTCACGGAATGTGTTTTGGGATATGGTTTCCTAAATTCTCGTTTCTAATATTTAGGCTCCAAGATTAATTTGTGACAAGAAAGAACAAGTTTGCAATTTAATTACCATTCTTCCTAATTTTTGTTTGTAAGATTTGGTTTAGCTTAAAGCACCCCACTACGGACAAAAGTGGCCATTGGAAAATGAAATTAGGTTTGGAATCCACAAATTTGTTTGACTTTGATTCTTATCCTTCGTTCCAAGAATCTAGGTTCGATAAACAGTGTTCATTTAGAAATTTTTTATGGTTCAGACAAGGTTTTCTTCAACTAATAATTAAATCATAATATACAATATCATTATTAGATATTATGTCACATATTACATAGTATGTTATATATGATGTAATTATATTATTATAATTATATTTTTGCAACTGATGCTAAGCATATGGATAATTCACAAATATGCTAATTTTCCCTACTGTGGAATATTATCTTTAGCTTTAACAAAATTGTATCTTATATCTAGAGTTCATTCTAGGTAGATTTACTATCTATATCTGTCCTTTATTCAGGAAACTCCAGATTACCAGTGGGTGATATCTACATGCTAATTTCAAGTAGGTTACCTAGGCTCTCAGGAAACATTTTCCCAAAGAAACATATTATCCAATTGTATATATACAATGAATACAAATAGTGATTACATTGCAGATCTGACCTACAAGTCTGTTTAATCCACTGTAACTGCGGGGCTGAAATGCTATGTATTTTAAGAAAATCAGTTTGGTTGCCATGCTGGTAAATTACAGAGGTAGAAAAATGATAAGGTGATAAAATTGACTAAGAAATCTCTTTGCAGGTTCCATCTAAAACACTGATGCTTGAAGAAGTGTAGTTATCATTTTTAAGAAGAGGCTGTGGACCAGGATTTGTGTACCCGTGTGCATGTGTGTCTGCGGTATGTCTAATGATCCCCGGGATTGTGTACTCTCCCATCCAGCCTGCAATGCACCACAGAGGTCTCGTCACAGAAGGTCTCTAACCAGGGTGGACTTCTGGATGGGGAGGCGAAATCAGCCCTCAGCAGAGGGTTTATTAAGAGTAAAAAGGAGCCGAGCATGGGAGCACACCTGTCATCCCAGCGGCTCCGGAGGCTGAGGCAGGAGGATCATGAGTTCAAAGTCAGCCTCAGCAAAAGCGAGGCTCTAAGCAACTCAGTGAGACCCTGTCTCTAAATAAAATACAAACTAGGGCTGGGGTTGTGGCTCAGTGGTCGAGGGTCCCTGAGCTCAATCCCCAGTACCCGATCCTCCCCACCAAAAAGAAATAATAAGATAGGGAACAGGAAAAAGATTATTTCCTATGAAATCTAGGTGAGAGCTGGCAGAGTAGGAAGAGAACACATTTGCTCGTGTGTGTGTGTGTGTGTGTGTGTGTGTGTGTGTTTGAGAGAGGGAATGGAGGCAGAGAGAGAGAGAAAGCTCTTGAGGTGACAAGAGCATGGAATACAGGAAAACCTGGGAGACCCACCCTTGGGGTAGCCTGCAGGGGACATGAGCGCGTTGTCAAGGGTGTGGGAAGTCTTGCTACTGCACACCTGGTGTCCCGTTCCTCGATTGGCTGTGGGTTCACCAGGAGCTGAGCCGTGTGCTGGGCCACCCTGACTCTCCTCCGTCCTTTTGCCAGGAGGCCAGCTGCTGTCTGGCACTGCCCTGAATCCTGGCGCTCCATCCCTCCCTTGTTCTGTGCTGCTTGACTCTGCTGAATGCCCAGCCTGCTCCCCTTGGTCCTGGGTCCCCTGGGAGCTTCTGACCATCTTCTGTACATACCAGTAGTGTCCCCTCTCTCCATCACTCTGTGCTGTGTCATCTTAATGGCCAGCACAGTCCTGTGAGAGCCCTTCGGAGTCCACGACTGGCAAAGTCTGAGAGGATCCATCCTCTGTCCACCTCCTGGCTCGCTTCCCGCCTCCTGAGCTCAGTCTCTCTGGGCCTCCTGGCGGCTCCTCACAGGCACGGTTCACTGTCGCTCTGCGTCTTTGCACCTCTGCATCCCTACTTCCAGCTCTTTCCTAGTGCCTGCCTCCTACTCATCCATTTTAAGTTCATATGTCACGTCTTTTGAAAATCTTGGTCTCTGCCTAAGCAGGTTGTTCCTACTTCCTGAATTCTAAGTTGGTGAACTGTAATAACTTGTTTGCCCCACTGAACAGTTTGAAGACAAGCATGCTGTCTTTTATTTTATATCAAAAGTAAATAGCCGGGTGCACACCTGTAATCCCAGTTACTCAGGAGGCTGAGGCAGAAGGATCGTAAATTTGAGGCCATCTTTAGCAATTGAGTGAGGCCCTAGGTAACTTAACAAGACCCTGTCTCCTGTTCACAAAATAAAAAATAAAAACAGCTGGGGATGTGGCTCAGTGGTAAATCACCTCTGGATTCAATACCTGGTACCAAAAAAGAAAAAAAAAAAAAAAAAAAAAACCCCAAAAAACAACCAAAAACCTTAATAGCATTTTTCAAGAAACATGGTGGGTAATTAACAAGTCTTCATGGAATGACATGGAATGAATCAACCACAGAAAATACAGAGAAGTCAAGTAGGGTGACAACTCCTTGTTCTTGCCTGATAGTGAATTACAGAATTCATAAAGGTTTAGTCAGCAATAGAAATTTACTACCTTCTATAGAGAGAAAGGTATTTTCTTTTTTTTTTAAGGCCCATAAAAAAGGTTAGCAAGTGCTGATCTGCATGTTGTGGGACCACAGGTGATTCTGTGTTATGTGCCTGAATTTTAGAATTAGAGGCATGTGCCTGTAATGTCAGAGGCTCAGGAGGCTGAGGCAGGAGGATTGAGAGTTGAAAGCCAGCCTCAGCAACTTGGCAAAGCCCTAAGCAACTTAGGGAGACCCGGTCTCTAAATAAAATATAAAAAGGGCTGGGGATGTGGCTTAGTGGTTAAGCACCCCTGGATTCAATCCCCGGTACCTAAAGAAAAAAGACAAGAAAAACAAAACAAAACAAAAACCCCACAAGAGGGTTAATCAGAAAAGGTGAAGTCTCTCCTTGTCATGTTTCGTGGCTTTACAAGAAAACAGGGCTCATAGGGAAAGCTTTTGCTGCTCCAGTGGACTCCTCTCTCCTGGATTCCTGCAACCTCTGCGTTCTCTCTCCTGGGATCCCCCAAAGGGCCTCTGGTGGGAGCTTTGGCCTGGATGCGATGCTTCCTGGTTCCTGTCTGACTTGCAGGAAATGCTTCCTGTCGGTGCTTCAGGATGAGTCCATTTCCTCACACCTTTGCTGGGCCCATCTCTCCTGTCCATCTGGTCCAGCTGGCACTCACTGTCAACACGTCCCCTGGTTGTGGTCACTGGGATGCTGAAGAGTGCCAAGGGGCTCACCTCTCCCAGAATTTCTGGAGAAGTGTTTATTCTACAAAGGGAGAGTCAGGGGCGGCCATTGCATTTACTTCAAGACACACTGTACCAACTTCTCCTAAGGAGGCGGAGTGGCTGGTTCACCAAAGGAAAACACAGGAACCCAGCCAACCCTCCAAGCCCCTCCCTCCGGCGGCGGGCTGTGTGCAGAGCCTTCCTCTGGATCAGTGAGCCTCGCAGAGTCCACCCCGTAAATGTGGTTGACCGCCAGTCCTTCTGAGTTCCACTCAATGGGTCTTTCATTCCTCTGAAAGTTAGCAAATTCTCTTAAATAGCAATGGAATAGTGAATGTTTTTTTTTTTTTTTTTCCTAACTCTTCGTCTACATACTTATTGAGGAAAATTGGTCCACTAGTCTAGCACTATTAAAAATGATCAAGAAAAACTGTAATGAGCCTGGGAACATGCTTGCATTCTGCCTTCGAGGTAGCATCAGGTGACTGCAATCTTCTGTCCGAGTGGGGGAATTTATTGATAGATTAAATCAATTAAGTTTCAGAAATATTTAGTGGATGCTTCCTACATCCAAGACACTGTGCTGGGCGCTTTGGGAGATAAAACAAGAATGAAACCTGGTTCCTGTTCTTAAAGAATTTAGAATATGGTACCTAAAAGTGAAATGTAATAAAAAATACTTTTCTCTTTGATTATAACTCTATAGAATAAATGACTTCTATTCTGTTGATTAGATCACTTACTTTTTTTTTTTTTTTTTTTTTTGGTACCAGGGATTGAACCCAGGGGCAATTACCCACTGAGTCACATCCCTAGTCACTTTGTAATATTTTCTTTAGAGACAGGATCTCACTGAGCTGCTTAGGGCCTCGCTAAATTGCTGAGGCTGGCTTTGAACGGTGATTGTCCTGCCTCAGCCTCCTGAGCCTCTGGGATTACAGATGTGCTCAGCTAGATTACTTCTTTTGACTGAGATTTATTCTCCTTCTTTCCTTGACAATTTTAGTAGCTTTCTTTCTTTTTGGTACCAGCTATTGAATCCAGGGCCATTTAACCACTGAGCCATACCCCAGCCCTTCGTATTTTGAGACAAGATTTCTCTAATTTACTATGACTGGCCTCAAACTTGAGACTCTCTTACCTCAGTCTCCTGAGTTGCTGGGATTACGGGTGCGTGCCACCATGCCCAGTGAATTTTGATACGGTTCAAATGACATTATCATACCTTATTGACAAGCTTTTGCTTGCTCACAGATGCATTCACTTTTGACCTCACTCAACAGATATTTATTTAAACCTATTATGTGCCAGGAACTGCTCTAGGAACCCAGGAGTATACTGGTGAGCAAAAATTCAATACACCCTTGCACTTTTAATATATACATACACATATACATGTGAGAAAATATAGACATATGTATGTGTATATATGTTTATGTATGTATGTGTATATATGTATATGTATATGTATATATGTATATGTAAGTGTAGATTCAGTTGACCCTCCAAATCTATGAATTCTGCATCCATGGGCTGAACCAACCACAGAATAAAGACATTTTTATAAACCCGTATGTCATTATTCCCTGAAAATACAGTTTCAACAACTAGGTACACAACATTTACATTGCTAAGTATTGTAAGTCATCTATACATTGTATGCAGTTATATGCAAATATATGCCATTTTAAATAAGACACTTGAATATTCTTGGATTTTGGTATCCACGGTGTGTATCAGGAGACAGGTTACGGGTTGGCTCTCCCAGAATTCCAAGGCTGGCTGTATATACGTGTGCATATATGTGCATGGATACGTACGCAGATGCGGACGTGCGCATCTCTGCACACGTGACGGCACGCGCAGGCCTATGGGCCAGCACATGCCGTCGGAGGGCTGCTGTGGGGAGCTCTTCTGGGTGGGGTGCCTAGATATGCGCACGGCACGTCTGAACGGAGCCTGCGCAGTGTCCGGGGTGGGACATTCCAGACATCCTCGGACGGCGGGCAGGCCGAGGCGGGGCAGCTGAGCTGCAGAAGGGCCCAGGCGTCTGCGAGGAAGTGGCTGAGAGCAAGTGGCCCGCAGGATGCGGGGGTGGATCCGTGCTCAGGCTGCAGACAGGAGCTGCGCAGCCAGGGAGAGCGGAAGGGCCACGTGCCAACTGTGGCTGCAGGGCTTTGAGCAGAGAAGTCACCTAATCCCACCTTCATTTTAAAAAGATTCCTGCGACCACTCCTTGGAGAACATCTCCAGCCCACACTGAACGAAATGAATACGCATCTGTTGCATGAGTTCAGTCCCGGACAAGAACTGACCTGCACAACCGTGCTGCATTCCCCTGGTCTCAAGTGCGCCCCCAATGGTTTGCCGATATCATCACCGTGACCGAAGAGCAATTTCTTCCTTGAAGTTCTGACTCCAGGACAGTGCAAACCATGTCACAACTACAACTTCCCGTCGCTGAGTTCCTGCTTCTGGAAATGTCCACATAGACCATCGCTGTCAGGGAGCTGGTTCTACCCGAAGAGGAGGCTAACTCTGCCTCCCTCTGAGGACCTGTCCTCCTCTACAGCCCTGATTCTCTGAGTTAATTTGTTTACCATTTAATAATGGGGCACCGGATTCTGGCTTTATGATAAGACACCGAGGTGTATACTGGGCAGGTACTGAGCTCCCACATCTCTTCGGAGCTCCAAAAACTTCCTTTTACCCGATTTTGAGCATTGTGTCAGCTGACAGCTCTCCGTTGTCAGCCTCTCCTGAAATTGTCCTTGGCTGGACAGAGTTGCCTGACCAAGGTCATGCTTCTTCCAGGACATCCCGTGTGAGAGACTGGTGGAGGTGGAGATCTGAAGACCTGACCCCCTTGTCCCAACTTGGGACAACGTCTAAGCGCCCGTTCTAGCTCCAGAGCCCCGGAGGCCAGCTAGTACTTGCTGAGACTGCATGGAAGCCCAGTTCGTCCTCTGCCTCATCCTGCTCCATTATTCTCTTCCCGTCTACTCATTTGGCGTCTGGGGATCTCCCCACCCCACACCATAAGCTCTTATGTAGAAGCTGTGTTTGTTTCCTGGGACCCCAGAGAACACCGGGGAGCACACATACCACAGTAACATCAAGTGCTTTTGACGTTACCTATGCACCTCAAGCCTAGGGCCCTTGTTTGTGTCCCCAAGGAACTCCTCTTCACATAAGCCTTGGGAGAGCTGTAGATCTGGGAGGTGACTCTCTTCCTGTTTAGCAAGAAGGGCTTCTGAAGGATCTATCAGCATGCTCCAGGGAGGGACAAGGAATGCCGATTGGGGTGAACACAATGTTGGTTACAGAGTAGTGGCTCAATAAATAACGTACTAAAAATTACACGCTAGACACCTTTGCCCTGTGCTCTGATTCTGGAGGTTCTGGATTATCCACAGCCACAGAGCACTTGGAAGAGCTAGTGACTGACTGAGCCTGAGGTGGGTGATGATCTCTGTGGGTGTCCAACTAAGGGCTATATGAGGAAGAGTAAAGAGGACTATGGTCCTGCCACATGTGGTCAAAGCTGCACGAGATGACCGAGCCATCTAGCCAGGCTGACCAAGAAGAGGGCAGCACTGCAAGCAACATTCAGAAATCACGTAAAGAAGGAGAAAAATTACTTTCTTAAATATTTTGAACAACTATGGCAACGTAGAACCTCACTTTAAAGAATTTTCTGTCTTCCTCTGATATTTCATTATAATGCGCATGTCTTTTTCTGAACTGCTTTGAGGACAGAATTTTTTTTTTTTTGCAAGTATCTTTTATATGAGTCAGCTTGTTTGCATCCAAAAGTTAGATGATAAATTTAGCCACAATACAGAACCACATTAAACATGATATGCATAGCCTTGATGCTCTTGGAACTGACTCTACATTTTATTTTAGTCTGAAGGTAGAAGGGAAATTTCATAGCCGCTAATTTGAATTCTGTACATGCATTATGAGACAAGAAAAAAAATCATTCAGCTGGGTGTTGTGGTGCACACCTGGAATCTCAGCTACTTGAGATGCCGAGGCAAAAGGATTGAGAGTTCAAGGTCAGCCTCAGCAACTCAGCAAGATTCTGTCTCAAAAATTAAGAAGAAGAAGAAGGAGGAGGAGGAAGAGGAGGAGGAGGAGGAGGAGGAGGAAGAGAAGAAGAAGAAGAAAGGTTGGGGATATAGTTCAGTGGTGGAACTGAGTTGAACTCCAGGATTGCTAAATAAATATATAAAGCATCCAAACATGCTGTCATAAAAGAATAAATGCTGCATTCTTAATAGGATTGAAATCTAAGCTGGTCACCTCCATGTTCCCTGTGATCTAGGTGGGCCACTCTGTCAGTCAGTTCTTGGTACTACTTTTGTAGGAGGCAGGATGGCTCAGTAGTGTGGACTTGGGAGAACTAACTGGATGCACATCCTGGGTCTCCCCTTCTGAAGCAAGCCACTGTTTTAGTGACTCAGTCTCCTCATCTGTAAACTGGGAATAAAACTAATAGTATCCAACTTATAAAATGGTTTTGGAAAGTTAATTCAAACCAAACACTTGGTATCATGTCTGGTACATAATAAACTGTCAATAATTAGTTATTTCTGTTCAAATGGATTGGTTTCCTTCTAAATAAATAAATAAATAAAAGCAAGGTGCAGAAAATGTTTTAAGGCAGGTTGTTTCCTCAAAAACTTGGGTCTGCATGTACCAGAGTTGGTTCCTCCCATCCAGGAATGTCACTTACATGACCCTGAGTGGACAAAGTTAAGGAAACATTTTGAAAATCAAAGATTGAGCCAAGGGAAGGCAGAAACCCACCCCACGGCAGAGAGGTGTCCTTGACTTTTTGAGGGAGGGTCAATTTTAGTTTGTAATTCATTTATTATAACTTTGGGAAGTGATTTATTTTACTCCTCTCATCCTGTTGTCTGTAAAATGGGCTCATCTCTGTAACTATTTAGAATGCAGTGCAAGTTACTTGCTGAATAATGTCCAGCCTGAGGACTTGGAGGATATTGGAGATGAGAGGCAGCCCTTGTTACCATCCGTATTGTGAGGTTACTTCTTTCAAGCCCTTGGTTACAGCTGGACTTGGGTGTTGACAAGTCTGTCTCACCCTTGGATCCCACTCTTTCTCTGGAGACCTGGGTTAAGCCAGACTCCGAGGTATTAACTCTGGCAGTGACCGACGCTGCAGAAACCAGGACTCCAGAAGCGTGGCCTCCTCTTCCTTCTCGTGCTGAGAGTCAGTCCGTGTTCTTATACCTGCAAAGCTGTTGCCTCGCCCACCATGGGTGTCTTCCATGATTACTTCATTAGGATTTGGGATTAGTCATTTCCAAAACTGGGTCAGGGAACAGTCACGTGGTATCTGTTGCCACTGCTATGGCATGATTTCCTCTGGCATCGAAGTCTCCTTACAGTTAGGTACTCCTTGTTTAAATGTCTTCCTTCCATGAATAAAACAGACAGATAAATAAAAAAAGAAGTAAGCGACTTGTTCATTTCACTTTCCACGGCATATTTCATTTATAGTGAAATTTTAGAAGAGTTTTTTATTTCAGGTATCTTATTTCCCTTGTCTCTGAGATGGGTGTAATGCTGATCAAATTGTTAGGATCTGATACAAAATATTTCCTCAGTATTTGGACTGTTTATTGCATTCTGTTTGAATCATGTCACTTGAATTCAAATTTATTAATATTAACATCAGGAAATAAATGATCTGATAGAGATTTGATATGCATGTATACCAAGAGATATTATTACGGACTATGGGGGAAAGAGTCATTATAATCACATCCAAGAGCAGACAAAATTTATAGCCATGGACTAATTATCTTTTTCATGTTTTCTTTCTTTCCAGTTTGCATCACTGTGAAAATTCTTCCTCTACATTAGGTAGCAGCTAATGTGGATCCTAACTCAGATATTGGATGTATTTAAGATGATGGTCCCTCTTCCGTGCTTCTACACAAATTACGGATGCTCAGATTACTATACATTGTAAAGCAATAAAATCAAATATACTGTGATATTATTTCCTGCTTTTATTCACATGAGATACCAAACTACTGAACAAGATTTTCTTCCATATTTTATTTTTTTAATTCTCTTTTTCTCTACTGTGTTCACATTTCCTCCACCTTTCGGGGGACCACTTCCGTGAATTTCATGAAGACCCCCAACCAAGAGGGAACCTTCTGCAAAGTTGTGCCTAAGAATGTCAGTCTTCTCGCTCAAGTACCTTTCTGTCTCTTATTTAAAGCCACAAAGCTACAACAGTGTTTATATTCATATGAGGTATTTCAGAAATTCATAGCTAATTCATCAATGACCACGCAGCTGCAGGCTCTGCAGTTTAAACAAATATACCAGCTCCCTCCGTGTTTACATAGGCACCGAAAGTAGGGGCAGGGGGACGGAAGCCTCTGGAGTCATTAGGAAGGTACACTAGTGTAGAGCACCCGCCCGGAATGGCGCAGGGATGTTTGCATTATAGCCCGACACATCATTAAGGACACAATTGTTATTTAATGTGGTACAATCATCTTTCTACTCTTCATGAAATCCACTTAAGTAATTACCTTCTTAGCTCATTGGCTCTCTGAGCCGCCTGGTTGGAAAGGGTTATATCTAAAGAAATATTAAAAAAAAAACTGGGCTCAAACAAATGCCCCCTTGAAGCTGACTTGTATTTATTAACATATTCAAAATGAAGATTTTTTTTCCTGCCCCCCAAAGAGTTGTGGAACTCCAAGGTAAATAAATACTCTGGAGCATCAGCAGAATTTAAAGAGAATAAGAGGGCATTAGCCAAAGTCTCCCCCGGTGTCAGTCATTCTTAAAAAATAGCTGATACCTGCATCTGGCTCTTTGAAGTTTCAGTTTGACATCTGTTTTAGCCAATCCATTTTTCATTAAAGTCAAAATGCTGTTTTGAAACTTGCCTTGGCTTTCTCTTTTTAAGACAAGAACAAATTCATGACGAAAATATCCCTTTACAAAACCTGGTGCAGACGCATAGTAAGCTGTGTGGATCTTGGTAAGTGGCATAGTTAGGAAGGCTCGCTTTGAATAGTCTAGATATTAAGATGTGAAAGAATGTGCGGAACTTATTTTCAGAGCACATTTAAACATCTTTCAAACAGATTTTTTTTATATTATTATTATGACGTGTCCGAGATGAGCTTGCAAGAGTTTAGCATCATGTAAGGCAAGCGGCACCGAAATACAGAATTGAAATGACTTGAAAACACACATCTGCATCTTAAACTTTAAGCTCGCTTTCAAAATACACTGTACAATCCGTGTTTACTATAAATAACGGCGAGGTAAGTCTGAAATACCTTTATCTTATTTGGTAGCTCTGTGTCTGAGCCTCTTTGTTTGAACAGAAATGTCAGCTGTATTTTACTTTATTATATAAAAAAGTTTTGGAATTTAATTAAGGGTCAAGTACCAGCAGTAGATAAATGCAACAGCTAAAGCATATTTCTGATCACTCTGAAGTCTGCAATCATGAAAATTATTATCATTGAGTAAAACTGGTCTCAATGATGGTGACTGGGAGATGGATTCTGTGTTACTCAGCTGTCATTTACATAATAATGGGTTCCAGTTTTCATCAGTACCTTTTGTTTGTACAGTGCTTACTGCTACAGTAAATTGTCAAAATGTCATTCCTCTCCAATCAGCCAGAAAATATCAACAGTAAACAAGGCACAGGAAGAAATTCTCTGATTAGAAGCGTGGCATCAGGAGAGGAGAGCTGAAGTCGCCGTGATGGCTTGAAACATGTTATTCTGGTGTTCCCCATAACAGCCGCACGGCGAATGGAAATTGCTTCTCTCTCCCGCCACCTCCACCAAACCCCTTTAATGAAGAAATACCACTCTGCTGCCGAGGTCACTGGGAAACTCGGGACTATCACTGGGGATTAATAGCTTTACATATGTATTTGTCGTTGCCACTCTGTCCCCTCTTCCTGGGGATCAGCCTCTCCTCTTTCTGGCAGGGGATGGTGAATTCAACGGGGTCCGTCTCTCACAGTGTTCTTGTCCCTGTTTGGTTCCCTGACTCCGGGCCAGTGAGGCGGCTGAGAATAAGGGTGCTCTGGAGAAGGATTTGGCCGACACCAGGCTGCTGCCATCACGTGGGGCCGTGACAGGCCGAGGTGCGGTCAGATGACTGCAGATGACTAGCCAGTGCGCTCCAGGTTTCAGCGGAATTGCTGGGAGGATAGTGACACGGACCCGGGGCAGAACCCCGGGTGATGTGACATCTCCCACTCTTCTCCTGTTCGCTTGGCCATCACTTGAACTTGGAGACCAGGGACGTGGAGCATAATCTGCCAGGGCAAGGACCGCGAGTAGCCGGTTCCAGATTTCCCCTTTCCCCCCTCCCTTCAGCCTGTGCCCTCTTCCAGGTTTTAAAATGTGTATGGTATGTGAGATCAACACCTCCTTCTGTTCCTCTAAGCCATCTCCCCAGGACCAGCAAAGGATGAGCATGAATTAGTGCAGTATATGCCCTATAACCATTATAGTTACAAAGTGTATTAAAATTAAAGACTTCACATTGTGTTTGAAATAAAAATGAATATCGTGGCATCCTGCCAAGAGTCCCAGAAACCACTCTTGTGTGGAATTGAAACATTTGGCTCATATAATACTTAATTTATTTTTATGAAATGACAAGTTATATAAATGTATGTTTAAAACAGAGGGGCACAACACTTTTGGGGGTTAAGTTTCTTTGTATTCTGGCTTTTATATATATATGTCGACACAGTTAGGACTTCTATCTAAGCAGAACCAAAAAAAAAAAAAAACAGTCAATTTTCCCAAAGTGGGTTTTAATTTTTTGTCAGCTATCTGTTCCTTCACATCTCCAAATATTTCAGAATAAGATCATGCACGGAGGGGGCCCAAAGCAAGGCTCACAGGACCTTCTGGAAATGAATAGGAGTTTTAAAATCTATTGAAATGAAGTGTTGACATCAGGAAATATTTCGTAGTGCTTTCAGGTTTCTTCCCATGCACTTTATTTTGCTTGGCTACTTTTAATTTCTCCCCCCACCCCCACTTCTTCTCTTTGAAAATCCGACATTGTCCAAACCCTTTCGATTAAGAAGCTTGGCTGAATAAAAGCAAGGCTGTGGTGGTGCATCCGTAAACAGGGGGCCCGAGGAGCCGGGCAGCCCAGAGAAATAGGGCTGATCAGCAGTAATTACCCTGACACCTCATGCAGTACAGGGAATTAACTCCTAGGACTTTGGGCCGAATGAAGAAGAAGTTGATGTTTCACGTTGTGAATGCCTCAGTGCCTCAACCCATTACCAGTTTAAACGGAGATGGGAATTTACTATACACTTTCTTTTTTTTCTTCTTTTTTTTTGGTTGGGAATGTAGAGTGGTATGCAGAAAATGTGAAAGTAATTCAGGATGCTGAAGCAAAGCGCTGTGTATTTTTCTGAAGCCTTTTACCTTCCGATTCTCTATCACACCCATAATGCCTACATGAAGGAGGAGGGGCCGTGGCAACCCTTGTCTTGAAAACGGAACCCTGTTGTCTTAAAGAAGAGGAACCGGGTCACCCAAGTAGGTGAAGTTATTCTGTGAGGGTCCTATGGGAAAGAAAGTGCTGGAAACAGATCGGGAGAGGAAACACGGCTCAAAAGGCAACTAGTTAGCAGCTGCCACTATGACCTTTAACTGCATCCATGGTAACTGGGCTAAAGATGGAGTTCCATTTTATTATTCTCACACCCACAATGTTAAGCCTGTGAATCCCATTGCAATTTAATGGCTGAAATCAGAAGGCAGATCTGTGTTCATTGGACCAGTGCCGATACCCTCTTAGCTAATGAGCGCAATGAACCTTTTCAAGCCAGGAAGCCAGTGCGAGTGGAAATATTATGCCATACAGAAATGTATACCCAAACACAAAGAAATGCCCAGGGTAGCTGTCCTTTGTGTGTGTTTGCATAGGCTAACATTCCAAGCCAATCATCTTTTAAGAAAAGAATTTAAAAAAAACGCTAGACTCTTCAAAACTGAGACATACCACAAAGCTTATTGCGAATGAGAAATCCGAAGAGTTATGAAGCTCGAGTTAATGACTATTACTGCCTGTTCTGCTACTTCCCTTAATGAATCTTATTATTTGTCAATGTATACTTCCTTTTATATACTTGAAGCTTTTCCCTGACTATATACTATACCTCCAGCTGAGAGAAGCACTCCAAAAGCAATACCCACATTTCTGGTAGCAGGGAAAAGGTTTTATTATAACTTTGTTTTCATGGCTATTTAGTCCATAGTTGCTCAAGAATTAGTGGAAGTGATGTCATTTTGTTGTGGGTGCGTATACATAGATCTGCTACTTTGTTTTGAAGCTGCAGGAAAAAAGATTGGTGATGGCCGATGACCAGTGTGGCCATTAGCCTTTGGATACACACTGCTACTCTGATGGTAACTGCTCATGCTTTTAATGAAAGCCTGCAGATTAAAGTTGAGCATAAGATGGCAACTGAATCTGAGTTCCTCCATTTAAGAAATAGCCAGTTTCAGGGTTTTAAGGTTGATTAACATATGAGTTCATACTCTAATTTTTTTGGCTTCCACTCTCCTAGTACTTCTTTTGATGAAATTTACTCTTAACCCATTAATCTCTAGCAGTATCTATATGCTGCCTGTATCAAAAGACTACAAAGAACTACCCTTGAGATCTATCTTATAGGTTTTAATAAGTGATAGCACAAAGTTATAAGACTACATGTGTACCTATAGATAATGGAATCTACAGAATGTTTTCCCCCATCCTTTTCTTCAAATTTTTTTCCTCTGTAATCCTAAAACACTCTTCAACTTTATTTTGGTTAAATTGTTTCCTGAGCAGAGATGAGGTCTTAATAGCTTCTCTTATCAGGAAGAGTATATGCTTTCCAAAGGAACAAGGCCCAGTATCCTTTGTAAGTAAAAGCTTGAACTATTTTGCTAGCAGAAATGGTTGTGCTGGAAACTACAAAGGTCACAGAGAAAATAATTTCAATGCTTCTTATCTTTTAAAACAATGTCACTTTTATCATTATCAGAGAGTTTTAGGAGGGTTGAGAGAGAGAAAGAGGGAGAGAGACAAAGGAAGTGAGAACTCAGAGACCTGAATAATCCCACCTGTTTACTTGGCTTCTGAAAGGGCAGGATATGCCTTCATCAGTTTAATAAAAGATGTTCTATCAATTTAGACAATTATACCAAAGATTAAGAATGTCATGAAGATGATGAAATCTCCTAGGTAACATTAAAAAATAATATGCTTTTAGATCACATCATATATTAAATGACAACTGCCAATTTTTTTTAAAGAGTATTCAAAATTCTTTCCTGAATGACAATTTGAAGTTAAAATACTTTGTTCTTCACAGTTAACTTCATTGACATGAAGCCTCTGCTTCTTCACTCAGGAAACTTGGCTCATAAGAGCTTTTTGTTTATTCAAGTGGAAATGGACTGCAAAATACGGTATTTTATAGCCTCCTTGCATCTTTGTTAATTAAGGCACATAGGAGAAATGTTTTGCTAGCACATGACTTGGTTGGAAATGTCTAAACATGACTTGCACTCAAAGAGTTACTATTCTCCTGACTTGGCTGTTTTTCTTTTCTTGGTTCCTGAACAATTGCAAAATTGAATGATTTCTTATCTTTTGTCTAGGAAGTTGCAGGCTTTCCTTCAAGGAGTGACAGCAGGAAGATGAAAGGGTTTACGATGACCCTGGGCTGGACCCAGAACTTTGGGGGACCAACAGTAGAAGCAGGAGTCCCGTTTAACACCGCCACCCAGCCCGTCTTCTTATGTGCATGGTGGTATCTGCCCCATGCTGAGGACACCTGACAGCCACCGGTGGCCTCAACATGGGACTAGGGACACCTGAGACTTCTTAGCCACCTTTACACAGAGTGGCTGTAAAGTTCATGGCTGTCTTCTCAGCCTGGTGAACCACTCCCGGGTCAACGTCAACCACAGTCCCTCCCTCCTTGTTTGGTCCTAAGAGTGATGCTTCTGAGCTCCTGTGATCACCCAGGTAGATTGTAGGCCTCAAACTCAACAAGCTTTGGAGACAAGGTCTGGGGACCGGGATCTAAGCAGAGATGTCACCAGGCAGCTAAGACTTTGCCATTTCCGGGGAACTTCATTGTGGCTGCTCACTCCAGGTTTGCATTATGCTTCTGCTGTGGTTTCAACATGCCCCCTGAAAGTGCTGGAAAGTGCTGGAAAGTATTGGAATATAATCCCCCAAGTCATAGACTAATGGTGTTTGGAGGTGGGGTCTTTGGGAAGCAATTGGGTAGGATGAGGTAAAAAGGGTAGGCCCCCATGATGGCACTCATGGTTTTTTAAAAGGAGGAAGATCTGAGCTAGCATGCATGCTCATTCTTATCATGCCATGTCCTCTGCCGCCATAGGACAGAGCAAGGAGGCTCTCGACAGATGACAAACAGAGGCCGGCACTGTGCTCTTGGACTGCACAATCTCCACATCTCTGAGTCAAATAAACTTTTATTATTTATAAATCACCCAGTCTCAGGTATTCTGTTATAGCAACAGAACATAGACTTGAACAGCTTTCCTTGCCAAAGTCTGCCTTCTACTCCTCCACCTCGGCCCTCAACTCTGGCTCCTGACCCAGCTTCCTGATTTGACTCCTTCTTCTGTGTTGTTTGTGACAAGGCATGAAAGACCCTTTGTCACTCTCTTCAAGGTCCAGTACCCTCCACAGGGTACCTTTCCTTATTTAGAAGTGAAAGTACCACCATTATTATAAGTAGCATCAGCAGGAACCATACTCATTTATCAAGTTCTTACTCTAAGCATCTCAGAAGTTCTATCTCATTTAGTCTCTAGTTAGCCTGCTGGGAAACCACTTCTGAGAGGTTAAGTAAATTACCAGAGGTCACAGAGAAAGGAAGTCAGTTAGCTCAGCTGTGATTCTCAGAAAGACCAACTGGGATGACACAAATATGAATTTGGTTGCATTTTTGTGACACAGATGCAAAGCTCTAAGGATACTTGGCTAGTCTTGCTATTTGTGAAAATGTGACTTGTGCCTTTGCCCTTTTATGCTCACTGCAAAGCATTGACAGTGGGTTTCTGGCTGGGACATTCCTATGCCACGCTCACCCTGGGACATGCCTGTGAGTGATGTCGGGTAGTGTCCATGTGCACATACATCCATGCCTGGCTCATTGTGGGGACCAAGTGTATCCACTGGTTCAGCTGATCAAATTCAAGGGCCTCTTTTACCAAAACCATTTTGCTAGATGTCTTCAGCAGAATGGGGATGTGGGAAGAAACAAGAAAGCAGTTTTCAGTTGAGGCAGGATGCATTTTACATATTCCCTCTTACTCTCTCCTCAAAGAGAAAATTAGGGGATGGTGTAGATGATACACAGAAATAGGTTTTGAATTCTTAAGAGGAAAGAACATAGAAATAAAGGTGTACCTGGTTTTGGAAAATTCCCAACATGACTTGTAAACCACTACAGGGTCTGCCTTAGTACATAGTTTCTTTCTTCCCATCCACAGCCTTGGTCTGCATACAAAAGAAAGCTCCATGTGGTGGTTCAAGCAAACGAGAAAGGCAACCAGATCTTTCCCCCAGTGGGGGGAAAATCTCTGAGATCAGTGAGGGAAGAGCTGGGGAATCCAGAAGGGTCTTCTCCAATTGTTCACTGGAGGGAGGAAAAGGCCATATTGAAGACTTGTGGAAAGGAAGAAGGTGAACAGGAGAAAGCAATTTTCTAAGCATATCAGTCCTCAGACTCTGGATGATAGCAGGAGAAATGAAAGCAATGTGCTTCCAGTGTGGCACAATGACAATCTAACATGAGCGAGATGGGAAAGCACAACAACTAATAGGAAGAAACAAAACAGAGTTGTGGGGATAAGTCAATAACCTCGAAGGAATTGAGCAAACACAAAAACCATAGAACCCTGATCTTTGGGTAATAAATAAGGCAATTTGCATGCACTGTTGGCTCAAAATGGAATTGTATGGGAAGAAAACCAAACAATAATTCAAAATGAAAAATCATCCCATCCTCAAATAAAAACACAACTCTTTTTATGAAATAGTATAGTATGTCAACCAGTTCTATTCAACACAGAGAAGTGGTTTTGGTAGAGGGTTCACTTTAAGACTTTGAAAAGGACTCACATGTGAAGAATACAGACGCTTTTCTGAAAGTCAAGGTCATGACCTTGTATGCTGTGTTAAATATTTGGCACCTTTCAGAACTCTTGATATTATCATTATTAATTCCATAATGAAAAATCAAAAGGATTTGTAGATTAAAGAGAAAAACAGTGCTTTTTTTTTTTTTTTGTGATGGATGCTGTTATTCATACCACGGTTTTTAGAAGAAAAAAAAAGTGTCACATATTCCTATTTAGAATGGGTTAAATATAGTGAAATTATAAACAAGGTTGTACCATCTCCTGCCTGACATACATGAAACTGTTATCATGCAGGCTTGACTAGGTAAGTGTACAGCGCTAATCAATGCTTTTTAATTCTGCTTTAGTGTGGAAGTGACTGTGTCATTCAGGTGAGGCTGATAATTCCAATCAGCTCAAAAATAGAAACATACATGTCAGAGTAAATGCACCCTAGTCCAGACTGTGGCAGCCACGTTGTGTGGGCACCTTAACTAAGGAGGACATGCGTTTGACTGGTCAGTCTTTCTGAAGATGGTAATTGTTTGTGCTCAGAGATGATCTAATATCCTTACTCTAGTCTCCTCAAGATACCAAAAATAGCCTATAGCTTTAATTATTTCGTGCAGTTGAAGGAAGAAGTGGACCGGGTTTTCTGCATATCCCAAAGGTAAATAATTAGGGCCAAACTTTGCACTCCATCCATTTCTCTTAAACTCTTCCACCAATACTTTCTGATAAGGAATTGCACTTGCACACAGCTTTTTGGAATGCAAACACATGCATTCTGAGAGCAATTGTCAGAGAGAGAGAATTGAAATTGTTGGAAGCAAGTCCCTTCTACCCTTCCTGCTTCTACTCAGCGGCCTCAACGGGGGTGACTGAGACTGTCATGAGATGCCCAGTGTCTTCAATGGTCTTCCACAGTCACGGTCCCTGTGGGTCCAGAGCATGAGCACCTCCTGATTGCAATTCTGGAGAATCTGGATCCACTCAGCCTGACATCTGCATATGTGGATTTCAGACTCAGAATCAAAGATCCATTCCAGTCTGGGAGGAAAAATGGTCTGTGGGAACCACGATTTACTTTGTGGTGGGTATAAAGGAATAATCATAAGAGTCCTTTCCATCACGTCATTTTCTCCCTGTCCTAAATCCTATGCTGTACACAAAGTGTGACCACCTTATACTTCCCATAAAAATCAGGTATGCAACAGGTGAGTCTAACATTGACCAGGTGGGGGGCGGAGAAGGGAGATATTATATTACACAACCTACATGAAAGAATATTTAAATATTTAACTTATTTATAAGTCAACTTTATTACTTTGATTTTTCATCATTGTTTCTTGTTGCTGAAAGCACAGTTCAGAAAGAGCAGCTGCAGACATACTATGTGGTGTGGGGGGGGAAATGATCAAACATTGTTTTGATATCTCAAAGTCATCAAGTTCTTTACTTCTTTGACTTATTAAGGTACATAATAATATTATTTCTCTCATCAAGAGTGGTTTCTATCTCTTATTTAGTCTTCTACTTGTTTCTAGCACTCTACCTGTACTGTTAGCATAGAGGACACAAACCACATGTGGCCAAATAAACTTAAATTCTTTAAAATTAAACATACTACAAACTTCACTTCTTCAGTAGCATTAGTCATATTCCAGGTACTTAAGAAGTCCAGGTGGCCTTAAGTTAGCCACCTAAATAGGTCTACTCTTTATGCTATAAGGTGGCATGAAGCATTTCTATCCACACAGATAGTTCTATTGGAGTTGCACTCCATGCTTGACTTGAAAAGTGGATACATTTCACATCTTAATTAAATTATCAGGATATTTTTTCCCTCTTCAGGATGAAAATTGCTTCTTGCTATGAAATAATGCATAGGCATTGTCTTAGTTCAGTTTCTGCGGCCATAGCAGAATACCAGCAATTGGGGGATTGATAAGGATAGAGGTTTCCTGAGCTCACAGTTCTTGATGTTGTGGCACCAACATCCATTCAGCTTCTAGTGAGGGCCAGGTGAGGCCCAACTCGTGGCAGAATGGGGAGCAGGGAAACAGCTGTGTGGGGTGGCTTCCCTGCGTCACAGTCCACTCTCTCAGTAATCAATCCAGTGCTGAGGGATGAAGAACTCACTCTTCCAGAAAAGCATTGATTGTTCTTACCTACCTAAACTCCTCTTAGAGACCCCTCCTGGGTCCACTCTCAATACCTCACACTTTGGAGATAGTCAGGTCATAGCAGGTATTATTGTATTTCTGCAGTTACAGGTCAGCCCTCTGTATCCATGGACTTGGCCTCCATAGACCCAACCAACTGAAGATGGAAGATATTCGAAAAGTAAATTACAGTGTACAGACTTTCTTCTTGTCTTTATTCCCTAAAGAATGAAGTAGAGCAATCATATTCATAGCACTTACATTGCATTAGGTAAGATGAGTAATGTAGAGATGATTTAAAGCATATGGGCAGATGTGGGCTGGTTATACGCAAGTACCGTGCCTGTGTCTATGAGGGACTTGCCCCACAGTGCTGATGGTAGAGGCAGGAATGGAAAACAGAATCACTGATGTCAATATAGTGCTAACTTCAGGAAACAATCAACAATGTGAAGAGAGAGCCCCCAGAGTGGGAGCAAGTCTTTGCCACAAACACTTCAGATAGAGCACTAATCTCCAGAATCTCTAAAGAACTCAAAAAACTCTACACCAAGAATACAAATAACCCAATCAATAAATGGGCTAAGAAAATGAGCAGACACTTCACAGAAGAAGATCTACAAGCCATCAACAAACATACAAAAAAATGTTCAACATCCCTAGTAATAAGGGAAATGCAAATCAAAACTACCCTAAGATTCCATCTCACCCCAATTAGAATGGTGATTATCAAGAATACAAACAACAATAGGTGCTGGCAAGGATGTGGGGAAAAGGTACACTCATACATTGTGGTGGGGTTGCAAATTGGTGCAGCCACTCTGGAAAGCAGTATTCCTCAGAGAACTTGGAATGGAACCACCATTTGACCCAGTTATCCCACTCCTTGGCCTATACCCAAAGGACTTAAAGTCAGCATACTACAGTGACACAGCTACATCAATATTTAAGAGCTCAGTTCACAATAGCTAGATTGTGGAACCAACCTAGATGCTCTTCAATAGATGAATGAATAAAGAAACTGGGGTATGTATACATAATGGAATATTATTCAGCCATAAAGAAGAATAAGATTATGACTTTTGCAGGTAAATGATGGAGTTGGAGAATATCATGCTAAGTGAGATAAGCCAGTTCCAAAAAACCAAGGTTGAATGATTTCTCTGATAAGTAGATGATGATATATAATGGGGGCTGGGAGGGAGGCAAGAATGGAGGATGGATGGATTGTATAGGGGAAAAAGAGGGGTGGGCAAAAGGAAAAATACTAGAATGAGCCAAACATCATTACCCTATGTACATGTATGATTAAGCAAATGGTGCGACTCTTCTTCGTGTGCAACCAGAGAAACAATAGTTGTACCCCATTTGTGTACAATGAATCAAAATTAAAAAAAAATATTGCTAACTTCTCAGGGTTTGAGTTTTGGGTTTTTCTTTTATTTTCACTTTTGTGGATAACAAGATTGGTGAGTTTTGAGATATTTAGGGATGTAAGAACTAATTTGTGGATAATTTGAATTTCATAGACATATCCATGGTGTGTAATTATAGTGTTTAAATCCATGATGCATTTTCTGGATTTGGGTAATGGTGAAGTAGCTTGATAGGATTAACCCTCCTGTGGATAACAATGATAAAATCTGGATAAAATTAAAACCTTTGTGTGAAAACAACTTGAAGTTACCTTTGAGAGATGGAATGGGAGAGGAGTTCAGGGGAAGGAGTATAACTTTGAAAGATAGATCACAAGTGAGATTTAAAGATTAGGTGACCTTTGGCCTGAAGATGCAACTAATCAGAATATGGTTCTGATGGTAGAAAGTCAAGGCCTTATTGACTTGGGATGACAGAAGACAGTTTGGGGAGCTGTCCAAGCAGTCAGAAAATGAGGGCATAAGTCTTGAAGGGATGAGGTTGCAAGAGGCATGAATACCAAGTTGGAGTAAAAAATTCCCAGATCCTTAGTTTCTCTTCAAAGAGGAGATAGTAGGGGACTATCCACTCTTCAGAGGAATAGAGCAGCATTTAAAGTCTCTCCAACATCTTTTTCTTAAAATCTAGTACCTGATTTTTTTTAAATCACTAAATATGAAATGCAATAAGAAAATGTGATCCACAATAAGAAAGACAAAATGTCAGTGGAAACCTGAGGTGACTCAGGTGCAATAACCAGAAAATGAGGGCCTGAACATTATTATGAGTACTTTCAAAGACATATGGGAAGTACATAAGCAACTGACATATACAGAGTCCTAGCAGACAGAGAGGTTATGCTAAAGAACCAAAAAGAAATTCTAGAACTGTGCAGTAAGACAGCAACCACTGCAAACCAGTTGGATGGATTTTATAAATGATTACATGTGACTGGAAAAAAAGTTAATGAACTTTAAGTGCATCAGTGGAAACTGATCTGAAGAACAGAAAAACAATTGAGGAAAAATAATCTCAGCCTTAGAGGCCTGTGGAACAGTACAAAGCATTCCTACATGTGTTACTGGAGTCTCAGAAAGAGAAGATGAAGAAAGTGAGGCAAAAAAAAATATATAAATATATATGTATATTTGAAAAAATAATGACAGAAACTTTGGCACTAAGCATCTCAGTGAGCTCTGACTATAAATTAAAAAAAAATCACAACTTGTTACATTGTAGGCAAAATGATGATATCCAATCATCAATATTTTGAAAAATTATGAAATCTGGAAGAAAAGAACACAAAAATTAAAGGAAAAATGATACATAGGATAGACGACTTTTCATTAGAATATAGGAAGACCCCAAATCAGAATGCAACAAACAAACCTTATCTTTAAAAGGCTGAAAGCCTAAAAGATGTTGTCCCAGAATTCTATATTGGTTTAAGGTGTCCTTTAAAAATGATGATAAAACACTTTAAATTAAGAAAATGGTGAGGATTGATGGCCCATAGATCTGCATGAAAAGAAAGTCAGAAATAAATTCTAAATGACTGATCAGGAGTGTCACCAGAAAGAATAAAGGTGATGGAAAAATGATGCACTAATACATACATGTATGTATTTTTAAAATTTGATTATTAATTTATTGAATCAACTAATGTAATGTCTTCCTTAAGTTTAAAAGACATGCAGCTATGTAAAGCACCAACCACAGCCCCGAGCTGAAAGCTTTCTAGTGACTGTTGCTATAACTGATCTGGTGACAAGGGCAAAGGCCGGGAAATGAAACCATACTTCTGCAAGTTTTCCTCTTTATACAGCAGTAGAATTTTAATTCTGATTGAATTGTTTTAAGCTAAAGGCGCACATTGCAATTCCTAAAGCATTCCTTAAAATACAAGGAGGCATAAACAAAAGTCAATATGAGCATGAAAATCCAAAACTAAAAATCTTCTGTTATTTCAAAAGAAGTCAGGAAAAGAGAAAGAAAGCAAAAATGGATGAGATAAATATGAAACAAATGGCAAAATGGTAAACCTAAATACAACACTATCCACACCTGTATTAAATGTAAATGAATGAAACACTGCAATTAAAAGGCAGAGATTGTAAGATTTGATAAAAATAGCAGCACCCAAGTATATATTTTCTGAAAGTGACATGTAAAATATAAAGACTCAAATGGATTTGAGGTTGAAAGGACAATAAAAGATGTACTGCAAAGTGATCATGAGAAAGCTGGCAAGTTTATATTAAGTCCAAGGTAGACTTTGGTCCATCTTGCTACCATCAACCAAAGCATTCCAAGGGGTATTACATCACACTGGTGTAATTATGCACTTACTTGTTCTTAAGTACTTTATTATCAATATAAATAAATAATGTATACAGAGGAATTATGGTATACCTAATAACAGAATTTCAAAGTAAAACATCTTGGAACTAAAATGACAAATGGAAAATCAAAATCAAAATAGAGGGCTGGGGTTGTGGCTTAGTGGTAGAGTGCTTGCCTAGCATGTGTGAGGCACTGGGTATGAACCTGAGCACCACATAAAAATAAAATAAAATAAAGGCATTGTATCCATCTACAAGTAAAATAAAACAAATTTAAAAAACCATAGTAGCAAAATTTATTACCCTTTCTTGGTAGTTGATAGAACAACTAGAAAAACCAGTCATTTCCAGAAGTCGAAAAAGCAGTAAGGATATGTAAGAAGCAAATGACTTACCAATAACCTTGACCAAACTGATATTAATAGGCCACAATACTCAACAACTGCAGAATGCACAACCAATTCAAGTACATCTAGAATGCTCATCAAGGTTGCTCATATGTAGAGACATAAAGCTATATCAAATTTCAAAAAGTTTGTCCTCTTGTAGATGATCTTTAATGGCAACGACAACAAAGGAATTGAATTAAAATACATTGTGTAACTTCTAAAAATCAGTTTTTCAGTTATACAGATTATAACATTCAGACAAAATTCACTAAAGTATTTTTAGTATCCCTATAAATAAAATTATGATGGTGGGAAATTGGGACTTCACAGAAATCTTTGAAGAAGAGGATTACGTTAGACTTTGTGCAGCATTGAAATATAATTTGTCAGTAGAACAAGATAGCTCAGCATAGATTCACAGGACACAAAACCAGGATTGATATAGCTCTAAAATGTTAAAATTAGCGAGAGCCAACTAGATCTGTCTACATTAAAAATACATGTGATGCTGCCACATCTTGATAGAAATATAAAGTGAAAGATGTTTTGTAAGATAATTTGTCACTATGTTTCATAAGTCTTGGAACAGACCCTGTGATTTCACTTTCAAAAGAATACTACATGAAATGCTCTGATTGTGTGTTCCAAATCCAGGGCAGTATCATTGATAAGAGTGAAACAAGTATTTTAGTGTTAGTACAAACTATCACTCATGCAGCAGTAAGTTTGTAACATGATTTAAACAATATAAAAGTATATATGTATACAGATGTGCCTTGGGGATGGCTTTATTTTAATAATTGTGTCTTAAGTTGAAAATGTATCTGATACAACAAACCCATCCAGCATCACGACACACTGTTGTATCCATTGCTGTCCTGTGTGAACCTGTAAAGACCGGGGGCTATGTCTCACTGTCACTTGCCAGCATGGAAAGAGAGTGTCTCCTCACATACTGCTAACTTGGGAAAATATCAAAACTCTGCATCTGAAATACAGATTCTGCAGAACGCATATTGCTTTCATATCCCTGAACGGCTGAAAGATCCGAAGTTGAGCCAGGAATCTGGGGACCATCTGAATATGCATTAAAAATAATAGAATGAGTGTCAGTGAAGTATTAGTTGTTTACTCTTGTGCTTTCCTTCTTTTGTGGTTTTCCTTAACGAATGCTCCTTTAAAATTTGGTAATATTGCAAACACTTCCTCGTCGAGACTGATATTGTTAATATTACCGTTAGCATGCGATGATCATTCGTGATTATTTTTTTTTGTTGTTCTTTGTATATGCCACATTATTTAAGTCTTGCCATAATTATTATTTCTATTTTATAGCTGGGGGAGGTTGAATAATTTGCCTATCCACACACAGGCATGCGATCAAACTGAGATTTGAACTGGAGCAGCCTATAACTACTCTCCCTCCGTACTGCTGAGCTCCTAGCCTGAACCCCTAGCTGCCAGAGCCACACAATACATGCCCTACCAGTGATGGAAACATGAAGGGACAAAACTGCTCAACAACAAGGTAAGTCTGTCAGCAGATCAGCCAAATAAAGCGTATGCGAGATCCCCAGGTCAGTGCAGGCAGCTGGAGACTTCAGGTCTAGAAGCACATAGGAATGAGCAGAAATTTGTTACTTTGGGTAACAAGGACCTAATGGGAGAGGAAATTAGGATAACTTTAAAAAGGTGTAGAGTGGAGGTCTCAGGTTGGTGAATGAGTCCTGGAAACCTGCCTCACCACACTCAGGAAATGCCACCTGCGTGAACCTGCGTGCCCAGGAAGGAAGAGGAATTGACACCTTTCTCTCCTCAGGGACTGAGACAAGATATTTAAACGCCACTGCAAGAAATGAGGCTCCCATGACCTCTGAACCACACAACTCTGGAGTCTAAGCACCGAGGAGGTCAGGATGCCACCAAGGGGCTCCCCACAAAGGCTGGGCAGGGAAGAAGGTGACAGGAACAGAAGGTTTAAACACTCCATCCAAAAGCATGCAGATCGAAGTTTCAAACTTTATCAAAGAATTTCAGTGCTGAGAAAGAGAGCCAGAATCACAATAATGCAAATGTAAACCCACCCTGGACAAAATTGAATGATCTTGAAAGAGATTTTAAGTATAAGTTTACAAGCCATTGACAAGATAGATGAAGGAGCAACACACAAGAATAAGAATAAATTGCAAAAGACAGGAGCTAGATAAAAAGTATTCATAAAAGGAACAAGTTGAAAATCATAGAAATAAAAAGAATAATTCATATAAAATTTATGAATTTTACACAGGACACATTCATAAGGGAATTATAAAACTGAGAGATAGTACTGAAATTTTCACCAAGATTCTATCTATCTATCTTTCCAAATATACAGGTGTATATTTAAAATAGATATATGGATACAGGTATATATATATACATATACTGGTATATATATGGGTATATGTATATACCTGTATCTATATATATTATAGATATATGGATACACATATAGAGTTGAATAGATAGACATTTACTCTCTAGTCTAAACCTACTGTAAACAAAATATATGCATATAAATGCAAACATGGAGGATAGGTCTAAAGCTCTGACACAGGTCTCAAACAACTTTCACAAAATGAAAATAGACAAAGGATGATGAAGAAGTAATGATATTTGATCCCAATCCTAATGATGAAGTACTACCGAGAGACCTAACACATGCATAAGATTCTAGAAGTAGAAGAAAGACAATGAGGGCCAGAAAGCACATTTAAATAAATAGTAGTTGAAAATTTCCCTAATCTTGGATACATTCCAACATCCAGGTATAACAAGCACTTAGATCACTAATTAAACTCAACCCAAAATGGAGTTTACCATAATATACTATAATTCAGCTCTCAAAAATCAAACACAAGGAAAAGATTTTGAGGGCAGCAAGAGATAAGAAATACCTTGCATAATAAGGAGTTCTGGTGATTTATCAGCAGATTCCTCAGCTGAAATTCTGCAGGCCAGGAAAGATTAGGATGACATAGTCAATGAGCCCGGGTGGGGGGGCCTGCAACTGAGTGCTTTACCTAGAAAGGCTGTGCTTCAGAAATGAGTGAGAAATAAAAACTCTCCCAGACAAATGAAATGTGAGGGAGTTCATTATGCTCTGTCTTGCAGGAATTGCCAAAGGGGCTTCCTGAAACTGAAGCAAAAGGTTGCTGATTAATAAGAAGAAGCCTACAAAGCATAAAACCTAATGGTAAAATAGAACAGATCAGTATTCAGAATACTCCAGGATTGCACTGGTTGTTTGCAATTTTATCCCTAGTATGAAGGTTAAAACAACTACAGCTAAAGAAAATTGTCAAGGTATACATAGACCAAAATGATGTAAATCCAGATATTAAATCCATGAAATATAAAGAAGGGAAGGAGAGTGTGGAGTTATGGTATTCAATCAAAGTTCACCTGTTGTTAGCTCGAAATAGACTGTGGTAAGTGCAAGAAGTTCTATGTAAGCTCATAATAACCCAAAAAGAAAAAATGTATGGGAAACTTACAAAATGCAAATAAAAAATGATTCAAAACATTTAAACACTACAGGAAGCCATCAAACCAAAGGAGTAAGAAGGAAACAAAGTGTCAATAAACAAGCAAAAAATTATTAGCAAAATAACAGAAGTAATTTCTTAACTATCAATGATTACCTTCAATATAAGTGGATTGAATTCTCCAAAAATGAAAAAAAAAAGATATAAAGTGACTGATGAACTTTAAAATATGACTGTATGCTGCCTATAAGAGATTCACTTCACTTTTAAGAACACACATAGATCCAAGGGAAGAAATGAAAAACTACATTCTGCAGAAATACAAACTAAAAGATAGCAGTGATGCTATCTTTAAGTGATGCTTATTTAAGACAAAGAAGACTTTAAATTTTAAAAAATCTAAAAAAAGACAAGAATGACATTATATTATGATAAAGTGGTCAATTTTCTAGAAGACATAATTATAAATGTATATGCACTTGACAGCAGAGCACCTGTATTTATAAAGCAAATATTAAAGGAACCTAAAGGGACAGGTCATATGGAAGGCTAGAAGAGAAGCATCAACAAATTGAAGAAGATAATAATCATATCAAGTTTCTTTTCTGATCATAATGATATGAAACTATAAATCAGTAACAGGAGGGATTTGAGAAAATGCATAAAAATTAAACAAAATGTTCCAGAAAACTGAAGGATCAATGAAAAATGAAATAGAAATTTTAAAAACAATCTTGAAATAAAGGAAAATGGAAACAACATATCAAAACACGTGGGATGCAGCAAAAGCAGTTCTGAGAGGAAAATTCATAGCAATCAATGCCTATATCAGAAAAGAAAGAACGAGCACCAACCAGCAACTTAGTATTATGCTTTCTGGATATAGAAAAAATATAAACTAAATCCAATGATAGCAGAAGGAAACAAATAATGAAGATAAGACCATAAACCAATGAGATAGAGACTAGAAAAAGTAAGATAAATGATCAACAAAATTAAGTTACCTATTAGAAAAGGTGAACAAAATTGACAAAGCATTAGTCAGATTAACCACAAGAAAAAGAGAAAAACTTCAAAGAAAATCAGAAACAAAAGAGGAAACATTACAACAGATACCAAGGAAATACAAAGAACCACTATCAACTTATAAATAAGTATGTGCTGAAGAGCTGAACAACCTAAAGGAAAAGGACAAATTTTTTAATAATACAATCTACCAACACAGAATCACAAAGAAAGAGGAAATCTAAAGAAAATGGTGATGGGTGAAACAATTAAATTAGTTATAAAATATCTCTCATCAATGAAAAGTCTCATTCAGAATGGTTTCATTCTGAATTTTTGAAAAAATTTAAAGAATAATTAGCAACAATTCTCTACAAAATTTTCAATAATTTTAAAGAGAAAGAAATACTTTCAAATTCATTTCGTGGGTTAATATTATCCTGTCATCAAAGTGAACCAAGGATATTACAAACTATAGGTCAACATTATTAGCGGACATAGATGAAAATACCCTCTAAAATAGTAGCAGTTTGAATTCAACAAAATTTTAAATGCACCATTCATCATGATCTAGTGGCATTTATTTCTGGTATGTAAGAGTGGTTCAACATTTCATATCATAAGTGTGGTACATATCATTAAAAGAATAATGCTATAAGTAATAGCTATAAGATCATCTCATTTGAAGCAGAAAAAGCATAGTTGAAATTCAATATCCTTTTATGACATAAATCATTCAGAAAATTAGGTATAACATGAATGTACTGCAATACAATAAAGGCCACATATGATAAACCCACAGGTAATATTATACTTAATAGGGAAATTTTGGAGTCCTTTCCTCTATGATTTGGAACAAGTTGATGCTCATCTTACCACTTCTGTTCAACATAGCACTGAAAGTCCTTGCTGGAGCAATAAGCAAGAGAAAGAAATAAATAGCATTCAGATAGAAATGGATGAAGTAAGAATAAGTTCCTACTTCCATGTGAAATAAAAAACCATTGAATTTACTTGAGCACAGAGTAGAATGATGGTCAAAGAATTTAAAGACTTGATTAGATAGAAGAAAACCAAATACTTAAGATCCACTGTGCATGGTGATTGATAGCATACATTTCAATATCACTAAGAGAATAAATCCCAAATGTTCTCATTGCAAAAAATATGAAGCATTTGAGGTAATGAGTAGGTAAATTAACCTGATTTAATTAACACACAGTGTTTCAGAAATTATTAGCTGAGTGTGGTGGCACACGCCTGTATTGCAGCAACTCAGGAGACTGAGGCAAGAGGATCTCGAGTTCAAAGCCAGCCTCAACAATTTAGCAAGGCCCTGACCAACTTAGAGAGTTCTTGCCTCAAAATATAATATAGAAAAAGGGCGAGGGGGGTGGCTCAGTGGTTGAACACCCCTGCATTCAATCCCCAGTACTGAGAGAGAGAGAGAGAGAGATTTCACAGTGAAATAGCATAATATAAAAATACATCAGAAAGAAAGGTCAGTTTACAAATATATCTTTGACAGATGACTTCTAGTTGGCAATATATGATAACACAAAACTAGAGGTGAATATCTCCATTCCATCAACCTTGAATTCTATACCCAGCTAAAATACTACTCAATAAGAAAAGATTTTTTTTTTTTTCAAAATCAAGAAATACAGAGATAGTTTTCTATTTACAGATCTTGTTGAAAAAAATTCCTAAGGATGCACTTCTTGGATAGTAAAATTAATATGTGGAGAGGTAGGATGGAAAAAATAATACACTGATAAAACAATTGATGGTAAACAAAAGCATCCTTTCCCCCTTTGTTTTTAAAGATAAAACTAAAACACTATTCCATAACCATGGTAAGAGAGCAGAGGGGTAGGGGAGAAAGAAAGAGAGAGGAAAAGGGCCAAAAGGAGTATGGGTTGATGTTCCGTGGGTGGTCAATGTGATCCAAGGCCCTTGCTTGCCTTTCTACACAGGAGACACCAAATCACCATTGATCTTACTAGAAACATTGATAGTTAATATTCAGAGGTAAATTTTTAAAAAAGAGTATAGAAAACATGATCCAAAAAACAGAAACCAGGTTTGAAAAGTAAAGAAAAAGCATGCAAATACAAGAATTGTAATAAATTCCAAATATATGAGTAATATCAATCAATAAATGTTTAGAGATTAAACTTCTTATTATAGGATTGACATTAGCAGAGTGCGGTTTTTTAAAAAAATCTGTCTTCTGCTTATATGAAACAAAATCACACAGAAATACTGAAAGTAAAGGAACAGAAATAGATCTAATGAATTCCAAATGTTGGTACAGCAACATTTAATGTTAGACAAAAAAGAAACTATAGCAAAAATCATCATAATGATTAAAGACAGTAACTGTCTGATTTTAGGGATTAAAGAAACAAAATGTCCAGGTCAGCTAATATGTGCTTTTAGAATTTGGAATAACTGGCCCTGAAGATCAGAGGGTAGGGTATTCATCCTCCCCACCATCCCTTGCATGCCCTACACCAAGACATTTTAGGAGATTACATAATTTCCTTCTGAAATCTCTGCTTTTTTGATGTAAAGTTTCTGTGAATTGAAGGGAGAAGTAATTATCTTTCCAATTTTATTTTTTTAGTATTGTTATAATTTAAGTCTTCTCACTTAGTCGCACACACTGTAGAGGAAATGATTAAAAGCATGTCCAATGGAAATGAAAAATGAACAAAATGAAAAATATTTCCTGAGGCAAAAGAGAAGAATTCAAGTTTGGAGATCAGGTAACTTACTGGACAAGGTTGATGGCATGTGGAAGTCCAAGTGTCATAGTCGAGACCCTTTGCTTAGGTGAGGCAAATCCATTTGACGATTGAGATTCCAATTGTACTGAAAGTGAACAACCACAGTCCATATTCAGTTTTCAGGACTACTGAAATAGAGGGAATGTTAATTGATTTTCTAGTGTCTTTGATGGAAAAGGATATCGAGTATAGATTTAAATGTTCTCATTTTATAATCTTGAATGTTGAAGCAAACTTATTAGAAAAGAGTCAGAGAAATTCTCCACCCATTGCAAGAAAAATGTGAACTAACATCCTTCCTAGGATTTCAGAGGATTCTGGTCTTGAAGCCAAAGAGACAGAGTTGCAAAATCTAGACCAAAAAAAATTGTCACAAGGATGTGACTTAAAAAGCATCTTCAAGTTTAAGTGGCTGTCAAATTCAGTGAAGAACAGTGCAGAAAATGTGCAGAAGATACATATTAATTGTTGATATTTTAAATGGACATTTCTTCACCATAGCTCAACAATTAGAATCTAGATCTCTTTGAATCACAGGAACCTATGGTCTTTTGCCAAGTTAGGAAGGCAGGCCAAGGGTTTGTCTTGGGCCTTATTATGCTGCTATAATAGAATACCTGAGGTTGAGTAATTTATAAATAACAGAGGTTTATTTCTTATGTTCTGGAGTCTGAGAAGACTTAGGCCAAAGAGCTCACTGCTGGTGAGGTGCTTTTTACTGCCTCATCCAATGGTGGGAAGCAGAAAGGCAAGAAAGTGCACAAGAGAGCAAGTGAGTTATACTTCTACAATTAAAAAAAAACTAAAAAGGGTGAGATTTAACTCGCACACACAAAAAGAGAGATTTAACTCACAACCTCCCAGCCCTTCCAGGATCAAACTGATGGGTTCATGAAGGTGAGTGATGTGTTAGGTTCCATCTCCCAACCTCACCGCTGTGCTATTAAGCTTCCAACACAGGGCCTAGCAAGGTGCTGTGCCTTCTACCCTTCTGCTCCTGGAATTTACACAGACTAAATGATGCGAATCAAGGCTTCTCTAGTTCTCTTTGGAATCGTGGTTAAGTAAGAGGATAATAGCCAGCAAGGAGAATGATAAGGTGGAAGGGGTTGACATTCATTTATGAGTTTTTACATTACTATTTAAAATCTTTCAATGTGATGAACATTTGGTTCTGTTTGGGCTTCCTTCTCCATCCCCAAGTTCCTTTCCAGATCCTTCCAGGAGAACCACAGCATAAGTTGATGCTTGCAGGCTGAAGCAGCACCTGGAATGGAAGTCATTAACCCATGCAAACCCTAGTCTTGCCTCCCTGAGCCCTGCAGGGCCCGCTGGCCTGAACACCACTCCCCAAAGGCCAGGTAAGAATATCTACCATGACAACCCTCGTGAGAGATCAGAAAAGCAAAGCAAAGTGGATTTCCTCACTGCCATTTTATTTGAAATAGTCAGTTTTATATTCCTAGCAAGCCCCAAAGGTATTTTTGATTGGGTCAGTCTCCTTTATTGTAGATACAATGTAGAAAAATATGTGCTTTTAAAAAAAATCCGTGTCAAAATATTTCTAAGATATAAATGCTTATTGTCTCCCACAATAATTTTTTATTTATTGGACCTTTTTAGTTATATCTGACAGCAGAATCCATTGTGATATAATTATACAAGCATGGAATATGTCTTATTCTATTTAGGATCCTGTTTCTGTGGATGTACGTGATGGTGAGATTCCCTGTGGTGTACTGGTCTATGTACGTGGAAAAATGATGTCAGATTCATTCCACAGTCTTTCCTTTTTCTCTCTTCTCCCTTCCCTCCATTCTCTATTGTCTACTCTGCTGAACTTCTAATAACCCATTTGGTTAACAAAACTTAATGCAGTTTATTGTAGTTTCTCTTTTGTGTGATAATTATAGAAATGTATTTTGGAACTGCTCTTTTTTTTTTTTTTTTTTTAGAAGAGGAAGAAATTTATTCTTGCCTGGAAATAAATGAAGCTGTGAAATATCTGCTGCAAAATAAGTAAGTATGATTCAAATGACTTCAATTTTAAGATGACTGTGAAGTTAATATATATTTTTTAAATCCTGAACTCAATGAAGGTTTACGTGAGATCATGTAGGTGTAAATGTATGCTTTAGTCAGCTTTTTCACTGCTTTTTTTTTTTTTACACCCCAAAAGTATGCCCCCAGGGACCCACCTCTTACCGCCTTCAGTTACCACTCAGTGAATCCCTATCAGGGGAAAAATTCACCGATTGGGTTAAGGCTTTCACAACCCAATCATTTCTCCTCCAAACCTTCTTGCATTTTCTTACACAGGAGCTTTTGGGGGACACCTCACATCCAAACCATAGCAGGTATATTTGTGTTTTGACCTTGGGGTGGTCAATTCCCAAACTTTATCAGTTATTTCATTGTGTGTGTGTGTGTGTGTGTGTGTGTGTGTGTGTGTGTGTTCCCAAGGCAGCCTCTTGGAGATAAACTTTTAAAAATATCTCTCAGACACTGCAATATCTATAAATAGCTTTGCAGCATTGCACTAGGTGAGAGAGTCCAATATTCCATTGCATGAGCAACGTAGAATTTGGAATTTTGAATCAAAAGGAGTTTAAAAGACGTTTTGGTTTCAGTAGTGAAATTAAAAGCAGGAAACAAATCACAGAAGAGAGGCAAACAGATGTTTCTCTGATAGTTGGATTCCTTAGAAAATTGACTATAAATTTCATGAAGATAATTATTAACATTGGATTATATAATCAGCATGATTTGGCTGGTTATCTACAAAGTCATTAAAAAGTGTAAGAAGAATCAAATGTACATTGTATACCAAGCAGGAACTGCTGTTGGTCTTCGCTGAAATCCCTTCTGCAAATCTTTTTGTAAAACTTAATTAGCAAAGTTAAAATTAAGATGAGACTCCAGTGTGTTTAGATGAAACAATTTCTTTGAGAGGATACTTCATTAAAACATTTAATAATGCAGTAAACTCTTGGCTGTCAGTGAAATCTTTTAAAAAAACTTTTTTTTTGCCAATTAATAAAATCACTCAATCTCAAATATTTATCCTCTTTAAATAAAATCCAAATAATGCTCCTAGGGTGGGTACATATGTCAGGTCCCTGCTATAAGCTACATTGATACTTTTCAGTCTTTATAACAGTGCTGGCACATAGCGGTAGCTGATGTATGTTTATTGAGAACCTACAACGTGCCAGGCACCATTTGGGTTCTGTGGGAACAGCAGTGAGTGGGATAATGTACCTAATATCATGAGGCACAAGTTATGAGGAAGATGGGCAATAAATAAGGAAAGTAATTAGTGGCACAGATACTTAGTATATTCACAGAGTTGTGCGACCATCACCAAAGTTGATTTTGGACATTTTCATAACTCTAGAATGAAACTCTGCTCTTTTGTGGTCACCTCTAACATTCACACCTCTCCAACCCTAAGCAACCACTAATCCATTTTCTGTCTTTCTAGATTTACACACTATAGATGTTTCATGAAAGTAGAATCGTACAATACGTGGTCTTCATAAATTCCTTTTATTAAGCATAATGTTGAAAAGATTTCTCTGCATTATACCCTGTGTGTATAGTTTTCCATTTTAGTGTTGAACAATAATCCGTGAAATGGATTTTCTTCATCCATTCCTCAGTTGCTGGATTGACATTTGTGTTGTTCATACCTTTTTCTATGAAGAATAAAATTTCTGAGAACTCTCCTGTTTTTCTGCACAAACACCTGTTTTCATTTTCTTTGAGTATATAACTAGGACTGGACTTGCTGATTTTACATGGTCACTCTGTTTTTTATCTTTTGAGAAACTGCCAAACTCTTTTCCCAACTTGCTGCCTCAGCTCGCCTTCTCCCCTGCAGCGTAGGAAGGTTTCACCTTCTCCCTATCCTCACCGCTTGGTACTCTGTCATTTTAGTTGTAGGTGTCCTGGTGACTATGAGGCATTATCTTATTGAGATTTTGATTTTTGCATTTCCCTAATGACTAATGATGTCATGCATCTTTTTCTGGGTTTGCTGACCACCTACATTCTCCTTTGGAGAAAGCTCTACTCAACATCCTTAGCTTATTTTTAAAGGAGTTGTTTGTCTTTTTATTATGCAATTATAACAATTCTTTATTCAACATGTGTTCTAGATATAAATCTCTGATCAGGCATTTTTTATTTTGCAAAAATTTTCTCCCATTCTTTCTATGTTCTCTCTGCTTTCATGATGGTGTCTTTTGAAACCCAAAGGTTTGTAATTTTTATGAAGTACAATGTATTTATTCTTTGGTTGTTTCCAATTTTAGTGTCATGTCTTAGAATCCATTGTTCAATCACAGGTCATAGAGATTTACCTCAGTCTTCTTCAGAGGGTTTTAGCTCCCTTATTTTGGTCTTTGATCCCTTTTGAGTTTTGGGTGTGGTGTGAGGTAGGGATTATATGCTATTTTTGGTAGAGTATTCCCCCAGGAAAAAGATAATTTTTTTCTAGGCCTTGCCTACTTATACTTATCCTTTAGAATTTCCTTTTTAATAAATCAGTAAACTTAAGCATCATCCTGATTTTGTGAGCCAAAACTCAGCAAATTAATTGAAACCAAGGAGGGGGTGGTGGAAACTCCAAAAGGTAGCTGGTTGGGCAGAGCTCTGCAGGCCTGGACTTTCAACAGGGTCTGAAGCGGGAGAGGAGTCTGGTAGGAGTGAGTGTTTAGCCTGTGGCATCCAAGGCCTCACTGGATACTAAGGGTGGGGTTGAGATAAGTTAGAAAGAGGATGCCCAAATGGTGGGGAGAATTTTGCATACATTTCAGGATTATAGCATTGATCCCTGTTGTTAGCATACAGTAGGAGAAACTGTTTGTGTTTGCTTTCCTTCTACATGTTCAGATGGGTGGTCTGAGGGTATTGGCAACAAAAAGAGGAAGACAAGCAGAGTACTCAGTTTTAACCTGGACAACTGGAATAGTCCATTCACCTTCTCCTGAGAAGGGGAGGGTGCAGGTGAAGCAGCAGATCAGAGAAAGGCAATAAATATTTCTGTTTATTCAGTTACTGTGTTGGTCAGCTTTCCACTGCTATAATGAAATCCCTGAGGTAATTAACTTAGAAAGAAAAGCGTTTATTATGACTCACAGTCTTGAAGGTTCTAGCTCACAAGTGGTTGGCCCCTGTGGCAAGGTAGCATATCGTGGTGGAGCAAAACCACTCATGTCATGGCCAGGAAGTAAAAGAAAGGAGAAAAGGATCAGAGTCCCATGATCTCCTTTGAGACTATGTCCCCAGTGACCTAACAATCTCCCTTAGGCCCCACCTCTTAAAAGTTCCACTGCTTTCCAATAGCACCATCCCGGGGGACTGAGTCTTTGATACCCTGACCTTTGGGGGACATACAAGATTCAAACTGTGGCACTTACTTTTTGTAAAATACTGAAGTAATACATTTTCAGGGATTTCTATTTAGCCAAATATGCTGAGTACTATCTACCGAATTTAACTTCGTTTTAATGTTTCTTAGGGATCTTCAAAATTCTGTGATGTCTAATATTAATCTGGTATTTTCCCTGTCCTATGAAAACCATCAGTATATTAATTTTAATAATAAATCCTTGACATTAGGTAGTTTATGCCACAGAAGAAGTTTTGTATAATGTGTTTTTATGTCTGTCTTTGTAACTCATTTTCGATTCTGAATAAACACCCATTCCTGTGTATTTATAATTCAGGTTTAAGAATGATGAATGATCTTCATAAGAAAATATGTTCGTTGTTGGAAAGTTAAAGCCATCTTATATTTAGGTTATATAGTTTTCCACTAAGCAAATATTTTAGACAACATAAAGGTTCATCTTCCCTATGATATTTTCTATCTGTAACTTATGGTTCTGGAGTGTGTACATTGGTTATATTGACTTTAGCTATGTATCTGTACATTTATTGACTAATATAAGAAAAGATTCCTAGTCGCCTTCCTTTTTTTAATGGAAGTGATTCCAAAGAGGTGAAAGACATGAGACCCACAGCTCAGCAGTCACACTCCATGGAAGCAGGACCTGGGTGGAGGGCCGCTGGTTCTGCACACTCTCATGACCATCCACTAGTCCACTAAAATCTCCATTATGAACGTTATCACACCGTCTCAGTTATATCCCTGCACTTGCATCCTTTTGTGTTATGGGTTGACCCCATTGCGGAAAGCCAAGGTTTGCCCGCTCGGTGGCCCCTGTGTCTTCGGGGTTCCCCTTTGTGTGGAAGATGGTCAATAGACATGGAATGAGTGGATGCATTCACAAGTAGGTAAAAGCTTCCAGAGATAAACAATTCACAAGATACCCACAACGGTGTACAACTTGACTCAGGAAGTCAATCATCCCCTGGTCCAGCGTGACCCCACTGTGGACGCTCCTGTCCCTTCACCACTTGGTAGCTATCTCAGTTACCAGTTCAATTTCAGGTGGGGCAGGGGTGGAAAAGTGTTTGTGTTCAAGTAATCCTTATTTTACTTATGAATGACCCCAAAGCATAAGGATAGTGATACTGGCAAATCTGATATTCCAAAGAGAACCAGAAAGTGCTTTCTTTAAGTAGAAATGAGAAAGTTTACTGTAGGTATATATGTATAGGAAAACACGTTGTTCAGGTAGGGATGGGCACTACCTTTGGTTTTAGGCATCAACAGGGACTTTTGGAACATATTCTCAGTAAATGAAGGGCAACTACTATACACACAAAAAATTAATATTCCTCTCTGGCCACTCTGTTATAGATTTTTTTCTCAAAATATTCTGGGCCATGGGCTAAAGCTAAAAATCTGCTGCTCCCTTAAGCTGAACAGGACCCCCTTTAGGGGGACACATGGGTCTTTGTAGACACCGCCTGTCTTCATAGCCAAACTTCATTCTCTGATGTCTGGTCACTAGCATCTGAAGAGCGCCTCATCAGGGAATGAGATAAATCCATCCATCTAAGTATTTGCATGGGGCACAAGGCTAATAACAAAAACCCCACTGCTGAAGGATTTCTCCATTGCTTCGAGGGGACTAGGGAATTCTCTAGCAGCCACAGTTAAGGGTCACTTTAGCAATTGGTAACAATGATTAAGCGGAAAATTGTTGGCAGGGGAAATCCAGACAGAAGGTAGCTTAAATTGATGGCTTCCGTGCATGGCAAGGGAATTTGAAACAGAATTTGCCTGGGATTTTGCTTGGGCAAATCACCTTTAGGAAAGAACTGTGATACCCACACAATGCCCATACTCCAGGTCAGATTCAGAGCTAGAATCAGTAGTTCCTAAATAAATATATGTTATTCTGGAACACTGACATTCTTTTGGGAATGACTTCTTCAGTTCATTGTCCCAATTTTTCTCTATAGGCATTGTTCTCCAACTACCGAAGGTATCCAAGGGATTTATGACTTGGGGTTATCAGGTGTTAATCAGCTTCCAAGAATCTTAAGATATGAGTTAGTTCCCTCATTTGAACTTTGCACAGATGTTTCTGACTTATGATGAGGTTATGTCCTAATAAATTCTAAGTTGAAAATCTAGAAAATGGGAATGCATTTATATACCTAACCCACTGAACATCTTCGCTTAGCAACACAGCACATTGGAGCACCAGTAGTTCACCCTTGTGATGGTTGATTGGGAGCTGAGGTTTGCAGCTGCTGCTGCTCAGCATGAGAGACTATCACGCCATCCCAGGAAAAGATCCATATCCAAAATTAGAAGTATGCTTCCTACCGGAAGTGTGTGTCTTTCACGTCCAAATGAAGCTGAAAATTGTCAATCAAACTATCCTAGGTTGAGACAGGTATGTAACTGTAAATGACCTCTGTGGTCAGTCCTTATTTGGCATGGACAGCAACTTAACCCCAGTTCAAAGGAGGATAAGTACTTTCATCTTGGTCCTGAAAGTGTATCAGGATGATGACAGACAATGTCACCATCATCGTTCATCCTGCCCCTGCCAACAGGAATCCTGTTCTCTCTGGCTCCTGTTTCCAGCTCACGACCATGGCTGCCTTCATAAACTAAAGCAGTTCAGTGGCTCTGTCGCCTGTGGGCTGGAAGCAGCACTCCTTGGTGAGCTGGACGGAACCTTTACTTGTCTCCCCAGCCTCGGCTCTCACTGCTCCACAAGCTCCTGCTGCTCTCCTGAGCACTGGATCCACCAGTTCCCTACCACTGGAGAACTGCAAGCAAGTTCTCCAAACAGCTCGGATGCTCTTTCACCCTCAGCTCCACTGGTCCCTCTGCCTTAGTAACCTCGTTTCTACTCCCGGAGCCTGGACCCAGTCTCTGGTTGAATATTGCTCTCTCTTTCCTCACATTAATGCTCTTCCTGAGCACCAGCATCTCTCCAGAAAGCCACACCTTTCCACAGGTGCTTCCCCCATGGCATGGCCAATCATAATCTCCAATCTGCCCTTAGTGCACCCCACAGGATTGCAATCATCAGGGGAGAGAGCTTATCACCAGTACCGAGTTTATTGCAGAGACACAATGCATATTTAATAAAAAATGAGCTCCCAGTAACTCCCCACCTGCACCAAATATCCAGGTATTTTTGTCTTGGTGCAAAAGAAAAATTTAAATTTGATTTTTTGTTAGAAATGCATGAACTTGAACCAGTTCCAATACCTGTTGCTCTTGCACCTTTGGATCACGTCCATTCTAGGAGACTTACTTTGTATCTATAAAGTAAGAGCAATGATACTTTTCTTATAAGGTATCTGTGACTTCTAAAGGCTTAACCATCCTATGCAGTACATGGCAGTATAGTAGTTTGGAACATTACTGGTAGGAATAAAATGACTTATTACTTCAAGGATATATTGGATAAATGCTCACCTGGAATGCAGCTACTCCTTTGCCTGCATACAATCACCTCACATCTTAGCTCAGTCACCATGACATGCTGCAGACTTTTTATGCCATTCTTTCCTACACCCTCTACTGGCACATGGACTGGTGAAGTGGAGGGAGAAGCATTGAATACCTTATATTCAAACACTTATGGTGGACATTTTCAGGCACAGTGGTCAGGAGAGGAGTCTTTATGGTTTCTCCCTATGTGATGCTACCTTATTAAATAAAGTAAAAATGTTTCCCACTATTACCCTGTGAAACAATGGATCAGAAGGTGAGGATGAGGGCAAGGAGCAGTGCCTGCATGTCTCAGCCATTCTTCAACAGCTGTTGATAAAAGAATGGAAGGCATTTTCAATAAGCTCAGTATCATTTTCAAAATGGCAGGTGCCTTATTTTCTTTTCTTTATAAAAGCATGCTTTGGAATCTGAAAGTAATATCGACTTTCATATGGAATGATAATTGTAACAGCAATAAAAGTAATACCAGTTGAGAATTTTTTTTGTATGGTGGGCACTGTGGTAAATGTGTTTTGGGTTCTATTTAATTTTGATTTTATATCCCAGTGATGTTTGAGGCTTTATTGTTAAGGTATCTCAGTTCATTCAGGTTGCTATGACACCATACCATAAATGGGGTGGTTGATAAACAGGAATTGATTTCTTACAGTTCTGAAGGTTGTGCAGTCCAGTCAGGGAGTTGGCAGACTCAGTGTCTGGTGAGGGCCTACTTCCTGGTTCAAAGATGGCGCCCTCTTGGTGTCCTTACGTGGCAGAAGGGATGAGGCAGCTCTCTGGGGTTTCTTCTACCAGGGAACTAATCCTATTCATAACCCTTCAACCTCCAAATCTCGCCTTTTAATAACATCATGTGAGGGGTGGAGATTTCAATATCTGAATTCTGGAGTGACACAAACATTCAGACCATTGTGAAGAGGAAACCCATTCTCCAATCCTAGTTTTAACATAAGAAAAGTGAAATTTTCTAGGTTGGAAAAATACACGAGAAGTGTTTCCATTTCCCTCTGTCCTGGGACTTATGTGAGCAGTGATTTGGGGAGAGCCGGCTGAGCTTGGTGGGATCAACACAACATGTTCTTTTTAAATTCAGCTGCTCTTGACCTTGGGAAAAGTTATAGAAGCTAGCTGTGCCTGTGTGGTTCCTTGACCCTGGGATGGTCACATCAGGGGAAGGGTACACATCTAAACCACATTCTGAAAGTGGCCTGGTAGTTACATACGCATAGTGGATATTTGGAGTTGGATTTCACCAAGAAAGGACTGATTTTTAAAAAGACACCAAACCAGGAGAGGGATGCGAGATTTTTATTTGCCACCATAAATCCCAAAACCAAATTTTGAACTGGAAAATCAAACACTGAATAATCAACTTTGCATTGTAACACATCCAATGAATCCAAAACACAGATGTGAGGTACTTACCAATGAATGCCAACAATCAATATGCAGCAGACTAAAGAAATGAATTTATGAAGATTTGATCCTCAAAATATTCTTCAGTTTGGATCTGAGTTGTTTTCCAAAGGCCCTTGTGTTAAAGGTTTGGTACTCAGCTTGAAGGTATTGGAAGGTGATAGAACTTTTAAGACATAGGCACAGTAGGCTGTTTTAGGTCATTGGGGACTGTGTCCCATTGTGGAATGTAGGTCTCTTGCTATTTCTTCTTCACTTCCAAGTTACTATGATAACTTTCACTTTGCTTTAGCACACCCTCCCCTCCATGAAGTGCTGCCTCACTACAGGCTCAAAAGCAATGGGCTGAACAATCATGGACTCCAAAACAGAGTCAAAACAAACCTTTCCTCTCTATGAACTGATTATCTCAAGTATTTTGTTACAGCAAAAGAAGTTGACTAACACAATCTTCTTTTGAAGAGAGAGGATAAAAGGTTGATTTGTGGAATTTAGGCATTGCCAAAACTTTTCTTATCAGTTTAGATGTGCTTTGAGTTCATGCATACACCAGATGTGTCAATAATCATTACCTCTAAAACACATCTTTTCTGTTAGGGAGCAAAATTGTGAAGGGTTGTTTCCAGAATTCTACCACTTATCCCTTCACTCTCTTATTCCTCCAAGAAAAGAAAGAAAGCAAAAAAGAAAGAAAGGAAGGAAGGAAGAAAGAAAGAGAGAAAGAAAAAGAAAGAGAGAAAGAAAAAGAAAGAAAGAAAGAAAGGAAGGAAGGAAGGAAGAAAGGAAGGAAGGAAGAAAGGAAGAAAGGAAGAAAGGAAGAAAGGAAGAAAGGAAGAAAGGAAGAAAGGAAGAAAGGAAGAAAGGAAGGAAGAAAGGAAGGAAGAAAGGAAGGAAGGAAGGAAGAAAGGAAGGAAGAAAGAAGGAAGAAAGAAAGGAAGGAAGGAAGGAAGGAAGGAAGGAAGGAAGGAAGAAAGAAAGAAAGAAAGAAAGAAAGAAAGAAAGAAAGAAAGAAAGAAAGAAAGAAAGAAAGGTAGGTGGTGGGAAGACAAATGAGAATCAAAATACCAGGTAATTAATCTATGTTTGGCTACATAAAACTAATTTTAAAAAGAGGTAGATGGTTACACAGCTTTACAACTTCCGTCTCCTAAATCCAGAGACTCCAAGCTTAGAATTGTCTATGGGACAGGAAGAAGATAAAGAAAGGAAACTCTTTGAGATAGAAAGAGCGTGGTATGCAGAAGAGACCTGGGGTCTTTGCTGCAGCCCTGGGTAAGCTCTGGGTGAGGACAGAATGACCAGGTCAGGGGACATGTCCAGATCTGGCTCAGGCAGAGGAAAATGGGAATTTCCTTTAGGGAAGGGAGTCTATTACTACTAGACAAGCCACACTGGTTTCCTTTGTCAGGTAGGAACTAGAAACTGGGAAGAGAAATCCGCATACCGCTCTCAGGAACAGCAGCCCGGATGGGTGGCTTCAGGAAGCTTGTCCACCTGTCCTCTTCTCTCATTGGGAATGGGCAGGTCACGGAGCGGGCAGGAGCTCCCTGCATCTCCAGCCTGCATCTCCCTTACTTTTATTCCAGGCACCATCCCCTCCCAATCAGGATTCGGAAACTACTTGTTTGCAAAAAAATATTCAGATCACCTACATATATAAATAAAGGAGAGAAATGTAAATATTATCCGAATTGTTTTTTCTCAGCGATGCACCTATTGTTAACCATACCTGCGTCCTTCGGATACAGGTGTTTGATTTGTGTGAGTGACAGGTGGAAGAAATTCGGCTGTGTTTTGGAGGATGGGCATGAATGTAAATGTGACCCTCCCCCAGCCCTGGGATGCGTACATGATGATTTTGATAAAGAGATATCTTTTCATCTGTATGAACACATTTTTTAAAAATTTACACAAATAAAATCAATTTCCAGGTTTATTTTCACATCTGCTCTTAGGAGGTAGTAGCATACAGATATTCCCAAATTGGGGACCCCAGTCACTGTGATGTCCCTCTGCTCTCTGAGTCATGCAGGTTTTCTTAAGTAAGATCATAGAAAGAGTCCACAAAGGAGTAAGTGAGCTAGACATGTATCTCCCGGCAATAAAAGAGTGTGCAGATCCACCCCCACCCTGTTCTCTGAGAATATAAAAGGAAGGTCAGATTAAGTGTGAGATCACGGGGAAAATTCCTTGGGAAGTAAACTTTTCTGTGTAATACGAAAGGTACTAGTCAGAGAAGTCTAAGAGATAGCCCTCTCACCCCGAAGGCAAAAGGAAGTTCAAGTCCATTGACACTGTCATAGGCAGAAGGAGTTCCTGGATGATTGACATAAATTGCTATCTGGGAAGAACTGCGAAGAAATGTCATTTCCAAAATTAAATAGCTTGAATCTCCGTGGCCAGGGAATGGGCGGCAGGTGGACGAACACACACAGCAGGGAGTCTGCTTGGCATTTAGCTCAGTCACACTGAGACACTGAACAGAAACTCTTGAAAAGGAAGAGAATGAACAAGAAATGGGGAGAGATCCCATTGCTTAGAGAGCTTGGACCTCCCAGCCCACGAGTCAGACAGAAAGAGGACAAACCCTTTTTAGAACTCGCCTTGCTTTCTATCATATTTTCATCTCTAAAGAAAAGGAAGGAGAAGAGAAAAAAAACTCTGGTGAATCATCTGGTGTGATGGGAAAGAGAAGAGCCGTCCATCCCCTGGCGCCTGGGCTGAGGAATAATAACTACCTTGGCTTCAACATTCTGTACAGAGCGCAGAAAGTTAACTTGCTAATGAGTAACATCTCAGGATACAACTTGCCAACTTCTCATCCTGTCTTGCAAGGTATGGGGAAGAAGTACAACAGCTTTCAGAAACAATGTGGCCACCAGAGTCCATGTTTTCCCTACTTAGCTATGAACTTTGTTCTTTCTTTGTATGCTAATTGAATTGTGTCAACAGAAGCAATTGCTGTTAGGGAGAAAAGACAATGATATTTAAGACTAAGATTGTACTTGGAATCCACGTGCCTTTGAAGAATGAGAAAAGCTGTCACAAATTGCTAACATTTTAAACTCATGGAAGGAAGCTTTTAGAGATGAGATGTGTGCTTAAATGATTTCGAAGAAAGTCTTGATTGTTCAAAGGAATAGAGAGTTCCATGAAAAGTGTTTTGAGGGTTGGTGGTGTAGCTGAGCAGTAGAGCATTTGCTTAGCATGCATGAAGTCTGGGGTTATATCCCCAGCACTGCAATGATAATAATAATAATAATAATAATAATAATAATAATGTGTATTTTGGAGCATGCAATTTGCTTGGGGTTTTGTTTGGTTTCAGGGCTTTGGAATAGTTTCATAAGATCATAGAATAAAATGTTTATACAAATGCACACAAAAACATACGGAGTCTCATCTTACTAGTTTCTTACTAGTTGGTATTCTGTATTGCTAGAGAAATTTGTGCCAACCAGCTATCCAGGGATTGCAAATATACTAAATTCAACATCTCTTCATCTTGCCTAGACTGACACTCTTCAAAACTCTTAGGTAAATTTTCCAGCTATCCATGGCTATTCAGCAAATTACTCCCAAACTCAGTTGTCATAAATATTCATTTTATGAAGCATACAGATTCTATGGGTTGAGAATTCAGAATGTATACCAGAGGTGCTGTTCTTTACTCTACCGTGTCTAGGGCTTTGGCCAGGCTGACTTGAAACTTTCTATTTTTGGTCAAAACTGCATAACTTTAAGGATGCTTTCACGTTTTATTTTAGGTAAAAGGACATAATATACATGTTGACTCTTTTGCTTTGAAATTCAAAAGTGAGGTTTTCGGGAGAGCATAAAATTTGAATTGCGGTTGCTGATGGGGATTTGCCAGGTTTGGGGGCATGGGATTGGTAAACACTGAAGAGAAGGATTCCACCTGGGGACACACATGGAGATACAGGCAGAGTTCCACCTAGGAACAGACCTGGGAAGGTGGCTGGTGGGAACGGGGAGAAACCTGCAGCTTTCTGGATTCGTAGCCTGGGCGTGTAGACATATTCCCTCTCTCTGCATCCTGAGGACACCACTGAGGACCATTTATTTATTTCTGAGACGTAAAAAAAGTCAACATGGGAAAAGTTTCCACGGTGCATCACCCTGACTACGTGGCTTTCGGGGAGGAGTAAAACTGTGGAGAGAGAAACGGGATCTGTGGTGGCCCGGGGTGGGTGAGGAGGAGGAAATGGATCCACAGGTGGTGGGGGATTTTATTGAGCACTGTAAGTTTTCTGAGTGACATGATAACAACAGCTGTGTTTTGTGATGGAGTTGCCCAAACCCATAGCACACACAACCCCAGTGGACTCCGGGCGAGCTGGGGACTCTGAGTGATAACCACGTGTCTATGGGGTTCCCTGGAGGTAGAGAAGGTGTCAATCAGGTTTCCACAGCCAGGGTGGGTGGGGGCTGGGTCTGCGAGTTTGGGGGCAACAGCGGGGATCTGGGGTCTCTCCACATCTTCTGCTCAGCTTTGCTGTGAACCTAAAATTGCTCTAAAAAAAATTCTATTTTTTTTTTTTTTTAAGACACATCAGGTAGCTTTCTTTAATGTGATTTGGAGCACAGGAATTTGGACAGGAGGGCTGTGTTTGAAGGAACCTGCTATCCAAACAAGAACTTGGTGAGTGGAAAGAGTCCTTCCCTGTTCGCCCCTGTTGAGAAGAGTCTGAGGATGTCTCAGAGAAAAGGCCATTAGTGCCCCGCTCCAGGGACAGATTGCCGTTTAGGGCGCAATAAAAGGCCAGTAAAGAGAACCGTCTACCAAGAGAAGCCGGGCGGTGGCAGGGTAGGTGGAGAGGCGCTCCTGGGTACACCAACCTGGGAGACCATGCGGCTTGGCCCAGGCCGAATAGACTCACCTGGGAGCCTTGGTTGGGGGCACCCCGTCTTTCACAGGCAGAGTAGGTGAGAGGGAGTTTGGAAGAGAGCCTCAGAAATGACAGAAGCATTAGAAAATGTGACCCCCAAGGAACGGTTAAGAGACAGGACACGTTCAAGCTACAGAAAAGAAGGCCCGAGGGAGACATAGTAACCATTAGATTCCTACATAAAAGGACATTATAAAGAGGATGGGAACCCATTATGCTCATCAGCCAGTGGGGACAAAACTAGAAGAACCAGCCTTGCACTGCGGCAGGGCAGACTGAGGTTGGGTATCAGTACAAGCTCCAGTACCTTCAGAAGTCAGGAAGGTGGCAGATGGTGTGGAGGCACTTCCTCCCCAGATGTGACCCAGGGTGGATATAACTCCTTTTTAAATTTTTATTTTTATTTTTGGGGTACTAAAGATTGAACTCAGGGGCACTCAACCACAAAGCCACATCCCCAGCTCTATTTTGTATTGTATTTAGAGACAGGGTTTCACTGAGTTGTTTAGGGTCTCTCTATTGCTGAGGCTGGCTTTGAATTCATGATCCTCCTGCCTCAGCCTCCTGAGCCTCTGGGATTACAGACATGCCCCATGGTACCCAGCTGGATATAAAAACTTATTAATTGGAATTGGGCTGGAATTTTTAAATCAAGCCCTCCTGAGTCATGATGTGTCAATTAATCCTTTTACTTCATTGACTTCGGGATCTACCAGAATGGGAGCTGATACATATGGGTAAGGGTTCCCTATTGTACATCTTTACATTATAGTGTCAAGAGAAGGAACGCTGTTCTTAAATAGGCGTCAAAATACATTTATTACATCTGTTATTAGAGAGTGCCGTGTACTATTTCATAATTCGTGAAATGTACAACTTCCATCAACCTTTGAAATGTTTTACAGAAACATAACACTCAATAATGTCTAAACAAGCATGTGACAAGAACGTTGAAGCACGTTTTCTATATGGAATAAAATCATTTTGCTGGTAGGGTCTCTCTTTCTCTTGCATATTTCCTGGTTTCAATTAGGTTTTAGAAAATCCCTCACACCTGGAACCAAGCAATGTACAACCCCAAACACCCCCTCCCCCACTGCGGCTTATTGGAAGAAATCATTTATCTGCCTAAAGACTGGACCAGTTTTCCTCATTGCTTCTCCAGTCTCTTCTTGGTCACAAAGCTTTGTAGCCCTTTATATATCTTTTCGAGGATCCATTCAGTGAAATGGCGGTAATGAGTGTATTCATAAAGACTCATTTGGTTCCTCTCATTGGAAGTGGTGCTTGTTACTGCAGCAACACTTTACCTGTTCCTTTTAGGCATCCAGTAGTCCAGTGAGTCCCATTATACACACAGCTCCCCTTGAAATCTCTGAAGCCACTCAATGCTCTTTTAGCATCCCATAATCTTGATTTTTAATCTGGGCCCTAATTTATTTATTGAGAAAGCAGTGAAATGATTTTTGAGATCCCTGTGATTTTCATGCATTTATATTTATCCCAACCTCTTGCAGCTGCCAATTGTTCATTAAAATCAAGTACATAGGAGCCATTCATAAGAAATAAAAGTGCTTTCTTGCTACACTATGATCTTGCCAGGATATCTTTGTGAAAATAGCATATTTTGAAATAATTTTGAATTTTCAAATAGATTATTTAATGAAAGTTTCGTTTCTGACCAGCACAGCAATACAGACTTCCACACCAGCGGTAAGTTCTCATACTTGGATTTTGAAGTTGGTGTTTATCATTTGTGATGCCACAGTTATGTTCCACTCCCAAGATAGAGTCCATAAATTCAAAAGATTATAGCAAATGAACCATTAGAATTACATAATTTTCGATGATGACCATAGGTCTGCAGTAGGATAATTTTAATGTCTTAACACTCATACTGAGAAACATTGTGATATGAAGCATAGTGGTAAAGAGAGAAAGAAGGAAAGGAAGGAAGGAAGGAAGGGAGGTGAAAGAGCCAGGTGTAGTGGCACACACTTGTAATCCCAGTGGCTCAAGAGGCTGAGGCAGGAGGATCATGAGTTCAAAGTCAGCCTCAGCAACTTACCGAGGCCCTGAGCAACCTAGTGAGAGAGAGACCCTGTCTCTAAATAAAATATATAAAAAAAGGGCTGGAATTGTAGTTCAGTGGTTAGGTGTCCCTGGGTTCAATCCCTGGTACCAAAAAAAAAAAAAAAAAAGTTGATACTTCGGAACTGTCTTGAGATATTATTGAAGGTTAAGCTTACAATGAAAACAAAAGACTGAGGTCATAAGGAAGAAATCATTTATAGACCTTTCCACTTATAACTTTACTGTCAGAGTCTCGGAGTTGTAATATACATAATCAACTGGTCCCCATGTACGTTAACATACAGTTTAATTGATGTCACTTATTTTCTTACTTTAAAATGTTCTTTAAAAAATCGCACGCACGTGGTGGTGTGGCATGGTGCTATGGGCTGAATAGGGTTTGTCCCCAGCAAAACTCACAGCGAGGGTTGGTCCCCAGGACAGCAGCATTAAGAGGTGATGGTGCCTTTAAGAGTTGTCAGGTGGGAGGCGTCCATTGTCCTGAAGGGAATAATGTAGTTTCCACAGAGTGAGTCAGTCCTCTCTAAAGTGTGTTGAAATAAAGTGTCTAGCCTCCTTTGTCCCCATCTTTCTTCCACATGCATCCACATGCTGTCTGTTTTCTTCTATGAGTTTAAGTAACAGGCGGTCTTCAACACAAGCTATTAAGAGGCTGACACCATGATCTTGGACTTTCCAATCATCAGAATCAGGAGCTAAAATAAACCTCTTTCCTTTATAAACTACCCAGTCTCAAGCATTCTGTCATAGCAACATAAAACAGACCAACAAACCTAACATAATGAGCGCCGTGCTAAAAGGTAAGAGACCTGGGTGTTTGAGGCCATTGTTTTGGTTTGGATATGTGGTGTCTCCCAGAAGCTTATGTGTGAGACAGTGCAAGAACATTCAGAGGAGAAAAGACCAGATTATGAGAGCTGTAACCTAATAGTGGATTAATTCACAGATATGGATTAACTGTGGTATCTCCAGGCAAGTAGTATATGGCTGGAAGAAGTAGTTCACTGGGGACATTTCTTTGGGATTTATATTTTGTCCCTGGTTTGCAGAACTCTTTGTTTTCTTCCTGGTTCTCATATTTTGAGCTATTTTCCTCTGCTATACCCTTCCACCATGATGTTCCGCCTCACCTCAGGTCCAGAGTCATGGGATCTGCTGACCATGGACTGCACCTTTGAAATCATGAGCCCAAATAAACTTTTTCTCTTCTAATGCTGTGAATTGTGTGATTTCCTATGAGACAAACAAACAAAACACTCTTGTCTTTCCATTCCTATCTGTCCCACACAGCCACACTGTCCCTGAGATCTTTTCTTTCCCTATAACGAAATGATCTATTGTCATATGATTTGGGTAGTCTTTCCCTCTTTTTTTTTTTTTTTTTAATGATAATCCACATCCTTTTTCTTTTTAAACCTTTTTTCATCTTTTGGTTGCTGTCCTGAGTCTTTACAAAATGGCCACTCTGGTCAGCACCTACAGCTGTGATTTCAAGGTTGGGACATGGAGGTGGCTCCGGGTCATTATAGTCTGTGTGGTATGCAAACCTGAATGTGTGATTTGACCCCAGGGGGTCTTGAGGTCAGCAGCCAGTGAAGAGGAACCAGAGACGTTTGCAAGGCACTCCGAGAGGCCCGACCCAGTCTGCATCCTCGGAGGTGACCAGTAGGCAGCTTGGGGAGACCCCTGCCTGTTGGTGTCGCACGGAGACGCGGGAGGCACGCGCACAAAGGAGCGTCACAGCCTTAGGAGCAGCACCACGGGTACCTTCAGTACAGACGTGCAGGGCCCTGGCGGGATCCAGCATTGAAAGACACAAAGGCTATTGTGCGCTTACGGCTCATTTTCCTCTAAGAGAAGAACTTAGTAAGCGTTTTCGACATGTGGACTAAGCACGTCTGTGCAGCAGCTGGCATGACGCAACGGACCCTGACGGCTTCTTCAGGTTTTGATACTATTTTTCACACTGCATCCCCCCCCCCCCCCCCAACACCCGATCTCTCAGAAAATGTGCTCCCAAACCACTACCCGGGGCAACGTTTGGATTCGGGTACTTGTTACATGAGAGCCAGCCACTGTCAAGGGCCCCCCACTGTAAAGGAATCTCCCTTGTTCTCCCCAGAGGAAAGTCCGAGAGCTACCTACCAGGGGACCGCTTTCAATCCGGATGATGGAAAAGTTTAGGGTGCAGTGATGTCCGAGGCCTGTTGGCTCACCCGGGTCTGCTCACGGCTGGGTCACACCCCCACCGGGGCTGCGAAGGTAGCTGCTCATGGCAGGAGCCGCAGGCAGCTGTGACAGAGTGTATGCGCACATCGGCGTGGGGAAGATCCCAGGAAGACACATCTCCTGAGCTGCGCACCTGGCTTGTGAGTCTGCAAGTGGAACAGAGAGCGGTGACACGCTCCCTCCTCTCTCCCGGGGTGACTGGTAGCTTCTTTGCCATGCTTGGAGACCGGGCCGTGAAAGGCAGGTAGGGATGTGTTGTGCAGGGCTGTGTACCATTCAGAAACAGTGTAGATTTCAGAGCCGGCCCTAAACGCTTGGGGTCAGGATGCCTTTCCCCCGAGGGGTGGTCTTTGGGGTTTTGTTTAGGCCTTCTCTTTGCTCTCAGGGCTGGTAGGGGCATTGGTGGGGGTGCGAAGAGAAAGAAATTCCTTGTGTGAAATTAGAGAACTGCAGCATGCTGGTGGCCATTTCTTTTCTCCAGCAAATTCTGGTAACAAACCACAGGAACACTATTTTAAATAGATCCATAACAAAGAGTTAAAAAAATAAATAAAAACACCCAACCATTAGCTCTTTTTGTTCTTTCTGTGGCTAAATAACAACTTCAGCTTGTATTTCAACATGCATATTTGTTCCGAGGGTCCCACGGACTTAAAAGTGAAGTTGAAATCAATCTCAGATGGATTATCTGTGTGATATAAACATGTGGGCATGAAATGTATAGCGCCTACATATGACAGGCCCATCTGACATAAACAAGAGGGGCTGAGAAATATACACGTATGCTGTGATTGATTTGCTAACTCGGTATGTAAATGGAGCTGGAAGCCCCTTTGTAGGCATGACCTGTGATAAGCAAAGGCGTATAAATACACAATAAACTGAGATAACACAAGAATAACATCAATTAAAACAATCATGACAACTTCTCGTCATCACGAACTATTGTTTCAGTTCCGTCTTAAAACAGGAAAAGCTTCCAATTGTTCTTAAACCTACTGGTAACTGATTCACATTTGTGGAGGAGAAACACAAAAGGGCTTTTGTCCCTCGCTGGGTCTCTTCTGAGGACACATGGGCTCCAAAGCCCGAGAAGGGAAGTCATGTACAGCCATCTTGTGGACTGGGCAGGTTGAAATAGAACCTTCCAAGAAGACTCCTTCGATTTCACTATTGAAAAGAATTCACATTTTATAGCTCCTCATCAAGCCCAGAAGGCAAAAGTCTCAGCACTAACATTTTTAACAACTACCTTAAAGTCTTCGAACTAAAGAGAGCAAGGCCCACCGTTCATACTTGAGAAAATCCAGTAAAGGTGTTGGGTGGTATATGTGAATTGAACACAATATGCAGTCGTAGCATATTTAAAATTTACCAAGGAGAAGAATGACCAGAGATCTACCCTCCCATGGCATGAGATTGTGTTGTTCCTGCTCACAGATGCGCTTTTAGCCTGAGGAAGCAGGTTTCCTTGCTTCATATGCAGAATGTCGGTCCCTGCCATCAGAGGTGCCCAACTACGTCTCCTCTGACCTGGCATTGTCTTCACTGCCATTTACGAGATGTGAGGTCACCTGCTCTCCAAGGCCTTTGCTTCCCCAGGGATGGTGGACGGCTTCTTTTCTATCCTTCCCTCTAAAGTGGCCACCTCTGCCATGGCTGTCATGGGGTCTTGCTAATCTCAGGGCATATAGGGGGCCAGTTCCTGGTTTCATCTCCCTCCTGAGGCTATGGACCTGGGGGAAGGAAAGCTCTCGTATGTCCTCTCTGATCTGTCTGTTTGTCTTGACATCAGGATGGTATGCCCATAGAATTTTCTCAGTTGCATGGCTCACACTGCTTTTGAATCTACAACTCTTTGTTTAGACTCAGAATTTCAAGCCTTTTTTAGATCTTGGTAAGTTACCACCACAGCAAAATGATTCTGATTTAGAATTTGCATATCATCTCTGACTTGGCCCATCCATGGAACTTGACCTTTATGAGCCTGTACCTGACCAGGGATGGCCTTTCTCCTCTGACACCTCCTGCCCCGGCTCCAGAGTTCCTCCTACCGCTTCCACTCAGACATCCCACTGTCAACAGGTGGTTGTCTTCTTCCCTCAAATTGCTTCTAAATGCTTCCCAAGAAAAGAAAATGCATTTGTAGAGTTTTGACCCACATTATCAGATGGAATGTCTTGGATTCTCCATTGACTGTATTTAGGAAGGCTTGATTGAATATCAAGGATGATACAGTCTTGGTATAAACCTCTCAGTCGTTGCTGAGTCCCACTTGTGAAATAAGGAGAATTCTTATGTAAACTGAGCTTTTTTAAGAGACACAATCAATTTCTTTTGAAACCCACAGTCCTACCAGTACAAGCAAGCAGAGAAAGATTCCACCCCTGAAAACTGTCCTGAGTCCTACACAGACCGACCACGAGGCTGAGTTTGGGGACAGATAACAGCAGTCTCCTATCTGCTGTTTTCATTGGTTTCCTTTTTTCCCCAAGACTCAATCTATGTTTCAAGGAAAAAGGGAAACGTAAGAGGTTTGTCCCCATCTCTAAGTTTCAGTTTCCTCTTCTGTCAATCAAGGGCCTGGAGCAGTTGATGTCTGTGTAAGTTCCCTTCCGACTCTCGCAGCCTATCCATGTCTACCTAGTGCCACCAAGTGGGTCACAAACATCTGCAGCTCCTAACTGGGTGAGTGGCATTTCCTGTTAGGGTGGCATACTCCTTCTCTAGAGGAAAAGTGTATGACTTAAAGGCAGTAAGGTCCCCAAGTCTCCTGACCCAAAATGTTTATTTTGAAAGGCACCATCTATCCCGAGTTTACCAGCTGTCACCAAACAAACTGACCCATTTTAAAAGATACTCAGACTCACCTGGATGAATCCATTGCAAAACTGTTGCTCCTGGATCAATTCCCTAAGCAGGGGAAATGGATTTCCTATGATTTCTGGAAAAAAGACTAAGGTCATCTCTGTGATTCCAGCTGTGGATGGATTGACCTGGAAAGAAATCTCTGGCTGTGATGTCATATTGCGTTGGGGGAAACATGGGCCATTTCACGTAGGAGGGTGGAAGACAAAGGTAGGCACACGTGAAGAGAAGGCTAAGGACAGCATGGTTCATCCAGTGATGGAAAAGTGTTCTTCCCCCAGAGCCTGGGGATGTGTGTGTGCGTGGGTGCGTGTGTGTGTGTGTGTGTGTGTGTGTGTGTGTGTGCGTGGCATGGCTCACTGGGTCTTCAGTTGCCATAGGGTGTGTGGACAGACATACACTACTGCCCACCAGGTCAACAGCCTGACATCCAAGTACCTGAACTCAGAGGGTCTCCACAAGGGGAAAACCGTCAAGCAGAAATGGACACCAGCGTTAGAGCTCTCCAGTGAGGTGGGACATTACGTCATGCTGAGGCAATATGGAAAGCGGAAGGGCTGAATGTTTCATTGTACAAAGCTGAAAAGGAAAAGCATGTACTTGCTTCTTTGAAAACTTTTATCCCAACAGGATTCCTTGTTTGGTGTTCAAAGCAGAGCGTAACTTCTTTGCAAACCATTTCCTTAGAATTCTGGAAAGTGTCTCTGACAGCCAACAGAGGAATGAGATGCAAATGTAAAAACAAAAGAATCTGACAGGGATGCTTTCCACCGGAGCCCACATCTTCTGCTCACGTGGGATCTGTGCACCAACATCCCAGCCTGGAGTCTTGAGGGGCAGATGGAAGGGTGCGGGTCTGTGTGCCAATGGAGTCCTAGGAGGAACTGGTGATAGAATCGGAGGAGCAAGGAAAGAGAAGAAGTTGGTGAGGGAGTCGTGCTTGACGGTCTCAGCGGCAGGGTGGTCCCAGGGAGGCCAGCAGGACCAGTCAAACCTGGGAGATGTACTGACTTGGAGTAAGAGAGCCAGGTGTTCACTCTGGGAGCCACCAGAGCCCTGAAGAGAGGCCCTGGGCAGGCGCGCAGAGCAAGGCCACCAGAGGAAGCAGCGGGAACACAGCAGAATGCCATACAGAGATCCAAAGGCATCCCAGCTGAGCAGGGACAGTATCCTCTAAAACTCTGCACTAGCCAAACTTTCCACAAAGTCTGGGAGGTATAGTTTAGAGTTAAATGTGCAGCTTTTTTCTTCATGCCTAACTTTCATACTAGATCTCTGAACTTGAACACAGTCTTTAAATTTTCCCCTATAGAAGAGCTCAGAGTATTACTGTTATAAAATAGGAATAATGGCAAAGCCACCCTTATGGGATTGTTATGAGGTTTAAATGAGAAGATGTATCCATGATGCTCAAATTAGTGTCGGCACATCATAAATAATAAACGTTAGCAAAAATGACTCTTGAATTTCTGTGGTTAAATAGTCATCATCAACCAGTGTTTAATCAGAAAGCATGCAAATAATGTGACCATGTGAAACTATAAATAAAATTCATCCTAATATCGAGGGCCTTTTGAATTTAGATACTCGGTTTATACTCAGCCTATTTTGATCTGAATTATGCAGTGAACTAATGAAGCTTTTTGCCTTAGTCCTGTTTTGCTCAGAAAGCACAAATACTACTAACATTATGATTCTTTTATTATTGCCCAATCATAGAACTTCTCTGGGGCAAGTTTCTCATCTGTAAATAAGAGAGATTGACAAATGATCTCCAACTTACCTTCCAAAGTTCACTACGCTTGTATTATTGGATGCATGTCATTCTAGGATGATTTCATCAGAGGAAAATAAACTTTCAATTATAACGATGAGTGTAAACTCCTAACCTTTATGATTCAAAACATTACACTAAATCTAGAATTTAGACTTCAGTGAGACATCTGAAGAGAAGAACATGAGCAGTTTTGCTTCAGTGCTGTTTAGATGTATTTTTATTTTGCATTTGAAAGCATTGTAAGGTATGAGAATACTTGAGATTGATAAAAAGAGCTGGAATAATTAAAATGATTTCTAAGGAAAATTTACATCCAGTGGAAACATGCTTGACCTGCCTAAAGGAAATTTTCAGAATGACAAGACTTTTCATGACATTTACTATGTTAGAAGTCAACTATAGCAGTCATTCTTGAGACACAGGGTGCATGGCCTTTGTCAAAGACAATGATTCAGTTAGGGATGCTTTCAAGTTGTGTTTAGCCTTGTAAAAGAACCTAGAAATTAACACATAATAAGGTCATGAGAATTGATCATTTAAATGATTCTAGAGAAATTAGAGACTGTATAAAATTACATAATTAAATAATTGTGAGGGTTTAAGAATATTATGAGATTTAATTGCTTTAGGGTACTTCATTTTACCTTTAAAAATACTCTCCTGAAGAGATATGAGACAAATAAGAATTTTCTTATATCATTAAATATTAGGGTTAATAATCAATATGAATCATGTACATTTAGGATACCGAATTCATATCCTTTTTCTTATATTCAATATATGTGTATGGTTTTAAATAGGAAGTTTCAGAGTATAAGAAATTGAATTTTTTGGAAACTCAACATGTGATTGGTCATTTTTCAAATTTTTCTGTAATTTTGCTTCTTCTAGAATACATTCTGCAAGGAATCTCAAGAATGAGTGTCCTCCAGTCAAAGGGTCACCTTGAACACAAAAATCAACTGCCCCTTTCCAGAGTCTAATTAGTACATGCAAAAGACACTAACAGAAGAAGGTAGCGGGGGTGAAAATCAGTGCTGGAAATTAAGGCTGAATTACAGAAAGTTTTAGCAATTCATGCTAGATGTTTTGCAGTTGAACTGGGTTCTAAGAAGACATCATGAGAAAGTTACGACTTTTCATTCCATAGATTATACTGTGCTTCAAGAAAATTTAAAGGGAAAATTTTGGAAAAGAGGAGCAAACACAAGTCACAAAGAAAGTGGGAAGAACTCACTCAAAATCTGGTTTTCCGGTTTTGAAATAATAGCATCTAAAATCATTGACTGGGAAATCAGGCATGGCTGCACCTGGCAGCAGAGCAGCAGGCTTGACAGACATGCCTTGGTATTTGATGGAATCCATAGAAAGAATCCATGGCCAGAGAAGTCTTAAAGGCATCTGGTCAAGTATGCTGGGAGTAGAGCCCTGCTTAGGTGCCATCCCCAACATGCCAAAGAAAAGCCTGGCATCTAGTTGTGGACTTAAAACAGGATCTAGAACTTCAAAATTACTAGAAGAAAATGTAACCTGTGGACACTAGACAGAGTACCTCTGAAGGCCCAAATGCAGATGACAAAATTAAGAGGGATTTTTTTTTCTTTTAAAAATCAAGTGTATAATTATCAAAGAAGATAATCATCATGAAAGTTTGTGCACAGAATGAAGTACTGTTGGAGACAGAGGACAACTGAGTGCAAATCAAGAGACATGAGAGCTTCAGACACTTTAATGAGTCCTTAACAGATCATAAGCAAATAAAATTCATGAGCATATAAGGTCTAAATCATGCAGCTACATTAATATGATATTATTACATGATTATGTGACACAGCGACACAGTGTAAGTGTCTGTGGTCAGTGTAAATATGGTTATATCAGGTGCAAAGCAAACCTCAGAATCATCCACAAAACACACTCTCTCACCAATTTTCTAACAACAGTGAAATAAAACCGGAAGTTATGAACAGATACTTATAAATGCTTATCTTTTTTTAATAAATGAAAGGACACAGAAATAATGCATTCCAAAGGGGCAGAGGGAATGGTAGTTGTGGAATATAATAAATAATTACAATTAAAAAAAACACATTTTGAAACATACACAATTTGCCACAGTTCTGATTAGAACCGAGTTTATGGTATAAAATGCTTTTGATAATAAAAAAAGAGTGGAATAACAGAAGTGAATCATGACATGAAGTTTAGAAAAATGAGAGCAAAATAAATCAGTGAGTTAAAGGGAAAAAAACCTACCATAATAAAAGCAGCTTCGATAAACAGATCTGAGAAATTTTATAAAACACGAATGTTATTTTCGGCCTGTGGTTAGTATCTTTAAGAAATTAAAAGAAGTCAAGACCTATATTAACAGATTCAGAGGAAATTTAATTTATAAAAAACTGCAATGCTTCATCCTGTCAAGCATCCTGATATTTTAATTAAAGGGTCAGTTCTCTCACTGTTTTGAAATAAGAGTTTTGTTGTATATAAAATAATTTTTATGTTTTCCTTTTTATTTCTGGAGTTTCTTTCCTCCATATCTCTTTCATCTGTCTGGCTAGTCTAGGGCCAGCATCACATTTTTAATGGTAAGAAGTTGTTAAGATCTCTCAGTGGTAGATCGATCAAGTCCTCTTTCAATATTTTGCTACTTCTACATGTTTTTGGTCATTCATCTTCATTGCTCATTGCAGAATGATTCTGACTAATTTGGTTCAATCATGTTATTGATTCTGAGTAAATTATTTGATTTTGAAAGAATTGATTTTTTTCGGTAAATAGCCTTTTAAACAAAATCATAGCATTTCCCTATGCTTTCTTGAATCTCATTTTCAATCTAAAAAGTTCTGAGAATTTCTTTTAAAAATAAATATGCCAATTCTGAGAACTTTTATTATTTCTACTGTAAAATTTACATTTTCTTTAAAAATTTTGATCGCAGAAAACTGTTTTCATGTTTATTTTATAGCTTGTTACAAACCAATAAATGTAATTAATTCTCAAAATTTTAATTTATCAATTTTCTAAGAAGCCAATAAAATAATCTGAACAAAGAATAAAAAAAAATGAATTTATTCCATTCCAGATATAAACTCTTTCATTTATTTTCTTGTCTTGTTGCTTTAGCTAGAATTTTCAAAAGAAGGGAAATATTAATGTTAATAACAAGCATTCTTTTAATGTCATGATTTCAAGGGGATACTTTTCATGTTTTGCTATCATGATCGATTTTAATTTTTTATCCATATTACTTATTGTGTTAGGAGAGCAGTTTTTGGATTTTGCTTTATCATGATGTGTTTTAAAAATTAAACTTTAGTAAAGCAAGCTCTAAGAAAACTAGACAAAGGCACATTCTCAAACACATTATAAACAAATCAAAATGGAATTCTGAAAAAAATGTGCAAGTATTTATTAGGAAGGCAGAAAGAAAATAAGAGGAAGAAAGAACAGAGAAAATAAACAGAAAACAAATTATAAAATTCCATACTGAAGGCCTAAGATATCAATAATTAATTTAAAAGGAAATGGTGTAAATATATTAATTAAAAGATAAAAATTGACAGAGTTGATTTTAAAAAATGATCTAACCATATACTGTCTGAAACTCAGCTCAAACATAACATGTGTAAGTTAAAAGTGTAGATTGGAAAAAGATATATCATGCAAGAATTAACTTCAAGATATAGGAGTTAATATATTAATATAAGCTAGAGGAGACTTCAGAGCAAAGGGGAAAATCACTTAATAATAAAAATCTCAACTCACAAAGATAAGTATCCTAAGTGTGCAAGCACTGGTAACATGAAGTCTCAAAATACACTAAGCAAAACTCATAGAACTACAAAAAGAAATAGACAAATCCATAATTAAATTTGCAGACTGCAACAGTCTTTTCTTAGTAATTGGTAGAACTATGAGACGAAAAATCAGTTAGGTTATAGAAGAAATGAAATAAAGAATAAATCCGAAGGAATGTATATCAAGGGCCCACAGAATATTTAATAAGATGGGTCATGTTCTAAACCCTGAAACAAATATAAGTATTTTTAAGAAATGAAATCATGAAGATATGAATGTTCTGTAATTGAAATACTTGGAAACTCAATGACTTCTACATGAACCAAGGGTAAAAGAAAAAGTATCAGAGAAAGTTAGAAAAATGGAAAATGAAAGTGTCTCAATATGTGTGATATAGGTAATGCAGCACTGAAAGAAAAATTCATAGCATAAATGCTTACACTAGGAAAGAAGAAAAATCTCAAATTAGTAATCTAAGTTCCTAGCTCAAGAAACTAGAAAAGGAAGACAAAATGCATTAAAAAGTAAGCAGAAAGAAGAGAATGAAAAAGAATAAGAGCAGAAGTCAATAAAATAAATAAATACAAGGCAGTGAGAAAAAATTTTTCTTGGGGGGAATAAGTCTCTAGAAAACAAAGATTTAAAAGAGAGAAGACAATCATCATCCATGTCAGGAATAAAACATGGGACATTATTACAGAATCCACAGTCATGGAAATTAGGGGGACACTCTTTAATATTTTATACTCTCAAACTAGAATAATTTCATATATTGTATTTCAACAACCTAGAAGAAAAGGACTAACTCCCTTAAGCCAAAAGTTACCCAAAATCAGCCAATATGGAATGGACAATCTGGATAGTAATAAAACATTAAAGAAACTGAATTTATAGAGAAAAGACTCTCCAAAAAGAAAACTCTGTGAACAGATGGTTTCATTAGAAAATCCCACAAATCATTTAAAGTAACATCAAATGCTATGCAAACTTTTTCAAAGATAAGAGGGAAACACCAACTTACTTCATGGACTGTCTAGTGATACTGCTAATCAATAATAGACAAGGAGGAGGCAAAAATTATAGGTCCATATCTCTGATGAATGGAGTCATGAAAGTCCTTAACAAAATATTAGCAAATCAAATTCAGAATTGTATAAAAAGAATTATATACCATGACCAAATGAGATTTATTCCAGATGTGCAAGGCTGGTTCCACATTCAAAAATCAATCATTGTAATACAACACATCAACAAGCCAAAAAAGAAAAATAATGGGGTTATAGCAACTAATGTAGAAAAATCATTTGACAAACTCTAATACTACTCATGATTAGAACTCTCAGAAAGAAAGGGAATAAGGAGGACTTTCTTTCATTTGATGGAGAACATTTACAAACAGCCTACAGCTGTCATCATACGTAATGGTGAAGGATTGAAATCTTCCCCCTAAGATCAGGAAGAAGGAAAGATGTCTTCTTTCATCACTATTACTTGACATTGTGGTGGAAATTTTACCAATGCCTTAAGAAATAAAAGGCATGCATATCAAAAAGGAAAAATGTCCTTATTTTTAGTTGACATTACTTTCTATGCAGAATATCCTGAAGAATCACAATAATATCTCAGAATTTATACAAAATTTTCAGCAGATACACTGTATATAAAATCAATGTAGAAAAATCAGTCATATTTTTATAAACGAATAACAAATGAGTAGAAAACAATGTTAAAAACACAATATTATGGGCATAGGGTTGTGGCTCAGTGGTAGAGCGCTTGCTTAGCATGGGTGAGGCACTGGGTTTGATCCTCAGTATCACACAAAAACAAATAAAAAAATAAAGGTTAAATTCTTATATTAATATTATCTATAACTGCTAAAACCAAAATGAAATATTTATGAATTTATTGTAAAATATATATGCAGGATATCAATGCTGAAAATTTTGAACGGCTGGTGAATGAAATCAAAGACCCTACTGAAGAGATGGACAGTGTTCATGGCTTGGATAACTTGACACAGCAAAGCCAAATTGTCCTATGGGTTTAGAGCAATTCTTATCAAACTGCAGCAAGGGATTCTCTCAACATAGATAAAATTTATATGGGAAAATTTATATGGAAAATACCATACCCTGAAATAGCTAAAGACAATTCTTTAGAAGAATAAAGTAGAAGAACATAGAGTCTTATATTGTGGTATTGGTGGAGGGATAGATATATAACAGTAGAATAGAATAGAGAACCCAGAAATAGTCCCTTGTATTTATGTCCAACCAACTTTTGACAAAGTTGCATAAAGAGTTCATAGAGGAAGGGCAGACTTCTCAATAAATGGAGTTGGAGAAATAGGACTTCCCTATGTAAAGCCAATGAACCTCTATCTACAGTTTGGACCTTATACAAAATTAACTCAAAACGAATCAGAAGATTAAAGAGAGTGAAATACAAGCATTTATTAAAAAGCACAGGGAAAACCTTCATGGCTAGGGCTAAGCAAAGAGTTCTTGGACATGACACCAAATGCATAATCCATAAAGGAAGAAATTGATCAATGAGGCTTCAATAAAATATAAAATTTTGTTCTTCAATAACCTTGTTAAGAAGATTGACAAACAAGCTGCAGATTGGTAGGTAATATTCGAACAAGCAATCCGATTAGAAAATGGGCAAACTGTGTGGACAGATATTCCACTGAAGAGGACACACAGATGGCAAATTCACACATGAAAAAATATCAGGTGTCATTAACCATCAAGGGAATGCAAGGGAAACCACAGGGAGATATTACTGTACATCAAGAAGAATGGCTAAAGTTGGAAAAATAGTTATATTACTAAATGTCAGTAAGGAGGTGGAGAAACTGAGATACTCCTATATGAAAAAGTATGGTAGTCGATTATAAAATTAAACATATGAAAAGTATAAGATCCATGGATCCATAAGTGGACTGGTTTTTTTTACACATTTAAACAGTAAAAACTCATGTTCAAAGAAAAGTTTGCACTTAAGTTTCACAGCAACTTTATTCAAAGTCGCTCCAAACTTCGGAGTTCATAAATATTTCAATGGGTGATGGGTTAAACAAAACAATATAAAACGAACAGGATATCCAAGGCTTTTTTTTTTTTTTTTTTTTTTTTTGTGGTGCTGGGGATCGAACCCAGGGCTCTGTGCTTGAAAGGCAAGCGCTTTACCAACTAAGCTATCTCCCCAGCCCCCTATGGTGGGATATCCATGCTATGAAATACTACTTACCAGTAAAAAAGAAAGAAAATTTGATGTAAGCAAAAACTTAGATGGATTTTAAGGGAATTTTGGTGAGTGAAAAAAAAAAAAAAAGCCAATCTCGGAAAGGTTACATACATTATAATTCTATTTGCATCATGTTGAAAATGAAATGACAAAACCTTGGAAATGGAGAACAGATTAGTGGTTGTGGCTAGAAAAAATACATAAGGGATCCTATGGGCAACTGAGTCACATCTTAAATGTGGGGCTGGGCTTGAGAATCTGCACTTGTGATGAAACTAAACACACACCAGTCATTGGACAAAAATCAGAAAAAGGGAGATGGAGTCTATTCCAGAGATAAATTTCCTGCTTGTGCCATTGGTATGCACATTGTTACTCTGGGAAGCAGAGTGTATCTTTCCATATTATTGTCATATATTATTTCTTAAAGTTGAGTGTGAATCTATAGTGATCTCACAATTTCTGAAACTTTGGGGAGCTTTTTGTCTATTGATTTAATATTAATAGATTTTGCATCATGAACCGAACATCATATTCTAGCATAAAGTCCTATTGGGTCTATCTAACACATTAATTTTTCCTTTAATGCTTAGTTTTAATTTCATTTTCCAATGCAATTTAGAATGGTTTACAGCCATGCGTTCATTTGAGGCTCCCTTTAGGTAGTTTTTGTTTGTTTGTTTTTTGGTATGTGTGTGTGTTGGGGGTGGGTAAGTTTTAGTTTATTTTACTGGCTTTGCAAAAACAACTGGGAACATTTCCATCTTTCCTCATGCTGTGCTTCCCTTTCTATTCCACGGAACTTCTTTGAACTTTTTGAAAGATTTCATCCACAGTGCTGGCTGAACCCACAGCATTTCATAGAGGTAATTCCTTGAAAAAATTCTGATTTCTTATTTATTGTATATTCACTTTTTCAACTTCTTTATCCGATTTTGTCCTTTTATATTTTCTTAGATTCTTCGTTACTTCCAACTGTATTGGCATGGAATTTGTATCTGCTCTCTGCTTCTAATATTTATATTTCCTGTGTATGTGGTAATAGTTCGTGTCTCATTTCCATCTGCCTGAACCAGAACTTACCTGTTCTTGTTTTTAAAGTTCCAGTGTTTCATGTAACTATTAAAATCAGTTGAAACTTTTTGATGTACAGAATCTTCTAGAGTTCTTAAATATTAACCAACAACGCACACACATCTCTATGTACTCTATATCTTTATCTACACACACTTATCGCTGTCTACAACAACAAATTCTAATTAGATTAAAACACAAATTAAAGAAAAGAGAAGAAGAAATTAAAAGGTCTTTGGCAAAAATGCCATTTCCTTGTTTTCTGCTTGCAGAAGGTTTTTCTAAGCACACAAGCAGAAGAAATAAAAGAACTCTTTTATTGAACTACAGTTATTTTTTAAAAAATATTTATCTCTCAAAACAATGTGGGTATGTCAACAAATGGCCTGGAACACTCAGATATCCATATTCCACAAAGTGAACTTTGACGCATGGTATCTCATTATTGGAAAAATTATCTCAAAATGTACTTAGCATAAAACCTAACACTATGTCAATTTTAGAAGAAAACACCAGAGAAAATTATTGTGTCGGCCTTAGGCTAAGATTTTGTAGCTACAATGGCAAAACCATTATCCATAAAAGAAATTTCAAAACTTGGAAGTCATCAAAATTAAAAACTCCCCCCCTCTAAAAAATTGGCATTGTTAGTGGAAAAGATAAACCACAGACTGAGAGAACGTAACATTGAAGTATATGTCTTCGAAAAGTTTAAATGCTCAATAATTAGAAAAAATTTTGATGAACGTGTTCTGAATAGACACTTTGTGATGGAGGTAAATGGATGGAAAAAGCACATGACAAGCTGCTCAGCATTATTAATGATAAGTGGACATAAACTAAAAAAATAATGAGATATATAGTATCTCATTAAAACAACCGTGAGATACATAGTAGCGTGGCCAAAGCTAAAAAGACTGATCCTTCCAAATGCTGATAAGATGGTGGTGAAACAAGAGTTCCCCTACTCTGCAGATAGCAAGGTAAAATGATATCATTATTTGGAAAATATTTGGTATTTTCCTTTAAAAAGTGGTTCAAATACCTTCTCGTCATCCAGCCATCTTACTTCTGGGTATCTATGAAATCAAAGGAAAACCTTGCCAAACTTGTATGCCAACTTTCACCCATGTTTATTTGTAACAGCCCCAAACTTTATACAATCCAAATATCCACAAACTGTTCGTGCATAAAGAAAATGTAGTATATTCATGCAATGAAATAGTACTCAGCAATAAAAAATAATAAGCTCTTGATATATCCAACAACATGAATGATTTTCAAATAGTTACATTTCCATATTATATGCCTAATATTCAATTCATTCCCCAGAGTTGACATGCTGATAATATGTCTCTCCGGGATTTAAATCCTACATAAATAAAATGAATATTCCTAAGTAGGAATCAGTTTTGTGATCCTCTGTGGTCTGGAAATGCTCTTAAATAATTCCTTTTTCAGTTACTGCTCCATTCCTTTGAATTAGAGTTTCTTTCTGTTCAAATCATATCCCACACCTAAATATGTTTCTGCCCATGGTCAACTCTGCATTTTAATTTTTAGCAAAACAAATAACTTAGTTTTGATATTGTTCTTCAAAAAAATCATGTTTAATTTCAAGCAGTGTTTCCCCATCCAAAACAAGTTTTTGTGCATGCATATAGGTATGCCCCTTTATTGTTTTTGTTTAATTTGTGTTGTTTATTCCCGAGGTCTACTTGCCAAATATTCCTTTTTGAGCTTTCAAAATATTCTTTCCATGTGTGAGTCACTGCTCTGGATTGTAGGGGTATAAAATGGGATAAACTCATTCGGCCTGCTTCTGAAGACTCAAAATGGGGACCGAAAAGCAGGGAGAACATCGGAACCCAGGACCTGTAAAGACCACATGCTTAGGAGGGAACCATGTTTTTTTGTTTTTTGTTTTTTGTTTTTCATTGGGGATTGAATCAGGGGTATTTGACCACTGAGCTAAGCCCCCCAACGCTTTTCATTTTTTATTTTGAGACAGGGTCCCTCTCAGTAGCTTAGTCTCCCTACGTTGCTGAGTCTGGCCTTGAACTTTTGATCCTCCTGCCTCAGCCTCCCCATTCACTGGGATTGCAGGGTCGAGCACAGCACCCATGGGGGACTCTTTTCCTGAAATAGTCTACTTCTTCACTTTTCAATGATGCAGAGAGTCAAATGGATGCCAAAGATCAAATTTCCATAAATTTGTTTCATAAGTAGAATATAATAAACATGGAGAAAAAAACTCAGGTCTGGAAAGTATCGTGGAGCACAGAAGCACATCAAAATGAGGGTGAAAAGGGACTCCCTTAAAGTTTAGAAATTCCACCATTGCTTTCTTCATGTTCTCCACAGCAAGGCTGGGCTGGCGGCTGAGTCCTGAGATTTCTGCTTCTGGTAGTTCGGTGGATGGGCTCACACCAATACCCTCTTGGCACAGATGCCAAACAGCTATGAGTCATTTAATAAGATTCTTTTAAACATGTAGCTGAGCTCTCTAGTGGAAACTCCTCAGGTGCCAGAAACACAGAGGACAAGGGAGCAACATCCTAAGTGACCGAGAGAACATAGCACAGCATTTCACATGCCGATAAATAACCACCTGATGCCCAGATTGAAATGCAGACAGTTTCAGACCCAGATTCAGAGTGTTTACCCTCACAAGCATCATGGAGGAAGGGTAACTTCAGGAATGAGAAGCTGAACTCCAAAGAAAGCCCAGAAATGCACACAGGAATCGAGCACCACGCAGACCAGCGTGAGACATCCCTCCAAGAATAATAACGCAAGAGAGCAAAGCGTATTATAAAGCCACAGTGACACAATCATTGTGGTCTACACGAAAGGTTAGACAAATGGATCTGTGGAGTAACATCAGGAAAGGGGCCCTGGTATTTCCTGGAGCGTCTTTGTTTTTTTCTGGAGACAGACGCATCAATCTTTTAAGCAATATGTTCCCCTGTGTTGTCATTCAAAAAAATTCTTCTTCAGCTCAATGTCAACAAATGCGTTCTCTTACCTTTTCTCCTGTTAAAGGTTTCGTTTTGATTTTCCTACTTAAAGCACTTCTCTGATTGGTTAGGGTATATTCTTGCAAACGGTGTGAGGTGGAGATCTAACTCCACCTTTCTGGTCTCTTTTTCTCCCGGTTGTTCTGACACTATTTGATGACAAGCCTGTCATTTCTTTCTTGATTTAGCATCAAGACCTATTTAGAGTTGCCTGACGCTCAGCTCCTCTGAGTGTGTGCGTGTGTCTGTGTGTGTGGACCCTGTTTCTCACCAGTAACAAAAATCAATTTGCAATGGATTCAAGACTTAAATGCTAGACCTGGAACTATGAAACTACTAGAAGAAAATGGGAAATTTTCAGGATATTGGAAGGGGCTGGGATTTTTTGGACAAGACCTCCAAAGAACACAAGAAACACAAGCAAAAATAGACAAATGGGGTTATCTCAGATTGAAAAGCTTCTGCTCAACAGAGGAATCAATCAGCAGAATGGATGGATAACCTACAGAATGAAGGGAAACATAGCAAACGATGCTTTTGATAAGAGGTATAAAAAAAGAGGTATATGGAAAGTCCAAAAGCCTCCATAACAAAAACAAGAACAAAAAAACCCAATAAAACTCAATTAAAAATCAAAGCAAAAAACAAAAACAGCAACAACTCAATTAAAAATGCTCAGTAGCAAGGTGTAGTGGCTCATGCCTGTAATTCCAGCGGCTCGGGAGGCTGAGGTAGGAGGATCTCTAGTTTAAAGCCAGCCTCAGCAACTTAGTGAGGTCCTGAGCAGCTTAGCAAGACCCTGTCTCCCCCAAAAAAATAAAATAAAAAAAGATCTGGGGATGTGACTCCGTGGTTAAGTGACCCTGGGTTCAATCCCTCGAACTACCAACCCTCCCCCCCCCCCAAAAAAGTCAATATACCTAAGTGGACATTTCTCAAGGGGAGGCATACAAATAGTCAACTGGTAGTTGAAAGAATGTTCAACATCACTAATCCTTAGGGAAACCACAAGAAATATCATCTCACCCCATTAAGAATGGCTGTTATCACAAAGAAAAGAAGTGCTGGTGAGGACATGGAGATAAGGGATCCCTTGCACACTCTTGGTAGAAATGCAAACTGGCAGAGCCCATTATGGTGAACAGCACAGTGTTTCCTCAAGAAATTAAAATTAGAGCTGCCAATTGATCCAGTCATCCCGTTACTGGGTGTAGAGCCAAAAGAAATAAATTCAATATGTTGAAATGACACCTCCCCTCCTTTGTGTGTTGCAGAATTAGTCACAAAAGGCAAGAAATGGAAACAACCTAAGGGTCTGTCAACGGAAGAATGAATGAAGAGAATGTGGTACCCGTACACAAAGGAACACTATTCACTCATGAACAAGATGTAAGCCAGTCATTTGTGACAGCAAAGGTGGAATTGGAGATGCTTGTGTTAAATGACATAATTCAGGCACAGAAAGAGAAGCATCATGTGATCTCACTCAGAGGTGAAATATTGACGAGTGGTTCTTAGGCGGGAGTGGAATGAGGGTTACTTAAGTTGGGGTGAGTAGAGAGATGAGAGACCGAATGTGGAGATGTGGAGATGTTGACGGTAATGGACACTCAGCTGCAGTGAGGAGTAAGAGCTGCGGGGTGCTATTGTGCAAGTCAGGTGACTGCAGATAATGTGACATGTGTGTACTTGGAAAAGCCACAAGAAAGGAGTTTGAATGTTTTCCTCATAGAGAAAAGATGTTTGAGGAGATGGGGATGTTCAATCCAACTTAAGCATTACGCACGTATGTATGTGCTGAAATATTACTTTGGAACCATAAGGATGCACACTTTTAATGTTGTTTTTTTTTGAGGGGGTTAGCAGTTAAAAAAATGAACTTTCTGTTGGTAGTTTAGAAACAAACTTAAAATGTATAAGTGCATAAGACAAACTTAAACAACATGCCCTATCATCATTAAAGAATTAGCCTCCCTAATACATGGAGACTGTCTTCAAGTGAGACATATGAGCTTTAGAACTAAGTAGGTAGTGAGGGAAATCCACTGACACACAAGTGTTCGCCATTGTACCCGGGACGTGAGTATTGTCATTGCTCTCTGCTTTAGAGATGAAGACGCCAAGGCAGAGAGAAGCGGAGGCACTTATCCAAGTTCACACAACTAGTAAATGGCAGGGCTCGAACTCAGACCCGGAATGGTGACTCGGGTTCCAGACTCCGTGCTTCTCACCTGCTGTCAATTGAAAGTGATATGGATGTGTGTGGTCGTCCTTCTTATCCACGGGTTTGCCTTCCACAGTTTCGGTTACCCTCTGGCACAGTCTGAAATACTATGTGGAAAACTCCAGTAACAAACAATAGGCACCTTTTCAATTCAGTGCTCTCTGAGAAGCATGGTGGAATCTCCTGCCGTCCAGTTCCATCCTGCCAGGGATACCAATCACCCCTGGGTCCAGAGTATCCACACCGTATATGCTACCCATTAGTTGCACAATAGCTGTCTTTCTTACCAGATTGACTGTAACTGTGTTGCAGTGACTGTGTTCAATAATCCTTGTTTTAATTAATAAGTACTCCAAAGTGCAAAGCTAATGATGCTGAACATTTTTTTGATGCATATTGGTATGACTTTCTATTTTGTCATTATTGTTGTTAATCTTTTACCATGCCTAAATTTATAAGTTAAACATTATCATAGTGATGCATGTATAGGAAAAAAGAGAATATATATATATATGTGTGTGTGTGTGTGTGTGTATACATAAATACCTATAAAATAAATATACATAAATATAAATATAATATATACATAAACATATGTATATACACGCATATATATATATTATATATAATATAAATACATAACTATGGTCCTATACTATCCATGAACTGAAACATCCACTGAGTCTTGGAACAGATCCCTGAAGGATAAGTTGGGACTAATATCTACCTATCTATTTATCTATCTATCCATCTATCTATCTAAATATATATATATAATATGTAAATATAGTGTATACATTCACATGTATATATATATGTGGATATAGATATATATATATATAGATAGATAGATACGTATATATGTATTTACTATTGGAATTTTGCAGATTTGTAGAATACTTTGAATTTTTTAAAAAATAGATGGTTTTGGAATTTTGCCTTTTGAAAGTGCTCTGTGTTTTTAATATGCAAATGACCCTTTTAAAGAAATCTTGGAGTTTTGCTTTGGCAGTCTAAACATTTCTTTCAAGCAATGTATAGAATCCCTGTGGCAATCTTGTGATCACACGGGAAAGCAGTGAGTGCTCGGTCGCTAAGAGCCGGTGCTTTTTCTTCCCCAGGCGACGACGTTGGCCATTCACCTGAAGCTGAAGCGGGAGAAGCGTCTCCAGTCCGCGAAGTCAGGGCGCGCTTCGAGCGGCTGTCCCTGCCAGCTGCGCAGAGGAGCTCTGTGGACAAGGCCGCGCGGGTGAGGCAGGGCGCAAAGCCGCCGTGCCACGGGGGTGACCCTCAGCCTGCCCTCCCGCCCACGGGCACCCCCTCTCTGGCCTGGCCCAGCGGGTGATGAGGGCCTCAGTGGCATCTGGCTTCCTCTCCATCTCACCTTCTTCAAAGCTCAGACCTGGAGCACAACCTGTGGGCAGCTGTTGAATCTTCTAGATATTTGACTTGCAAGAGCCTTAACTCAACTTGGGGAATGAATGTTCTTTTTAATTTTTTGGGGGGGGAGGGGAAGAATTTTAGGCAATTTTCAGCTGATGGTTCCTCAGTCTGGAGACCCACGTATGTCTCTGAGACAAGACTGACGTGTGGTTTGTTCAGTGTGTGTGTGTGTGTGTGTGTGTGTGTGTGTGTGTAGGGAGGTGGCAAGGCTGCCTTGGAAGTTATAGAACATACCCGAGCCAACCCCTTCCCCTGCAGTAAACAAAATTCCTCTCCTTTATGTCCAAGATGCCTGGATGCCAAGGATTTGGGGCTCTGGAAGCCATATGCCTCCTGCAGCCCCTCAGCATCCGTGCTGAGCAAGCTAGCCTGCGTCCCTACACACACACACACACACACACACACTGCATCTCCTCTGCAGATTAGACGGGGCTAAGGTGGATGGCCACTGACGCTGAGTTGGAGATGCTGGGGAGAAAAGACAAACCAAGCCTCTGTTTAGAGCTCTCTGTAAATGGCTTTCATTCTTCCCAATGACCTTGCAGCCCCAGGACAGGCGCATATACTGTGTGGTCCAGCAAGTTCATTTGGCAGTCTGGGGTGTTCTTTTTGTCTCCAACAGCCATCGGGACACAGGCAATCATTTCTCTGTGTGTTTTTTAGCCGTTCCCCACTCCACAGTCCAGGGTGAGGCAGAAGAGTTGAAGATTGTGATAGAGCAGAGTGATTATAAACATGTGTTCTGAGTCAGAAAGACCAGGGTTTGCATCCCATTTAATTTCTCAGGGTGTGTTGTCGTAGACTTACGTAACGTAGCTTTAGTTTTCTCATCTGCTGAATGTGGGTCATAGTAGGCACCTTCAAACATTGTTGGGAGAGTAGTTGGGACGATTCCTGCCAGGTGTCTGGTGGATATCAATGCACAATAATGAAAAATACTGTCAGCAAGCCGATCATGAGACTGCTTTCCACAATCATGTGAGGCATCCAAAGAAACCATTCCCTTATTTAACAGTATCTTCTGACGTCTTCAAAAGTAATTATTATGTTATTAAAGTATAACATCATATGATTAAATAAAGTTTGGTCAGCCCGTAGGGGTCAAAACCAGCAAATACACTAAACTCTTAAAATTTAAATATAGCTGTTTTGTTGAAGTTATCCAAAGAAGGAGCTAGGGATGGAGGCCAGGAAAAGTTTTATCTGTGCAAAGAAAATACTCAGTCTTCATTTAATCCATGTTAACACTATGATCAGTAATAATTATGTTTTCTGAGCAAATCCTTCCACTTTTTTTTTCCAGTCTCATAAGAGATGGGATTTACAATTGAAGATGTGCCCATTCAGAATAAACAGTGGAGATCGTCACCCATCCATCCGGCCCGTTGCTTACACTCACAAATCCAGTGCCCAAGCTTAGAAGGCATCCCTTATTCAAGGGTTAATTTGTTGAGCAAAGTCTGGATGCTACAGTTTCCGTCGTAACTGCCCCCAGGACTCCAGGGCGTTCTTCCTCCCTAAAAATCACGCAGCAAAAGGAAGGCATGGGGGCACAGGTCAAGGTGAAGTCCATGTTCCAATAACATTTTCCCTCTTTGTTTTAAAACTAAAAAGAACAGAGATTTCTGTAGCTTGTTTGAAAAGCCAGAACTTGCAGCCAGCTCTCTGCCAACAGCCACAGCTGAAACTGACAAGGCTTGACATCTCCCCTACTTTCCCGGCTCCCAGTTTCTATGAAAATACTGGAGACGCTGGATCAGGAAAGACAGAGGAGGCCTCAAATAATCACTCTTTCAATTTGCCCCGTGTTAGTTTCCACAGGAAACAAAGGTGGGAACTGTAGCCGGCAGCTAGCAACTGTCTCGTTAGAACCTCCCTTGTCGATCAGCTGAGGCTGAGGCTGAAAATCTGAAAGTGGTGCTTTTTCAAAAGGCCCTTTGGCTTCTGAGCCTATGGAGTTTTTACTCTGGAAAGCAATAAAAATGAATGGGAAAAAAAAGTGAAAATGACTTCCAACAGCAAGTGTGCATATACCTTCGGATACTATTTTTCATGCAAAGAACTTTTCATTTCTCTCCCTAGTAGTTTATGGATGAGAACTGAAACCCATTTTATAAAAGCGAAAAGATACATCAAAAAATGAAACCGTGCATCTTTGGAAGGTTAAATCCTGGATCTTGGGTGCCAGCTTTGCAGCAAACCTTATCGTGTGAAATTGCCTGCATCCACATTCCACCGGGGAGGTAGCTCAGCTTCCATCGGAAAAACACTCTTGATTATTTCATATTTTACACATTCCAGGTTACGAACGCTGGACAAGCTTCCACAGAGGAAAGGTGGAGGATTTATGGAACCCACAGTCAGCTAGGGGATTTAAATTGTTTTTAAACATATACTCACTTGGGAGAGAATGTCATCTACAACTTTACAATTGAAAGGACTTCAAGCACAAATTCTTATGCACGTTTAAAATAAGGAAGCCTCAACATCAGCTGCGTGGGGGAGAACGGGGGGGGGCGTTCAGTGGGGAGAAAGCGTTTTGCAAATATCCACAGTTAGGAAAGTAGAGTAGTAATTCCGTCTTAGATAAAAGTATTATCGAAAATCAGTGGTTGAAAACAATCACACAGAAGTGTCTCTAATTGATGTGCCATGAGTTCCCGGCTGTTGTCATCGAATCTATTATAGGTGCCTTTAAGAGGTGGCAAATCCGGCTTAATTGTAAAAGGGAGAAGAGAAGAAAAAAAATATAAGGAGGAAAAGATGTACTGTACATATTTACACAATTTAAGTGGAGAGTAATCCATCAGATACATGCATAAGCCAAAGAGCAATCCATCAAATACACGTAAGCACGTTATCTAACACATCAGCAATGCTCTGTGTATTTTCTTTTTCTTTCTGATTTGTCACCTGCAGTACAGAATAAGAAACCCAGCAAAGGGATGTAGCTGATTTTTCCAACTCTGACATAAAAGCACATTCTAATTTTCATATTTAATTTTTTTTTTTTTACTTTTGAATATTTATACCTAAAAGGAGTGCTTTTTTAACTTATTTCCTACTCCTATCACCTGGGGGCATTAGCGTTCACATATCTTGCTTTTTTTTGAATCAAAGAAGAGACCATTTTTGATATACATGCATCTATCTCTCTGTTAGGTTTAAATTTTTGAGGGGCTTATTTTTTTTTTTTTCTTGAAGGCTTGATGTTGGAGCAAAACTCAACCTCTGGATTGGCGTGTGAGGAAGATCTCGCAACTAGAAGTTACCGATTTAATAAGGGCAGAAAATTCGGAAGGAAAATGACTCTGCTTGAATATCAGGAGTCTGGTGTTCCTTTCAAGTGGTTGCTAAACGATTTGTGCGTAAGTAGGATTGCAATAATGGACACACTGTTCAGCTTGCCTACCTTCCTTCATAGCTCATTAATGCTTTGCCATGGCTTCTTTATGGGGCATCCATTAGGAGTGTACACTAATAATAGTTTAATCCCACTACACCCAATTATATATCCCCCTTAACCAGTGTCTGCCTCCCTTTCTCTCTCTCTCTCTGAATTACATCCAATAAAGTGGAATATGCTAACAGAGAGGATTAAAAAGACAACAAACCTCTCCCTTCCCAACATGAAAAATTACAAACAGTAACCACGATCCAACGGTGATAGCCAGAGTGGGCAGAAGTGGGTAATGATGTGCAGAGAGGAGCCAGGCCCCTCACCCCACCTGCTATCATTATTAACCCCACACCTGACCAAGGCAAAGATACTGCCCGTCCGCTCGAACAAAATGAAATAAACACCCGATATTTTATTAAACAACCCGTTTTAGAACTTAAGTCATTAAACTGCTTCTCCGTGGGCTCTTCAGAGGGACTGTCTGAGAAAAATAATGGATTGTCTGCAAACTTTTATCTTAGCTATATTTATTGCCTCTAGAGTTGTGCTTTTTAATTATTAAAATGTGGTATTAATGAAACATGCAATCCTGGAAAGAAGACTACTTTTATCATTGCACATGAAAGGCAAAAATTTAATATACTGAGTATACTGTATACACATTACAAATGTATTTGCATCCACCTTCCAAATAGCAAGCACCCCCAACTTCCCCCTCCCCTCCTTTACAGCTGCTCAATCTGCAAGAATGTGCAGAAGTAATTTATCTGAAATGGCCACTATTGTTCTTGATTCTGATTTGATTCCAAAAAAGCCAAATAATAGAAAGCGTTTTGAACATCTACTCCGTGCACCTGTTGTGCGGCATTATGACACTCTGCGATTTCCATTTACGTCAGATCTCTTGACAGGCCTTTCATGCACCGTGCTGCTTTGCTCGACAAAAATCCAGGATGCAAGAAACTGATGCTGCCCTTATTTTATTAACAAAATGGCAATGGCAAATGCTATTGATTGATGACTCTGGATGGAAACAGGGGTGTGGGGACCTAACCACTAGCCAGGGGTCATCTAACTGGTGTTCAATGCCCTTAATAATTTGTATTTCAATACAGTGGCTCTGACAGACACTTTCAAATCCCTCCTTGGTAAACTGTCTTACCTTAGTTTCTTTGTGTGATGACACCACAATTCAATGCAGACTCGTACTGACCCAAAAGTGTTGCTTGTGATTTCTTTTTGCTAAGGCTACCTTCACCTCTGCACTGCATCAGTGAGTGCATGAGTTTTGAAGCAATCAAGTTTGCAAGCCTCGAGCTGTCCTTTAGGTTTATTAACGAACGTCTTCCATGCTGAGCAAAGCCACACAGATGCTCCTAATGCCCACATGTGAATGTTCACCTTTACTTCTTTCCAGTGACCTTGATGCCAAGGTTTCACGGCACTGAGACTTTATCATCTCCCTTTCAGGTCAGAGTGTCGAGAATTCTGATGGTTTTCTTCAGTGGTGTTAATGCATGACTTAAAGTGTCTAAAAAAATCTGAATATAGTAAAACTGGTCTGATCACAGAATCTCAGCATGAGACAGGCCTCCTCTGTCATGTGTGGACTCGTTCCTCCTTCACCATCCATGAGGTGGTCTTTGGCTCTGCCTGCTCTGGTCATCACGGGGCAAACCCCTGCCCCACAGAGCAGTCTGCTCTAACTACCTGATTGCCAGTTTTCCTGTCCCTTGAGTTGAAACCTGATCCTTGAGGCAGAACTAGAAAAGGTGCAGAGAAGGAGATGCCCCCTGCTTCCTGGGTTGGGGACCAAGGGACTTGACGGGACCCCGTGCTTATTTAATGCCTCGGCCTGAAGTCCTCAATCTTTGTGGAATGAGGGGCACATTTTGATTTTGTACTGGCCCCATGAATTTTCTAGCAAATCCTGATTCCCGTTACGGTTTATGGTGAGGACCGATAAGAAAATCTTAACGCATGGCGCTCTTTTTAGGGCTTCTGATGTTATTTTGCCGTACGTATGTATGTATATCTTGTCATCAGAATTGCATAATCTTTTTCCGACTTATTTCCAAGCAATTTTTAACTCGTGGATTTCATCCATTTCCCTGTGCTTCCTCCCTCCCTGCTGCCCTTGGTTCACCTCACCCACGGGGCGGGAGGATGGGGCAGGACTGCACAGTGACTGAGACATAGTCTCTGACCTTGAGCATTATTAAGCTGCGACCTCTGTTGCTTTTGAAATACTGAGTCCTCCCTTGTTAAGCCAAAGTAGAAGGACGTGTTGAAACCGAGCTAACCGGAGTGGAAGCTAACAAGTAACATGAAGTCGGAACACGTGGCTTGAAGGTGGGCGCATGCTTCTTACTGGCTCGGGGAATTCTGACTTGACATTTACCTGGAATACCTCCCTGGCCTCATCTGTAAAATGGGGCTATTCACAGCCGGCCTACCCGGCAGCGCCTCAGCAGAGTTTGAGAGGGCTGTATGTGGAATCAGCCCTGGGGCTTTGGGGAACTTCCGTGCAGGGGCTCTGAGGGTCAGCCTGGAGCTCTCTCCCCGACCCCCGGCTTTCTGAGCCCAGAAGAAGCACTCCTACTACAGAGACGCTAGGGTGAAGGAGGCCTCCAGTTCTCCCTTTCCTTGTTCTGCCAGCTGCTCTTCAGATTCTGTGCATTATTTTACAGTTCTGTGCAAGAAGACCTGCTGCCAAGTCTTCAAGGAGGGGCGAAGCTCCTGGAGACTTCAGACGGGCACCCATGCCTATTCCTCAATAAGTCCTTTAAACCTTTAAGTGTTAACTTCAGGGAAATTGTCCAGTTAAGCACAAACTCAGGTCGACTTCAGTGTACCAAGATGTGGAGTGGGGTGTGTGGAGTGGGGCATGGCTCACGCTTGATTTGGTAGAAGCCAGAACTCCCTAAGACGCTGGACCAGAGGTTACGTGGTGAAAGACAGAATGGAACCACTCTGCTGGGCCACACACAGTATTGGGTTATTTCTAATCTCTATTCCTTAAAATTATAAAATATAGGATATGAATTTTCTACTACTTTTTTTTTTTTGGTACTGGGGATTGGACCTGGGGTGCTTAACCACTAAGCCACATCCCCCACCCATTTTTATATTTTATTAGAGAAAGAGTCTTGCTGAGTTGCCAAGGGCCTTGCTAAATTGCTGAGGCTGGCTTTGAACTTTTGATCTGCTGGGATTACAGGCATGCACCACCTTGCCTGGCTCCTCTGTTAGCGTTTCAAAGTCTACTTCACAAGTGTGATGGGCAATACATTAAGTGGTCATGATTTTTTTAAAAAAACCTAGTATTGTGGTTAAGTTCATTCTTAAATGTGAGTTTTATTGATGACTAGCTTCGACTCTACTTTTTTTCTCTCGGTTACTATTTACTATAGTATGTAAGTGTATATACTATAGTATGTATAGTATGTAAACTATAATAAAAGCTATAATGAAATTAACTTGTCTTTTGGTAATAAAAAGCAGTCATTTCTTGAATGATAAAATGAAATAACATTCATGAATGTGCTTTGAAATTAAGTTTACCTATGAAGTATCATTATCTTAAAAGTAAATATCAATGTTCAGGACCAGGAAGGGAGAAAACTTCCCCTCGAATTGAACATAAGAAGTACAAATTTGGAAATTTTCAAAGGTACATTTGAGGGACTTTGAAAATTTTTCATCAGTTCCTTTTTTTCTTCAGTGAACCTATTACGGATGAATGACATTGCTCAGAGTCTGTATCTTACTTTAAGATACTCCAGTGATTTGGGAATTTCTCAGAAGGTGAGTGCGTGCTCATCATTTGGAAAGATGAACTCTTGACCAAATGTGACCACTTTCAACAAAGCAAATCACTTGCTTCCTGATCTAGAAAATGCGCTATACCAACAGGCCACCTCTCCTGTCAGCTCAATCAGTAATGGAGAAAAGAAAATGGGGTTACTGTTTTTGCATGCCCCCTCAAATTTGGTCTGTATCTTTGACTTATGATGTAGAAGCTGAGGGGAGCCACTCAGCTCTCTGGATGTTGGGGACAGCCTGGTGGTCAGGACTCTTTGCCAATGACTGAGCATGTTGAGCTCACAGCAGAGATGCGGATCATCTTAAAATACCATTCCTGATAAAGAAGTAGCATGGGAATCTTTTTCCAAGCAGCAGGATTAAGCAATTATACATAAATGTTTGAACTCTGAGACATACATTACCTTGTGTACAGTCATGAGTTTCTGAGAATTTTTTCCCCACCAGGGACAAAAAGAAAAAATTTTTTTTTCGGGAAAATATTCATTTCATGTGTGAAACCAGTTTGTAGGAGTGAGGTATTTTTATTGACTAACTTAGAGCACAGAGACATTGTAATCAAGAAAAACATTAAACTCATAAGAACAAGAAGAACTCATCATGAGGAGAAAAGGGAAATGAGAATAGCTTACGTCACCCACGAGACACAATTTCAATCTCTTCCCTTATCTCTCCCTTTTCATGCACATCTCTTTCCAGAAGAGAAACTGAAACCCTACATTATATTCATCTCCTCTTGCCCCAAATGACTGTCTCTGTAGAGGAAGGGTTAGGTCTGTAACTACTGGCTACCAGAAAGGAAGAGTGGGGCCTGTTGGCATTATCCTTGGCTAAGAAGGTGAGCTTTACTTGATACAGACTTACAGGGCACAATCTCTGGCTGGGCTCACTTCCCCATGACATACGGACTCCTCTGAATTACCTCCAGGAATGAGCAGATTTGAATGCTGGGTACCACGTTTTCACCACTCGCATCTCTGACTCCCACAATCCCCTCTGTTCAACATGTAATATAGAGGTAGGACTTAGTCCAGAATACCCAAGACTGGGTTATTGATAAAGAGAAAAGGTTGATTTGGGCTCATGCTTCTGGTTTCTGGAAAGTCAAGGAGCCTGGTATTGACAAGGGCCTTCTGAAGTTTCAAGAACATGGAAGGGCCAGCAGGGTGCACATAGACAAGAAAAAACAAGAAGGGTCTGCCTCACTTTATAAGGATCTGCTCACACCGTAGCTAATCCAGTAGGCCAAGAGCAGGAACTTACCCTTCCTTAAAGACTTAATTGCCTCTTAAAGTTCCCACGACCCAACACTGCCACAGAAACTGTTAGATTTTAACATGAGTCTTGGTGAGAACAAACCAGGTCCAAACCACAGCAAGGTGTATGTATTACATTATGCTGTGCTTCCTCTAGTTTTTGTGAGGCTGGGTATATTTATTTGACCCAGAGTAGGGACCATATGCTAAAAATGACCAGAACCATGTGACTCGTATTTTTTTCCTATTTTATCATGACAGACAGAAGCCTTATTAAAGAACAAAAAATAATATATCGTTACAATCAGCAGATACAGTAACTGCATCCTCTCTAACTTATTAATTTCTGGACATATTCCCAATAAGGAAAAGACCTTTTCCTGGAACTGACTTCCAGGTGGCAGGATCCCCAGGGAACAAAAGGAAAAACTGGTTTTTCTTACCATTGTGTGTATCTACTCTCATTGGCCCCTGGATCCTAACCGAATGCTTACCAATGACTAATCAGACCATTCTTTCCATTCCAAACTCTCTTTCTTATCTCCCATTCCTTCCATCTGTTTGTCCTTTAGGAAGAAGAGGACATCTACACCCACACTCGCAAACGCCTTGATAGCCATGTTATTAAAATGTCCCTTGCCTGGTTTCTGTGATTTCTCCTTTACTGAAAGGCAGAGTGCTTCATGTACAAGATGTTAATTTCCGGAAGTCTCAGAAAGATGTCACTTGCCCAGGTGGAAAACGTGTATCTGAAGAAAGAAGATTCTCCCACTCCAAACAGAACTGTCTCTATTGGGTTTCTATCAGAACGCTGCTTCAGACGAAAAGGGAAAGAAATATCTGGAAATTATTTCCCAATCACTTGGGCAAAGCAGGAACCATGTGGGACAGACTAGGGTAGCTTTTCTTCTCTCTCCCCGTGCGGAACGGGAACTTCAGCCTATAAAGCCAACCAAGGTGAACTCGCTCATTCCACACAACGGGGTACGTGGCTCACCACGGGGTGCCCTTGATAGTGCTCTGTCCACTCTAAAGTTAGACATCTAAGCAATGGGAGTCCCTCCACTTCCCTTGGAAGATTGCCCCACAGTCTAATAGACCTCGACATTAAGAAGATTTTCAATTGGTAATTGGTAATCAACCTAAATTTCCCCTCTCTTAATTTCATCCCATTACTCCAAACCCTAAACCCTTGTTCTACCTAGTTCCTCTCCCTCATTAGTGTTTACACTCTCCAAATACTAATAGACAGCTGGTTAAAAAAAAAAAAAAACCACCGTCAGTCATTGCTTAGCCAGACCACAGATAGTCATTTCTTTGAAAAACAAGTCCATTCCCACATCTGCTGTTTTTCCTTAAAACCCTTCTTTAATATTAAAAGATTCAAATATTTTTCTTAATAAGCCAAAAAAGTCTATAAATGGAAAGCACAGCGGTCTATAATGGACTAGAGGGGAATAAATACATCTTAATGTGAGTGGGTGATAATGGTATAGCTAGATTCACCTTCTTTTGCCCTTTAGACACAGAACAAACCCCTGAAAAAACTGGATGAAGAAATTTCTCCCAAAGTAGTCTTTTTATACTCATTCTTCTATTTTATGTATATATTGTTCTATTATATATATATGTATTATATATATGTATATATGCCTGAATATATATGTATGCATATAGTTAGTTCATAATATATATTAGTAATTATGTATAATGTGATAAATAGTAAAATGATATACATGTATCATTACTATATATATTATATATGTGTCATGAAATATAATATATATAGTAATGTATGTATATCTAGTAATGTATATAGTAATGCACGCATATAGTTAGTTCACAATATATATTATTAATCATGTATAATGTGATAAATAGTAAAATGATATACATGTATCATTACTATATATATTATATATCTGTCATGATATATAATATATAGTAATATATGTATATCTAGTAATGTATATAGTAATGCACGCATATAGTTAGTTCATAATATATATTATTAATCATGTACAATGTGATAAATAGTAAAATGATATACATGTATCATTACTATATATATTATATATCTGTCATGATATATAATATATAGTAATATATGTATATCTAGTAATGTATATAGTAATGCACGCATATAGTTAGTTCATAATATATATTAGTAATTATGTATAATGTGATAAATAGTAAAATGATATACATGTATCATTACTATATATATTATATATGTGTCATGAAATATAATATATATAGTAATGTATGTATATCTAGTAATGTATATAGTAATGCACGCATATAGTTAGTTCACAATATATATTATTAATCATGTATAATGTGATAAATAGTAAAATGATATACATGTATCATTACTATATATATTATATATCTGTCATGATATATAATATATAGTAATATATGTATATCTAGTAATGTATATAGTAATGCACGCATATAGTTAGTTCATAATATATATTATTAATCATGTACAATGTGATAAATAGTAAAATGATATACATGTATCATTACTATATATATTATATATCTGTCATGATATATAATATATAGTAATATATGTATATCTAGTAATGTATATAGTAAGGCATGCATATAGTTAGTTCATAATATATATTATTAATTATGTATAATGTGATAAATAGTAAAATGATATACATGTATCATTACTATATATTATATATCTGTCATGATATATACATGTATGTACATACGTGTGTGTGTGTGTATAAATCATCACTAGCAGTTTGTGTCACTGCATAGTTACCTGAAGTATCATAACATGCTCTCAGCGGCGAAGACCAAGTCTTACTTCATGCTGCATTTATGACAGTATTCTTCTTCACATTGAGACCCTCCCACTGATTTGATTCAATAGTAAAGTCGAAAGACCGTGCTTTAGTAGCTAACCTTTGTAGTGATGCTTTTAAAAGTTGAGATTTCTGTTTATTTTCCTTCAGTATCGCAATTCCCTCCCTGGCTTCTCTTGAGGAAAAAATTTCAATCCCTACTGTAGTTAGATCCCTAGAGGAGTGGCTTGCTTCTGCTTTTCCTGGCTGCTGTGATTCTTCTTGACTCTCACGACCTGGTGCAGGCTTTGCATGAATAAACAAGCCAGAAGGAACAGAGTGAACATGCATAACTTTTGGACAATGCGCCTGGTAAACCTGGTTCTATAAGATGGGACCCTTTTGCCATCATCCATTGGCATTCTGGATGACATTTATATGCCTTTCTAGAAAACCTCTGGCTGAAGTCTCGGACATCAGCAACTGTTACCAAATTCAACAAGCTTGCATTTTGGTGTGTGGACACGGGTCTGAGATGAGCAAATGTTCACTGCCTCTGTCCTAACTCCCTTAGGTGACATGGAATGTCAATAATGTCACAGGGATTACTAAGAATTTTTTGTTTGCATATTTTTGGCAGTAATAAAAGGCTCTTTTAAGTTTAAAATAATGGAAATAAACTATAACAAAGGAAGATGGGAATGAATGAGCTGAAATAACACTCTCTTATTTCAAAACACTTAACATGAGTTGACCAACTAGGTCTAAGAAAAGGAAAGAATTTGTCTGCATTCTAGTTTTCTGGAATGAGGGCTGAAAATCATGTCTTCTGCCATTGTGGTGCTCTTACTTCCAACAACTCCCAGTAAATGGGCTTCTGTGTTTGAAACCTAAATTCCTGAGAAAAGAGACACTGGTTCTATTTGGGTCCCCATACAGCCTGGTCCCCAAACCAGGTCAAAAACTTAGATTATGGACATTGGCAGCATAATTGGGAGCCACTCTTATGCATCAAATATCCCTTCCAGAGACGGAGAAATTACTGTGATAAATCCACACACCAGAAACATCTAATTCTCTGGAGTTAAAGTTACATTGCATGCAAGTATTGAAGAGGATTATTTTGACTTATGCAATCAATCTTATTCAATGTTCCTCCCCCCGGCCCCTTCTGTGGTTGGCATATGAAGTCTCTTAACATTTTCTTGGGCCATTGAAGGTAGATCTTTGTGTGAAAAATCTCGACTCTTTCAAGTGTAGCTGGGCTGCAAAATTTCAGCCACCATATAACTTTTATTTAAAGTGAAAAGAAAATTTATTTTCTTTACTTTAGTTGGAACCCATTTGGGCTTCTTCCCAAACTCTCAATCAGTAGCAAGTGAGGGTAGGGGAGAGAAATTAATTAAATGTGCAATCAAGTTTAGAGCTGTCAGGCCTGATCATTTAAGCTGTCTTTCTCTGTTGGTGCTCACTCTTCCATTTGGATAAAATACCCAATCTCTTATGTTTTCTCCTCCTTCCTCTATTTCTTCCCCTAAGATGATATCCTGGCATATGGGGGAAACCGAATGTAATTTGTAGATCCTAGTGGCCTCGGGAATAATTAGGAGTTCTAGGGTTCACATGGTGGTCTTGGGATTCTTTTGACCTTCTCATTACTGAACCCAGTGTCCCCGATCACTAGACGCATACTTGAAATCCTGAGAGCAGGCAGAAGCTGGTGAGCTCATGCTCCTTTATTAGGAGTTGGGGAGAGCAATGAGGAACCTATATGCATCTCCCCTTGTGAACTTGACCCCAGCTCATCTCTCTCCATCTTACAGAGCTCCGAGTCTCCGCCATGTGCTCCGTCCAGCTCACAGGCCAGCTGTCCATTGCAACTGAAGAGGAGATGTCTTGACAGGTAACAGCAGTACCCACGCCTTACATAACTGAAGATGTTCAGTGAAGATCCGTCCGTGGGCTTCCCTCTGGGACCAGGACATTGACTATGTCCTTTTGTAAGAAAGGATGAGTCAATTCTAGTTTTTTGGAGAATAATAATTATATGGAGACTATCTATGTACCTCCAGGACCTGTCTATTCAAGGCTTTAAAATTTACTGGACACTTTCATAAGATAAAATATTGAGGCCTAAGAGAATTTCTATGTGCAGCAATGCCACAATTTACAGAATCTCTGTGACTTCACTGCTTTAGATCTGATAGATCAAGTAGAATTCTTCTTTCTACCAGTAAAAGTGGATTTGAAAAATTTCAAGGACTAACCTCACCTGGGTTTCTGTCCTAATCTGCTGAATGATGGGGATTTTCTAAGGTTGCCCAAGTACAAACAGAAAAGCCTGAATGTTTACAGTTCTCCATGCAGTTTTAGAGTTAGAATGTCCTTTGTTATTACCACATATATCTAAATAGTGGGGTATTTTCTTTCAGATTACAATGAGCATATTAATTGATCTTTCTATCACATGTATTTGTATTACAGCAATGTAAGTAGTTTTATTTCAAGTCTGGTACAAGTGCTTTGAGAAATAACTCCAAAGATGTTTTTTTCCAGTGGTATCCCACCCGAGCTCAGGACTTGGATTTGGACTAACGTTCTTTTTATTATTTCTTGTTTTTAACTACCTCACTTACAGAAATATAAAATGAACTTGCTGCCACACCTGTCATCCCAGATGCTTGGGAGGCTGAGAGGCAGGAGGATGGAGAGTTCAAAGCCAGCCTCAGTGAAAGCGAGGCACTAAGCAAGTCAGTGAGACTCTGTCTCTAAATAAAATAGAAAATAGGACTGGGGATATGGCTCAGTGGTCGAGTGTCCCTGAGTTCAATCCCTAGTACCCCCTGCCAAATAAATAAGTAAGAAAGTAAATAAATAAATTGAACTTTCCATATAACTGGTTTTTTTTATGGTACTATTTCTCTTTAGTCTCTGTAAATGGTATGCTTCCTTAGTAACTAGGAAGTTGAAGTAGCTGCAGAGTATAAATCAACTGAACCTCTTTTTAATACTCAGAATGACCTTTTCAGAGGAAGTTCTGATAGCCCTTTTGCTGCCCTTAAGACTCTTCTCTGGCTAGATCTGACCTTCTTAGAACTCATGGATCCTTATGATTTTGGGGTCCTAGGTATACCATTTAAGCATATCGTGTAAATTATTTCCTTGGGCAAATGCATGGAGGTTTTCAGTGGGATCACAAACCTGGGTAGTTTCTGTGGCCCCCACATGTGAATCTGTGTCCTTCAAATCCCCTCCCTCCCTCCATGAGTAATGATCCCCAGGTGGTGCGGAGCCAGGCTCCATCCAGCGTCACTGTCTAGGCCCATGAGCATTGTCCATTCACCTGTTCCTCCATCTCTGCCACAAAGAATTCTCAAGCATCCTTGCCATTTCCAGGAGCAAGGAGGTAAGAGTTGAAAACAGAATCATCTGTCCCTGGCCAGAATCTACACTTAACTCCATTCAGGGTTCTCTCTCTTATGTTCAGAGAAATGCAGATAATGAGATGCGTAAGATGAGATGACGGTCATCATATTAGCTAGCGAAATGTGTAGAAACTAAATTCACATGCCAAGGGCCACCAGGAGAGTCATTACCTTCAATATCTGTGTCAACAGTTATATTTAGTGCTCAGAGACACAGGGAGCTGTTGGGTTTTTGCAGCACACAAACTAAAACTGGTGGGACCACATGTTTCACGTGAGGCAGACACAGAAAAGGGCAGGGTTGCATAGTCCTAAGTCATTCAAACATTTGTTCTTTATTTAGGTCCTTTCCCCCAAACCTCATGATCAGTTAAGTCATATCATAATTCACCTCCTGCACCTGGAATCCAAGATGAACCCATCAATTAATAAAAATGCCATACTGCTTAATGTTAACTTTTGGTGTATATTACATGTATATGGTAAACCAAACCTTAGTTTAGAATTTTGTCGGGTAGATATATTTCTTGATTTTACTCCTCAAGCTAAACTTTGTGACTCTTTTTAATAGAATTATTGATTCTATCTCACTCTTTACATATGTACATTCATTATTTACATATATATTTACACATAGTCAAATGAAAATATATCTGCCTATCTGTTTTTTACAGATAAACAAATACTCTTGACTACTTTGTATTTGCATTCTGATTTTCAAAAAATTATTCTTGCTAGATAGCTATATTGAAATACAAAGTTATAAAAATGTAGATTTTACTTCTTAAAACATTCACTTAGTTATCAAGAATCCCTAAAATTCCAACGAGCGGTACCTATAAGAACACATATAAAATGGATGAAAACCAAATTTGCACTTTTTTGTTATTATCAACAAACAACTATGAAATAATCCACAGGACACTCAAAGTCAGGCTACAGCTCTTGGGTCATATTAGAAATCAAATGTCGGATGAGCCAAACCCTCCAGGGGTGCCCAGCTCCGCCATTTTCTTCCTCCTCATTATAAGACAGTGGCATCTTTACCCAACGACCTTTTGTGTTGTCTATGTGCTATATCTTCAACTTCTTCATTAACTAACTTTCATTCTGTTCTTCAATTTGTCGTATGTAATAAATAAGGAGCCTATCAACAAATTACTAAAGCTCTTGATGAATGTCTTTCCGCAAGGTTCTTGGCTAACAGGTACAAAATAGTGAACTTGGAGCTTTTCTGGTAAAGGTATAATTTACTGTACAGGCAAAAATCTACCTTAGCAAATTTCAGCAAGGGTAACACGTTCCCTGGAGGGCCACTCACCTCAAGATCCTGGGAAGACTTCAACATTATGGATTTATAAAAGTTCATGTCTGACCCTGTACAAAGTTATGTGACATGAGTTACTTTGTGTTTGTTTTGGGGGTGGGGGTGAAGTCCCTGCGAAGCTAATTAGTATTTTTATCAGTTAATCTGTATCCCAGGTGGAATTGCTTATGCAGAACCCCTGAGTCAGAATGAAGTTACTCCCTGCTCTTCTCTTAGACAATTTATTTTTCATTGACTCTATATCCATCTTCACTCGTTTGCTATCATCTAATTTAGATTAATGATATGCCAACATGTAAGCCAGCGAAAACACTTCTTTCCCTTCTGGCACCTTAGGAATTGGTCAAGGGCAGCGACAGTTCCAAGGAGAGAGGTGGGCTTGAGAACCGAGTTCCCATGACTGTCAATCCCCTGGCACTTTGCCCTGGTGTCTAAAGCCTCTTCTGAGGACATCATAGCAGGTTGTCCCTCGATCGCCAATGCATTCTCCAAAAGGTGGGACAAGAGTAAGAAGAGCATCTGACATGAGCCAGCCTCTCCCATGAGATGGCTCCAAATGAAGGTCATTGTTTAACAGAGAGCCATCTTCAGCAGCAATTCAGGCAAACATCACAATGCGTTTTACAAACATGCCAAGGTGGCCACACAATTCAGTCCCATCGGAAGAGAGTCTTTCTATGGCCCCTCCTTCTCTAAAATGGGCGACTGCTTTTCTGCCAAAGTGGCTGAAGTCCTTCAGAGCTGTTAAACGCATCTTCAAATTTACAATACAATTCAGCAGGACAAATCTTCCCGTCAAATCTCTGGAGCGTCAGAGCAGCGCTGACACCATTTTTCCTTTCAGTTAGCCTTTTAGTATTCAACACCTTGAGAAACACGGACAGCCAATGTGGGCAAGGAGACAAAACAAAAACCAAAAAAAGGAAGGAGGAAAAAAAAAAAAAAGCCCAACAACAACAAAGACAGTGAAAAAAAAAATGCAAACAGCCACACGAGCTATTAAACATATGCCAAAGTAAACAATCATCGGTGGGTGCGTGTTCGCCCCGGCTCTGCCCTGCAGGTAGAAGGCACGCAGCGCGCGAGCAAATGGAAGGAAAGAGAGAGGAGCAGGAAGTGGAAGGACCAGGAGAGCCGGAGCAGGCTGCCTGCTCCTGAGCTTCAAAACACACCACCAGCCATGCAAAACAGGACATACCTTTCTGGCTTGCTGGTTCTGTCGGCTGAGACAAAGCAGTCCCATTCGCAGCGGGAGGCCAAATCAAAATGAAATTTTATTTAGTCTGCACTGTCCCCAGATTGGGTTTCAGAATGACTGCTTTAGGAGATAGCATGGATGTGGCTGATGCATGCTTTGCATATGAAACTGCAGTAGGAAAAGAAATCTACATAATCAAAAAAATCTGTGCTCTCTGTGTGTGACAGAAACACTGGACTCCAGCGACTGGGCTGCTGTGCGGGCTGCAGGCAGGCCCTGTGGGGGTGAAATCTATTTTTTTTTTTTTTAATTCTTAAACAATATTATCCACAAATACTGATAAATCTATAATACTCTACTTTATGAAAATATATACTGTTTCCTGGTTACAATTCTGCTACACTGAAATAATTGTGATGCCTGTATAAAAAATTTGTGGCAGAAATCAAATTGAATTTTAAAACATATGCAGGTTATGGGGTGGGGTGGTGGGATCGTTCTGACAATTTCTCAACCCTCTGAGCCTCGATAAAATACATTAAAAGCTTAAGTTTTAAGCAAGACTGAAATAAACACTAAGAGCCTCTTTGACTTTTCTTTGGGAAGATAAGTCATTCATATTTAGAGACTGCTTTTAAAAATAGGAAGTCTTTCAAAATGCTCTTTAGATGTTGGAAATTATATTTTAAAATTAAGAAAGGGAGCTAGGAAATGTATCTGGAGCACATGTCATGGAATCTTTGAGTGTACGTATGTGTGTGTACACGTGTGTGTGTGTGTGTGTGTGTGTGTGTGTGTGTGTGTGTCTTTCCACATGCACACGCCAGCACGCTGCCCATGTGTTTAACACAGGGTTGCTGCCTGCATAGGCCATGGATAGGAAGTGGTAAGCTAGGTTCCGGGAAACCAGGGGGCAGAATAGAGCCTGTTGGTAAATATATATTATTTCTCAAAGAAACACTTATCCCAGTTTGTTTTTGATAGATCCGTTCCTCAAGGTTGAGTGCTGCCAATCATTATTTAAAGAGGAAATGAAAAGAGGGGGAAAAAAATCTAAAGATAACTTACCTGTATCAAACGGAAGCAAGAGAAAAAAGAGAAAAAGGAAAAAGAAACAGGCGAGACATCCTCTCTCATTGCACAGAGCTCTGAGAAACATGGACAGTCATCCTTCTGTTTTATGAAATATTCCCAAGGAGGAGAGGAATAGGAAATCGTTTAAAGCTCTGCGGAGGTAGTCTCCAAGCCTCGACCCACAGCAGCATAAAAACTTCTAACAATGAGCTACAAATAGCTCAAACAATGTGCTCCCACACAGAGCCCCAGCAGAAATCACCAGCGGAGGAACCCTGGACCCTCAGCCCTTAGAGAAACAGTCAAGAGCAATTCTGTGCTTCGAGTTTGGATGTCATTTTCTCAGAAAAGCTTCTCCCTGTTCCAACTTGGATTGCCACCCAGTCAATAATAATATTTACAAAGGTAAAGGTCTCCTGAAATTGATAATTTTGCATTTGGTAGCATGGCATTGTGTTTAGCTGTGCACGCCACCAGAATAATTAAAGCCTAAAACCCAAAAGAGCAAATGGAATCTGTTTCCTTTATGCCCCAGAACCACTGCATCCAGGTCTCCTTACAATGAGGGACCCCCTCACGAGCCCCTCTTTTGCCTCACCTACCCGTTGTAATTATTCAGATATTCATTAAGCAGGAGTTTTCCCTGCGTATTATTTTTAGCGACAGGACAGCCCTTTTCTGAGTAGCGGAAAGATGTGACTTCTTAACAAATCCTCTATCCCCCCAAATTCCGTGCACCTGGCATTCACTTTCTACCTAATAAGCATCCGTGAATATGCAAATGTGCAGTGTCTCAGTAACCTCATTAATTTATTCCTCAGGCAATCACAGAATGTGAACCAGTCCTGTGCCACTAGTAGTACTAGGACTGGTGCCGATCAGGGCTCGGAGAATCTGCTGAAAGCTCAGGCTTCGTGTTGAAACACTGTTTCATCTTTATTCTGTCCTTTGGCACTCTAACTCAAACAAAGACCCTTACCTTCCCCACTTAGCTGACAGCCCAAAGCAAAACGGAAAAAGAAAAAGAAAAATCTGAATGCCTAGGGTTAATAATAAAGAGCTTCCCTCCACCGCCAAGGCAGAGGTGATTCATGGTTTGAACAAAATCTCCACAGCAAAACAGTTTCCAAAGTGCCCAAGTTGTCTGATTTTGTTATTTATTGGGGGCTGGGTGGGGGGGTGGAGCAGAGTACGACCTGCTTTCCATACTGCAATGCAGTTGAATAATCTTTCTCTTTGCCCACGTTAAAAGCCCTGAATAATGTTTATAAAATGTTAGGGAATCCCGGTAGGTTTCCTATTTAACAAGCCATGTATGACAAATCACAGTGTAATGTACTACGTTCTTAATCTTTAATTAGAATGTGAATATCTGCTAGAAAACGCAGTTAACTTTGACACGTTAAATCTTCTGGTTAAAGTGCCTTACAGGAAGAGCAAAGATGAAACACTGTAACAATCTCTCCTTCTCTCCATTCACCCAGACAGTTGGGGAAGGATGATAACATCTTGTAATACCTGCTCTGTAGTAATTAATCGCTGTGGTATTTAGGACCATTCAAGTAGACAAATATGACAGAGACAGGGACAATTAGAAACCTTGTTCAAGCTACATTAACTTTTCTAGCTATTACAACACAGCAGCTCAAGTTTGCTTGTAAAAGCTGCAGAGGGATTGCTATGCATTAGCCGTGCGATTATTAATGAAAGAAAAGGAGAATTGTGTTTATTGTAGTTTGAAAATTGCAAATAAATTTCAATTATCTGCTATGTCATTTTGTTAAACATGCACTCTGGAAATGCCTTTGTACTCTAAATCATGAGCTACTTAGAGCAAACTAATACCAGAAACCCTCGGGGAGATAGGAAGTCAATATTTTTGTTGAACTGGACTTTTTTTTTTTTTTTTTTTTTGGTAAGTGCAGTTGGAGATGGGCAAAACCACCTGAATGGGCTATTCAGGTAGTGAGCTCTGTGGCATATTATGGCATGTACTCGGCCATGTGTTCCCACAGACCTTGAGTCAGCTGTCACAAGACGAACATCAGGGCAATCTGAACCACATTGGCTAAAGGAAACCAAAGAAGCTCTCTCTCCTTTGGGGACATCCTCAAAACAATTATAAGAAATCAATTATGATAAATAAATAATGTCTGCCATCTCTGCTCCTTCCAATAACAAAGCTAGTATTGGGGAAAAAATAAAAAAGAAAACCCCTGGGAGGTTCTAGTCAGTTGCAGAGGTGACGGGGAGTCAATGTTTCTGGCCATGGTTCCTGTCTACTGTCTTTCAGGAGAAGAACTGCCAATCACTTTGAATGGCAAACTTGATCTTGAAACGTGCACACACAGGAAGCAGGAATACATACACCCATTTCTCTGCTGCCCTTTGTGAAATTATCCATTTTTGAGAGTGTTCACACATCCCCATCTAGTACCAAACCTCCCCTCGGTGTCTGTCATCAAAACCACACCATGGAACCACTTTCGAGAGGCAAAGGAGAGGTACGCCCCACTGCAGAGAAAAAGCCCCATGCCCACACTGTGCCCCCATCCTGATATCTTTCCATCCAAGCCCACCTCAGGTCCTGTTCCTCCCAGCTTATTATTCGATGTTATTGCCCATCAGGAACGGAACACGAAAAAATAACTCTGGTGCACCCTGGAGCTGGGGACCTGATCCAATTGTCTTCTGTAAATCAAAGAAAGACCAGCTTAGCATGGCACAAATCTGCATCCCCACCCCAGAATCTGTTGTCACACACACACAAAAAACCCGCTCAGTGCTCAGGAACAATCTCCCCTCTCAGCCGAGCTGCGATGATGTCAGCTTTCTGATTACAAACTGCTTATTTATGCTTCAACAGCTGCCAAGAGCAGCGAATAAGTGGCTAAAAGAGTGTCTAGACCAGGCTTTCAGGCCTCTATTGTCTAGGGGTTGTTACCTGGTTGACAGCGATGGGTCCAGCTGCCTGGTGTGAAAGGGAGCAGGGATGGCGAGGCCGTGATTGACAGGAGGGCCCTCCGGGTCAGCCCGATGGCCCCTCGTCTTTATGTTCCCAGCTCCAAAGGGAAAGCCAGGGCCCTGCCTAGAGGTTGGAGGTGAAAGGAAATGTTGGAGGGTAATGAAAAAATCTTTTGGCCAAATTTGTGATCATGAACACTTACCCGGGGGAATCAAAGCCAGTCCAAGTGACCATGGAGTAGCCAGAAATGCGCACCTGGAGCCAAGGGAGCCAGGCATTTCTGACCAGCCTCGCAGGGCCCTGGAGGAGGGGCGGGGGTGCATAATTCACTTTCTTTTTCCTTTCCAGTGTGTTCTCTGTTGTGAGATAGCAGAACCTTGAGCAGATGCCTTTGTGACCACCTTTACACTCACCATCCTCAGAGTCCGACGAGAGTTTCAGAAACCTTCCCTTTGAGAGCTTTCAATGGAAGCCTGACAGAATATGAAACACTCCAACATTTGGGGAAAATAGGAGCTTTGCAAGCTGACGTAAATGTCTAATTAGAATTTTCCACCACCACTTGCAACCTTTGAATGTCCCTGCCTCATTTGTTCTCAGCCCCAATCTCCATTTTAACACTTTTCGGGGGAGATTTGAATGTATCAAATCGCCGCCTTCATCCCGGTGTCTTACAATTCACCGAGGTTGATTGACATCAGACATGTGTGGCTGCGCTCTGGCTCCTCCCCTCACCCCCATTTAGTGGTTTGGGGTTCTTGAGAAGAATACGGCTATGTCCGGATCATCTGAATATGCTAACAACGATGTAACCACTTCCGCCATGGACCATGCCCTGGTCCCTGTTGCTACAACCCTTAGCTCCTTCTCGGGAAATGCTGTGCGAGTCTTAAGGACAGTTAATGAAGTACTGCTCCCGGAGGGGCAGCGACGAATGCTCCCACTTTCGAATTCTTCATCCGACTTATTTTTTTCTAAGCATCACAAATGTTTTTCCCTCCAAACGCTGGCTTGTGATCTCAGATACAAATCGTATAAACCTGATAACACCGAAGCCTTAAAGCTGGATGCACTTAAAAATAATGATAATAAAGATGAAGTGTAAACCCTCTGCTGCACGAAAAATAACACCCACTTCAAATCACGGTCACCGCCCTCCCCCCCCCCCCCCCCCGAAACTTCCAGACTTGAAGGAAATGCCAGGGAACACCTGAGGACCCAAAGCTTAATTTGTGTATACAGTTGGCTTTCTCCAGAATGTCTGATTCAGACTCTGTAACGAAAATGAAATCACGTTAAATTAACTGTAAAAAATAAGTTGATTTAATTAAGCACAGAAAGACTTAATAGATATAATAAAATGTTAAAAAGTCAAATGATGTGCAGTTACATTTCAGTTAACACTGCTCGACAAATGTACTAAATTTATTCCTTTCAATAATGATGTGTTTTGAACATTTAATTAGATAAATAATGTCTAATCACTTCAGCAAATCTGAACTGGAAGAATCCCTTGTCATCAAAGGTGACTCCAGCTTGTTACAGCCACCTTGCCAGGCGAGGTAAAGCCCATGAACCTCGGCTCTTTTCAAGGAGATGAGCAGAAACCAAGGTAAAGTCTGTCTTTCAAGCCTCATTAAAATTCAGGGTTTACTAAACAAACTATTATTTACTGTAAGAAGAGTGTTACTGGGAATAGACTTCTACTTGTTTGCCTTTTTTTAAGCAGCAGAAACTATAAGCAGCTGATAAGAAAAGGTATTCAATGTTAGATGTCCTATAATTCATCATAATACTGTTTCCTTTAATAACTACTTTGCTCAAGTGATTGACATGATTACAAGAAAATTACTTCAAATTATTCATCTCTTATCTTTCCTCTAAGATGTCCTAAGTTGGATGATAGTTAGCATAATGGGGCCCTATTAATTACTAATGTGGAAAGTCCTTCACAATTTGGATAGAGTTTGTAGCCCAAATAAAGAAAATAGTGCCAAATGCAAACTCACATCATCTGTTCCTTAAGACGGTGCCACCCACTGTCTATTAAATGGAATGTCAAGGACATTTATTTCTTCCTTTTGAATTTGCTAAGATGAACCCAGCCTGTATGAAATGTAGTCCCACAATTAATCTGCACGTTCATACAGACAAACACACACACACACAAATGCACACACACAATATACAACACCCACCCACACACACACAAGGACACATATCCCATGCACAAAAGTATTGATGCACTTTGAAATGTAGATGATTAACATAAAATTACCATTTCAAGCTTATGGTGTTAATTCACCCATATCTTTCTGGAAAAAGAATTCTTGATAGAGAATCTTTCCATTTCTAATACTGCCTTGAATAATTTATTTTGGGAAATATACCTATAAATCTATTTAGTTCATTCCAAGTCATAATATGGTATGAAATTCTGTTAAATTCCTAGTCCTTTGAATTTGTAGATAGATTGGAGTTAAAAACATCTTTCATTTCTTTTACTTTTTAGGGAGAATAGATGCAAAAATAGAACCCAAACATACAAACTCAGAATTTTCTTTCATATTCATTCAAAATAGTCACCCTGTCTTAAGCCATTTTTCTTTCTATACAATGCTTTGGAGTATGTTTGTCTTTGTGTAAGACTTAGTTTCTATTTCTTTTCTGTGATTATCTGATTTTTTATAAACCACTTCTGAGAATTCAGAATGGTGTAAAGTGAAACCTAACAAGTTAGCACTGGGAATCTAAAGGTTGCTTTGTATGTAAATAATAACACAGCTATTTGGGGGTCATTTATCTTCTTGTTGCAATGTTTGCAACTTTAAGAGTCCTTGAAACTTTTTACCATTTTACTGTTTAGTTAAACGTCCAAAGTTGTTTTCATTTAGATTTGTAATACGTACATAAGCACACCCACAGGCTTGTGGAGTTCAACCTAAAAATCCAAAACCCCAACAAGACCAATGTCTACTGAAAAGCAGATGCAAAACTACCCTGTGCAGGGTTCTATTTCCTGGATGTAAGTTCAATCTCACTGCTTCCCTGCAGAGAGAGTAGGCTAGCCAGCTTCAAACTCTGTTTACCTCTGCGGTGCAGACTCTTCCACAAAGATTCCACCATCCTTCCTCGATGCTGGGGACCTTCCTCTTTTATCCTGAGTTCCTCTCTGCTCACCTGACTGGGCCTCTGGTTTTATGAACCTTTGTTATTTCTATTTTTTTTTTTTTTTATTGCTATAGCCATTTAGCAACAATCACTAGGATTTTAATCTATGAGGTCCCCTTTTTGGGGAGTCTCCAGGTGTCTTGTTCTGGTAAAATGTGACCCACATTTGACCTGGCAATAGAATATTTTGGATTGAAAAATATAATCCAGCGTGCATATCACCAACAAATATACCACATAGCAAAACATTTGGGACACTGTAATGTAAGATGAAAACATAAACTCCAATTATGATTGGTTTGTGAGAACTTTTGTCATTTAGGAAACATTTTTCTCAGGATCATGGGTGAACCAGGATAATCTAATTTTTTTAAATCATAATTTAACTTAAATCACACAGAAGAATGTTCACAATGATATATTGATTCTGTGTTGGGAATGCAGACTAAGAACTGTCTATACAAGAAGCATTTTGCTGTCTCACTGTGCACAAAGCATCCTACAATGTAATATTAATATTGTAAACAGGTGAGGCTCTTTGTTCTCATTCAATACATCACTTCTTCCTTATTTGTCCATCTGTGCTCCTTTATTATAAGATTTTGCACAGTAAAACTTGGAATTTTGTGCTTACTTGCAAGCAATTTAAGTCTTCTATTTAAAATTCAGGAAAGTAGTCTTGTTTGGGTTGCTTTTTTATGTGTAAGTTGCATAGTCTGGAACTTGGCCCTTCTGTGGAATAAATTAAGTTCCAAAGTCCAAGTGAGCTTGTGCTTAGTCATGAAGGTCCCTGAGTGAATTGCTTGCTCTCCCTCTTCCTCAATTTCTTCATTTATAAATGGTGTTCCTGATCCATCTTTCTGAGTAAAACTATTTTTAAAACTTACACTTATGAGAGGCATTTATGTGCCTTGGAAAAGAAAGGATAGTGTGTATTGCTGGTGTGCATAACCATTTTGGAACACAAAAACCTAAAGAAAAAAGAAACTTAAAGGAAGGAAAAAGAATTGGGTTTTCTTTAATCTTTGAATGGGCAGATTTAAACTCCTTAGAGCTCTGTACATATGCTCCATAAATTAAAACACCAACAAATAAAATAGGATGGGAACTGGAAATGATTCAGGAGAAAAATACTGAGCTGAGAATCTGAAGCCTGAAGTGCAACTGGGACAGGTAGGGTGGTCCCCCCCTGGGTAAGTCCCTGCACTTCAGAGAACCGCATCCTCCCTCTGGAAATTCTGCTGCAGGAGGAACAGACGTGAAGTTCAAATTGAAAACAAACCAAAGATAATGAAGAGGTACAGAACTTCTGAACTTCTTTCCAAAAGAATGAAATGGAATCGGGCGCCGTGGTGCACACCTGTAATCCCAGCAGCTCGGGAGGCTGAGGCAGGAGGATGGAGAGTTCGAAGCGAGTCTCAGCAAAAGCAAGGCGCTAAGCAACTCAGCGAGACCCTGTCTCTAAATAAAATACAAAACAGGGCTGGGGATGTGGCTCAGGGGTCGAGTGCCCCTGAGTTCAATTCTCGGCACCTCCCCCCCCCCAAAAAAAAAGAGAATGAAACATTATTACACAAAAAGACAAGCAACGAGGATACACACAGGAAAAATGCTTCCCGTATCAATAACATGGTAAGTAGAATAAACACACAAGAGTCGTGATTCTTGCAGAATCTGCTAAGCGTTCCTTGAAATACCCCTTGCGAGGTTCTTTTTTTGTTTTTGTTTTTGTTTTTGGTTTTTTTTGGTGCTGGGGATCGAACCCAGGGCCTTGTGCTTATAAGGCAAGCACTCTACCAACTGAGCTATCTCCCCAACACTCTTGCAAGGTTCTTGAACTGAAATGGGCAATCCTAATGGAAGACTAGGCTCACTTCCCACGGGACCATCTCACTAAACATTTTGGACCATGACTCCAGCTCCCAGCTCTGGTCCCACGAATGCCTGCCTTTAGGTAGAAGAGCCCCCACTGAGACATGGAACCCTCCAAAACAAAGAATTCCTGGCACTTTCCTCCTGGTAGAGAGCCTCCAGCGGCACCTTCCCTTGCCAAAGACACCACTAGAATGGACACCACTAGAATGGAGTTAGGCCCGGACAGAAGACATGGGGAAAGTGTTCAACTGTAAAATCCCCAAAAGGCCATCAAATCGGCAGGAAGCTTTAGTCAATGCTATTTCTTCAAACAAGAAAACAGATTTCCTCCAAGTCTTTCCTGGAAATTCTGTAACACCACCATATATTGGTCCATTTGTTCCATTTCCAAGAGCAAAAAGACTTATGCAGCTAAAATATTTATCATAATTATCATTTTTATTTTTAAAAATATTTTAAATTTTAAAATAAAAAAAGTTTGACAAGCGAATGTATTTTGGCAGAATATACATACATACAGTATGACTTATCCTATTAGGTTCCCACTCTTGTGGTCGTACATGATGTGGAGTTACCCTGGTGGTGTAGACAAATACAAAGAAAGTCATGTCCAATTAATTCTACTGTCTTCCCTATTTCCGTCTCCCCTACTTTCCCTTCATTTTCCTTTGTCTAGTTCAATGAATTTCTATGATTCCCCTCCCCAGGCTCCCTTGGTTTGGGTTAGCATCCACAAATCAGAAAGAACATTTGGCCTTTGGTTTTTTGGGATTGGCTTATTTCACTTAGCACAATATTTTCCAGTTCCACCCATTTACCAGCAAATGCCATAATTTCATTCTTCTTTAAGACTGAGTAATATTCCATTGCGTATATATATCACAATTTCTTTATCCATTCATCCTTTGAAGGAAACCTAGATTGTTTCCACAGTTTGGTTATTGTGAGTTGAGCAGCTATGAACATGGTTGTGGCTGATTTTAAGTCCTTTGGGTATAGGTCAAGGAGTGGGATAGCTGTGTCAAATAGTGGTTCCATTCCAAGTTTTATATGGAATCTCCATACTGCTTTCCATAGTGGTTGCACCAATAATTATCATTTTTAAAGGCATGCATTTTATATCAAGTTTCTCTCTTCCATTAGTTTATTGATTAATGCTCTTATGTATCCCTGCTTTTTGAGATTATAGCACTGAATTCAAGCTCTTCATGGAGCTATGAGGAGACAGGGAGGGAAACTGGGAGTCTTGCAGAAAAAGCCCCTGAGTTTTAAAGTCAGAGAAAGCAGTATCCTGGTGGTGGTGGGATAGGTGGGTACTGCAGTAGATGTCAAGTTCAGAGAGTTTGGCCTAAGAAAGCCATCTCCAATGTCCAATGCATCTGTCTTCAGATCCTCATCCTGGTTGAGAAACACATCCAAAAAGGTTGGGTCCCGTAAAAAGTCTGGGCAGTAAAGGATGAGAAATTCACACAAGAGGGTCAAGGAAACAGGAGCTAAATGTTGGGCAAAAAGAATAGAGCATGGTCAAGGGGTGCTAGGGAAGAACGCAGCCTGGTAACGCACGACAGAACTTGGCGCACTACCTACGTCCTCTGAGAGCATCTGGGCCACAAGGACCTCGCCCCGGGGAAGCCCTGCTTGTCCCTGTTGGGTGGAGCTCGTCTGGTTGCTAGCTGGAGTCAGTCCAGAATGCTACAGTGCTGGCTGAAATGGATCTGCCTTCAACCTCGATAGGACCCCACAAACTGAAAGGTTTCCCGCTCTCTCCTTCCCATACCATTGCCCGCAGGGGTCTTTGTCTAGAGCCTCTGAGCTACGTCAGCCCTACAGGGTGGTATCTCATGCCCACTGTCAGCCCTTTATCCCTCTGGGACATTAAACTGTGGATACCCACCCACTGACACCTCTGTCCCACCTTGGACCTCTGTCCTTCCTGACCCCACACCCCAAATCTCTTTCATTTCCATTTTCTAAGAATTCGTAAAGGAAGCAGGGAAGGAAGATTCCTTGAATATGGGTCAGGCAGGAGAAGCCTGAAGACAAAGGGGAGATCTATCTTGTGGACAGAGAAAAGACTTCAGCCATGAGTTACTCCCGTCCAGAGACAATTGGCGGGAAAACCCTGGCCCTAAGGTGCTCAAGCACATCTGAAGGCCAAGTGCAGTCTCCTCCAGGTGCCTGGCGTTGAACTTGGTCAAGGTCCTCGGGACCCAGGGTTGGGCCTGCACTGCTCTGCGATGCGTCTCTGTGGCAGAGATGCTCCTGAGTGCTTCACCCACTGTCTTAAGTATCACAAGATTGCGAAGAGGGTGGAAAAGACATTTTTGACAGCATAATGACTTTGAAGGTAACAAAAGGGAACAGGTAAAGCAGATGATAAGGTGTGATTTCTCCAGAGAACTATGTCTTCATCTCCTTTAGGTAATTTGGTCATGATGAGGCTACTGTTTGCCTGACTGAATCGGAAAGGAAGGAGTCTTGCCCTGGTCCACATGTATGGAATGAAATGTCAGTCAGTCTCTGGTCCTCTTCGTCATTAACCTGGGTGGTTAATGTGACCACCTAATGTCATGAGTGAGGCATGCCTTGTATGAAGAAGATCATAAGTGATTTCAGTCAAGTTATTTTGTGAATTCCTTGAAATCATGAGACATTTCAAAATATTTGCTGTTTTTGCTGTGAGTTTTAAAAACATCTATTAAAACTGAAACAAATGGAGAGAAGGAGACAAATGGATCGTAGCATGCAGCACATTATGTACTTACAAAACACTTTGGAATAAAATATTTTTCTTTCTATTGAAATTCAATTCTTTACTCTAAAAATGGCCAATATCAATCAGTGTGTTTGTGTGTATGTGGGGTGTGGGGTGTGTGTGTGTGTGTGTGCTGGGGAGAAGAAAGTATTAGCAAAAGAGCAAAAAATATTTGATTTCTTATTATTTTGCTCTATTGGCCTATATTACATTAATGAAAAGAATTCGATGTAATATGCTTACTAAAAAGTCAAGGACATAGAGAATACTGCATTAAGCATGAAATGTGCCCTGGGAACGGAAGACACAAACTCTGAACACTGAGCAAGCAGACAGAACTTGCTTGCTTTTTCTAGTTATCTTGTTTTGTTTTGTTTTGTTTTGTTTTCTTGGTAGTTGCAAATGGATGTCTTTAATATGAAATTGAAGATGAAGAAATTCCTGTTTTGTTTATTGGCTCTTTTTAGTTATATATGACAGTAGAATCCACTTTGAAGTAATTATACAAGTGTGGAATGTAACTTAGTCTAGTCAGGACCCCATTCTTATGGACGAACATGATGGTGGGATTCACTGACGTTTTCACGTACGTACATGGGAAAACTCTGATTCATTCCACTGTCTTTCCTTTGCCTACTCCATTCCCCATTCCCCCCGTCTAATCTACTGCACTTCTACTCTCCCACTCCTTTATTGTGGGTTAGCTTCCATATATCAGAGAAAACATTTTGACCTTTGACTTTTTGGAACTGGCTTATTTCACTCAGCATGACAGTCTCCAGATCCATTCATTTACTGGCAAATGTCATAAAGTCACTCCAAAAGAATAAATTTAATCTCAACCTTGTTAACTGATAAGACCACGGTGTCCTTAAAGACTTCTAATTATAAGACTGATCAATGAATTGGCCAGCAGGGAAGACCTTCTGAGGAACTCTAAACTGGTCTGGCATACGCTTGGTGGCCATATCTTATGGGGCACCAGAAACCAAAGCAACTGAGATATGATCTTCTAGGAGGAGACCAACTGGAGCCTATGTTCTTGTTTATCAGTTTTTGACATTTGTGATGAAGGTGAATGTTTGGGTATGAATCAAGATGGTTTTTAGAATTTGTAGCCAAGTCAGAAATATTGTGTCTCTCAAATTCTCATTGTTATTCATTTGCAGAGTTACATAATGGGCAGGGAGGCAGGTCTTTGATAAAACCTATTCCACGGCTCTCTTCCCTTAGAATTAATAAAAATCACTTTGGTCTACGAATTCTTTCCTTTCCAGCCCACCTTTACATCGTGGGCTGCATCTGACCTGTGTCCAGACAGATGGGAAATGCCCCCTACCGTTCATGTTATACCAAAACTTATTTCACAGTCTTACACAAAGTCTTTTGATACCTCATCCCACTCTCCTTCCACAGCCGCCAAGACTAATTAGGTCTCTAGTCCGGGAATTGAAATCCTGCCCCTTTCCATTTTCTAAGCTAACTGTAGCCCTCAACCTGGCTCTAACCCAGGAGGAAAGTGTGTGGGAACTCTCCTAATTTAAGTAGAGGCTCTCCTATTGGCTCCTGGTGGTCTCCATCCGGGTTTTTCAAACTGCAGCCGAGGACCAACAGGGGTATGAAAAATTTCTATCTATGGGATATAAAGTAGCAGGATGTTTCACAGATAATAAAGGTGTGTTGCTTTATGAAACTTCTATATCAACTATGATCACATAGGCATGTCCTGGCATGCTGAATAGAAAGCATTTCTATAAGTCATGATCAAAACTGTCGGAAAACCATCACATCTATCATTTTAGTCATCAGTAGATTAATAACAATAAACTTTGATCGTGATATATCAGCATAGTATATTCCAGAATATTTCAAAGCATCTACCCATGGATGCACTTGGCCTTCAGAATCTCTAAGTTTATTGGGATTTTTGCCTTTAGTTGATTGTTACATGGGAAAAATGGTCTCAGAGGGGTATGATGGTTCACTGGTAAGTTTCTTTACCAGATCTAGGACTCCAGTCAAGAAGAAAGGGGAATGGAATTGTCTACTAGAAAATTAGATATTTTATTTGTAAGCAGTCATAGATTATTTTTGAAGTTTTAATTAGAGGGGTGCTTTGTCTTCCTTGGTAAGATTTGGGTCTGATATTTTCTGAAGAGGAGGTGGGACTGAAAGGTGACAAAACTCTAGGGGCAGAAGTCTTCTGGGGTCTATCAGGACCAGTGCAGATGGTTGGGTCTACCCCTAAACTGGGGGCCTGAGCTCCCCATGAACCTCAGAAAAGGAATGGACCCAGCATGGAAGAAGAAATATCCACCTAAAGGAAAAGGCACTCGTTCAGAAAGGAGAAACATAACAACATCACAGAAGAAGAAATGCATCAGAAATTATTTTATTTATTTACTTATTATTTGGTGGTACTGGGAATTCAACCACTGAGCAATACCTACTCCCAGCCCTTTTTATTTTTTATTCAAGATACAGTCCCGCTAAGTTGCTGAGGTTGGCCTGCCTCAGTCTCCCAAGTCACGAGGAATTAAGAGTTCACCTGTGGCTCTCTCCTCCTAGGTCCAGGAACACAGTCTCAAAAAGTAGAGCCAAGGTTACTCTATGAGTTCTCTCCCAGTTTTCTCTGGAATATTGATCAAGACCCTGGGTTTCAAGATGTTCTAGGCAACAGAATACTTTGATGCTCACTGTGGCAACTGCCAAAGAACAGTGCCCTCAAGTAAAGGCAGCAGGCTGGGAGAGGAGGAGCTTGCCTGATCTACACCATGGGGAACTGACCATGGCAAACGTGCCCCGAGCTAGAAGAGGAACAATTTTATACTGAACTAGTTCTCGGCTATACTTGACAATGATTACATCACGTAAGACTAGAAAGGCTCCTTCCAGATATGATAGTACAATGTCCACGTTTCACAGAAGGTGAAACTGAGGCTCCCGTGGTCCCAAGCTCAAGGTCACACAAGTTAACAGAAGTCAGGGCCCCCTCCTCCAGCCTGGGTTTCTCTCTCCTAACACCTTCTCATACTCCTTGAAGAAAAGTAAAAAGGTATAGCTTCTCTCAAAGCTGAACACTGCTTGAAAGGTAACCCAGGGCACACAGATTGATGCTTCAAATTAAATCAGAGTGTGGCCCCTGGATTAGCATGGATGCCGGAGCAGCTGGGGTGCACTGGCTTACTCTACCTTGCAGTAAATCCTCTGCCGGCCAAGTCCCACGCAGCCCATGTCAGGCACCAGCGCGGCCTGCAGAGTACCCACAGCAAAGAGCCACAGGTACAGTCAGGCTCCAGGTGGGAAAAAGTTACCCGTGAAGGAAAAATTGATGCCAGAGCTCCCTGGACACAGAGCCACCAGGAAGTGAAGGACTTAAGAACACAGTAGTCTCCCCTTATCTTAGGGGGTTACATTCCAAGATCCCTAGCAGATGCCTGAAACTGAGGACAGCAACAAACTCTTTATAGACTATTATGTTTTTTTCCTTTGTGTCCCTAAATGTACGTACCTATGTGAGCATTTAGAAATTGGACAGATCAGAAAGGAACAACTATCACTTAGAACAGAAAAATTATAACAATACACAGTGATAAAATTGCCAGCTTCACTACTCTTGCATTTGGAGGTGGCTACTATGTTAAATACGGGTTATCTGAATGCAAGCACTACCATACCTGAACAGTGGACCTGAGGGCCAAGGTGGTCTTAGTTATGAATGGGTGGGTAGTGTATACAGCATGGATACCCTAGATAAAGGGATGGTTCAGGTTCTGAGTGGGAGGGATGTGGATAGTGTGAGTTTTTATCATACTACACAGAATGGTGTACAATTTAAAATCATAAATGATTTATTTCTGGAATTTTCCATTCAATACTTTTGATCTGTTTTTGACTACGGATAACTGAAACCACAGAAAACAAAACTGTAGACAAAGGGTACTACTGTACCTGGGAGGCCAAATTGTTTTGCTCTTGAAATTAACAAATGAAACATATGATAAAAGACCTCTATGATTCTGAGACAGAATTGTATTTCAATCCAGCTAAAAATAATTTTGAAAACTTTGAAAAAAAGAGTTCCAGATGATCATTCTTCAAGTTCTAAACCTTTATTTTCTAACAAGGTTAAAAGTTTTTTATTTTAATAAAAAAATGATTAAAATGGTTTTCTAACATGATTAAAATATAGTTCTCAGATATGTTACCATAGGATTAATTAATTTTTTGATTTGGGGGATAATTTCAATGACTGAATTTAAATATTCAGTGTTGCTGTGTTGAAAATATTTTCCCCTCTTCTCCAAGTTCTTTAAGGATGATGAACTTAGCAATAACTGAGAGAAGAAACAAAGAAGTGAAGAAAATAAGGGAAGCAATGGACCCTAGTGCACATTTCCAATTATCCGGAGGTTTGCCACTAGGTTCTTTGAAAAAGAGTGAGAAGGAAGCATCTGTGGCCGCTGGATTAACACCTGAAGGCTGATGAGGGGACTTTCTAATATTATTGTACTCAAACTAAGGTCACTTTTGATTTAACATTCCAGTGTCAAATGAATACTGGCCACCAGGAAATTTTTAAAAATGAATCAATGATGAGTGAAACGGATATTGCTTTTCTTTAAAACAGACATGTAAGTTTTCTATTATGTTTGCTCTACGGCTACTTCTGCACCTCCTCTCTCCCCATCCCGTGGTTAGAAATAAAAGCCCCGACCCAGGCACCCACCCATGCTGCGGGTGGGCAGGAAGGGGGCCGCACAGCCCAGGCCTGGAGCCTCTACCAAGGATGATAAGCCTGCGTGAATTTTACGAGTCTCAGTATCAAGGTTGCCCTCGCCCAAGGGATTTAAGAATAAGGAGGGGGAAAAGAGAAGGCAGATGAATGAATAACTGGCATTGTAAATCTTCACCGTGGCAACCTACAGCGAGAAAAAGTCTGTGATGGGTTCATGACTTGAGAAGAAAGCCACACAGCAGAATGTGAATGGATTTTCTTCAGCTACTTAATACACTGCTTAGAGCAGCTGGGGGGGGGGTGCCTGCGAGTGTGCGCGTGGGGGAGCGCGCGTGTAAGAGGAGGGGCGCTCTGGAAATTCGTTAGGAGGAATTACTGGTGTTATGCAGCTTGGCAGCTTTGGGGGCAAAAGAATACCGTTTAGCATCGGAATATAAATGACTGGATTTTGCTTGGGGGAGGGAAAAAAAAAGGCGGTGGGGGAGGGGCACCGGATTATGCAAGCCAGTAACAATGAGCAAATTGGACCCTCGGCTGCGCAGCGCAAGGTCACGGCGAAAGTCACCGTGTTGGTGGGTGGAGGTGGCTGATAGAGGAAAATGCCTTATGATAAATCGCTTCCCATTTTGCAAAATCTGGCAGTTAATGAAAATAAGATGCATTCGAGTCGTCTGTAGGAACACCTGATTTCTTCCTTCTCTTTCTCCCTCTCCTGTTCTGCACACACACAAACACACGCACGCACGCACACGCGGGGCCTGCTGATGTATGAAAGCAAAGCCTGGGCTCTAATTGTGCAATTATAAAACGGAAACGATGCGGGTTTGGCAACACAGGGAAAAAGGCAGCTCAATAACATTGTTTAATAACAAGCAAATAAAGCTCAGAGGGGAAAGAGGTGACTATTTCTGCTTCAGACTCATTAAGGAGCCTGAAACATATTGTAAAAGAGTGATATTTAATTATGGGCTGGACTGATAACAGAGAGCAGGGCCTCACTGGGAGAAAGAGACCCGGTGCTCCTAGGAGCTCACAGCTCCAAACATCAATTACCATGATTATCTACCCAGCGTTTACAAAATGCACCGTCTCCATGTTCCATCAGCGACCCGTAAACAGGCATTGCATAGGCAAATTTATGGGCATAGGCAGCCAGGGCCAGGTGGGAAAGCCAGCCTCCCATTGGTGCTCCCCGGCAAAGGAGGAAAGAAGCAAAAGAAAGAAAAATCCGCCTTCTGCACCGCTGAAAGAACAATTTATTACCAAGCATTTTCAGAAGACAGCTCTCATTGCCTACTGCTATTTTTTCCCCCTTCTTCTTCTTTTGCCTCTGTTGCCTGTCTGAATGAGGAATGGGAGTGTGTTAACAAACTCCTGGTTACAGGGGACCGCTTGGCAGGGTCCCATCAAACTTTTGGGCACCCTGGAGGCCACAAGTGCAACCCGCCAGGAAGCAGGAGTGAGGTGCCGGACTCTCCCTTTAACCTTCCCTGAAGGGAACGGCTGGGACGACCTGTTTGCAGACTTGAAATTAGAAATGGTAGTAATCAAACTTCAGTAAGGAAGGTGGTGTTCTAGTTTGTACGCATGAGGAAGTATTTTTGTTAGGTCGAGTTTTTTTGGTGGTGTCTTTTTTGGTGGGTTTTTCAGGATAGATGGTGCAGAGATTGCATGAAAGGGTGCTCGGAGATTGTCAACCAGCAAATTATCTGAATGAACACAAGTCAGACCACATCTACCTATCTATTGCCAATTCAAATAAAAATTTCGTTTCTTCACGTCCAGGGAGTTGCAACTTCTGGCTGAAATTTTGAGGCTGTTACTCAGTTATTTTGGAAGCCCTGTGTTTCTGTTTATATTCCAAAACAGGAAATGACCTCCTTCTTCCACCTTCACGGCAAACTTTTTCCAGGCAGTTGTGCCTGTAGGCAAGTGCTCAGATACACACCATCCGAATTGATCTTGCTCTTTTGTAATCACTTTCTTGAATAAGATTATTGCCTTCAAAAATGTGCGGACAATGGACATCAGACAGTCGGACAGAGCTGTATTAGGAGGGCACCAGCCCAATCCCCCTCCCAGCATCCAGGAGCTAGAAATCCCTGTGGCTCACAAAGTGATAAGTCCTGACTGGAATGTTCTTGTCAGCCCCATCCTGAAGAACAAAGGAAATTTGGGCTACTTTTTAATTCTACCCTTTCAGCTCATCAACACTTGGTTTGCATTAAAATGTAAGAACATTACACTCTACACTCTGCTAATAATCAGAAAGTACTGCTTTGAAGTTTCCCTATTTCTCAGCTACTACCCATGACAGATGTTTGCCAGAGAAAAACTCAGGGGGCATTTTCTTGCAAGCATTTTGGCTGAGAACGGTAACCATTGTACCACTTAATATTCCAGCAATCTCAGGAGGAATCCGGAATGGCAGTTACTTATTTATCTCACGACTTGCTCCGCACTAGCTCCCCACCACCACCGGCACGACCTCTGAAGACTCACATTAATTTCACCTCAGTCTTTCTATAGCATCAATTAATAAAAACTGACTACGTTTTCAACAAAACGCACATGTCCTGATAAATGAGGGTCCTGACTTAATTGCTCTGTAAATTAAGAGCTCACCATAGTGACAATAGAGAAGAGTTTTAATATTTAAAAACTCATTAAATTTGTGTACTTTGTGAATAATTAAAGTCACAAGACCACTTTAAGGAGCTAATTTAAGTTTCATTCTTAAATGTATATTGGAGATAAGGACAATTGACCTGCCCCATCCCACCCCAAAAATTGGGCAGTTCAGGAATTATAAAATTTGGTGACTTTTTGCCCAATTAGTAATAAACTCAGGTTTATTCCTTTTTTTTTTTTTTTTTCTTCCTTTTTTCTCTTTGGTGTCGATGACCGAATTCAAACAAGAAGGCATGAGGGTTGAAAGGTCAGTTATCTGTTCACCCAAAGGAGAAAGATCCAGAGGCAAAAGGCACTAGACTAGCTTTCCCTCTTTACATGTATGAAGGGATCATTCTTATTTGCATTAAATGATCGCTCCCACTGAAAGCCTGTTCTGATTTTTAGGTCTAAACAATTTTTTAGGAGAAACGTCCTGCTGGTTTGTATATGACTTCCAGCTGTGTGAAGACCCAAGACCTACTTGGTGTGCAGGTGAAAGGAATTGAGAAGGTCTATGCAAACCACAGAGCCTGAGAGTGACAGCGGGCAGGCTCTCTCCAAAGAGTTTGCATGGAAACCCCAGAATCCTCAAGATCTCTCCTCCTTCAAATGAGAAGTTGGACGTTCAAAGTGCCGACTGCCGGAAGGACGGTCTATGACCCCCAGGCTGGCACTGGACGCCGGGGAGGAATCTAGTTCAGAGTCCAGAAGGCTTGGGTCCTCCGGTTGCTCTCTGCCTCTCCTACCCCTCACTGCCCGTCAGTGTTGGCATGTCGTCTTCATGGGTACTCAGTCGATGATCAAGTTGACACTCATGGTCTGCTCCGTTTTCAGAGATCACTGGACATTTTGAAGTGTAAACTCTCTGTTGAAGGCAAACATAAGGAAACCCGTCTGGTATTTGTTCCTGGAAATATAGGCATCATTTTTTGAAAAAATCATTTTCCTGTGAACTTGATACTTCTGAAACTAAAAATGAAAAAAAAAAAAAAAAAACTGGGGGGGGGGGCGCTTGGATTAAAATAGAACATTGATCTGTCTTCAAACCGACACATGAAAGGAGGTATCTGCAGAAAAGGGGCAATACTCAGAAAGCATTGTGGTGTCACAGGCAGGAGGAAATGAGGTGGATTTCCTAGAATAGGGCATGTTAAGAGGGACATGCAGATTCTTCTTTAAAGCAGTAGATTCCAGATCTTCTCTCCAAAAGAAATAGATGGATATGGTAGCAATCCAAAATCAGTGTTCCCGTACTCTTCTAATAGCAGAAATTACAAAACTGCAGAGAAATGCAGGTAAGAAATGCTCGCAGATGATAAAAATGTAAAAGGTAAGCCATTTTTTATGCTCTCAATTCATTATCTCAGCTCAACTGAATGTCCTTCTGTCTTCGACAAGGATCTATCATTCTAGAGTTCTCAACTCCAAGAAAACTATTATATTAAAATGCTCTCACAATGAATCCCATGGGATTGCGGAAGGCTATGTTGCGAATGGGATTTTGCACTGTGTGAATTGCCAATCCCAAAAGATTGTGAAATCCTGTGGCTAGGCACAGGTTCCACAATATGTGCATTTGTGAAAAGGGAATGTCATCACTACATATTATTTTTACCTTTGGCAAGAATTTTATAAAATTTCAGAGCATCTCACACTCAAAAATACTTCTATAAGGGTGGCAAAATTGAAATGAAATCTCTCTGGGAGCCATACTATCATGCATTCATTAATTTGTTCTCATATTGTTTTTACTTTATTTGACCTGGAAAATAAGGGAAAACAGGAAGTTGCTTGTCCTTTAAAGTCAGCAACCTGTTGAAAGCATAGTGCAGTAAACCCTACTGTGGACATTAGAGAGGAACAGAAAGAAGAATGAATGCCAGAGGGGGAAATAAAATTCAGGGAAGAACAAAATGTGAGACTGGGGTATCCTGTCTCTTTCTAGCTTCTGTTTTGGATCTGAGCAGATGAGAAGGGAAAAGACATTGATTCGGAGAGAAAACACTTCGATATGATGGAGAATAACCCAAGACCAGAACACACAGAGCTGCTTGCCCCAATGGACAAGTCACTTCCCTTACTGAAGGACGGAGGAAGTACAGAATTGGCCATGCTGAACTGTTACTTTATTACAAAGCATCCACTACAAAGAAAATTGGTGAAACTGGCCATTGCAGAGATTGTCTTCTTCAGAAACCAACTAGAAACCCATGGAAGACTCCCCAATTTTACAGCTAAGGCGATGAGCATGTGAAGGTGCTTCTCCATCCACCAGGGGGCAGAGAAGAGCCCTTTGATTGGCTAGACACCTTTGGACTTCAAATTTGATTTTGAAGAGTTAAAATTTACATAGCCTTTTCCCTATGGGTCATCATTCTTTTTGTCACTAAGGACATATCCATGTGGAGTTTTCAAAAGAAACCCCCAAATTCTGTGTTCAGCTCTGAACTCCGCTTTATCAGTAAAGTTTCTTACTCATGCTGGAGAGATGGGCTAAGAATGCTGAATCCGAAGGTTTGGTGGTCTTGGCATTTTAGTTGATTTGTCTTTTGTGGAGGGGGATCATGTCTGACAGGGGTTGTTTCATGGAAGCTCTTGTCGTTCATTTCCAGAAAGACAGAATCGGAACTGTTCGTCAGTTTAACACCTACCATTTTATGCAGCGTTTCCCATTGAAGATATCCATTCAAAACAGTCCAAGTGGTTATCCATTCATACTCCTCAGAGGGCTCTGTTGCTGTATTTACCATTGGTGGTGTTTTTCTTGTGCTTTTGGTGGGGACGTGACAGGGTCCTGGAAGGGAAAGGCATATTGGATGCACTAGTGAGACAGTGGTCCTATCCCAGCCTCCCGGCACCCAGTTGTCAAGGCCTTTATCAATGACAGAACCAAAGAATGAGTAGCCTTTAGAAGGACTAAGTGGTGGAAATGATTAAAATAACCACAATGAATATATACTCCTGGGAGTCATAAAATGTAGTTCTCTCTGTTATTGCCAAATGTCTTGCCGAACTGAAATGTAATCCCTCAGCATCTGAACAAGGAAAAAAAAAATAATCTGACTCAGGAATGGTCAACGGAGTTGGTTTGTTGACCACATTTCTGAACAGTGTACATCTGTTGACCAGCCCTAAGCCCTACTTACCATATGAAATCTGATGAGAGATCACAGTCTGAATGAATAGATGTGAAATGGATTGAGTTTAATTAGCACATCTTTACTATTCCATGTTGAGGATTTGGCACTTAAAGAAAACGAGAGCAATATTCAGTAGCACAAACACCAGAGTACATAGAGATTTTAAAAGAAATTATAGGACAAAACATGAGGTCTATTGAACTCCATTAAAAAGCCCAACCACATGGACAGAGCCAGTCAAAAGGGGCAGCCCTTGGGATGCTGTTTAAAAAACTGGCAGTACAGCCCCGCCTCCACTGCTAAATTACATCTGATAGTGCTGGGATCTCTCTGGAAGAAATTGAATAATAAAACAAACCCAGGTGGTTTCAGCATTGTCCTTCTTTCCTGCAAAAGCAGGATGAAACGTAAGTTGTGATATTTCCTAGTACCCATGAGCTGGGCCCCGCCGAATCTGGTGATGGGTCCCTCCAGGCACGCATTCACGGTCCCTTTATGGTCCCTTGGAGGTTGTCCTGAGAAGGCCCTTTTTAAATGACTTTCTGGGATATACATGTAATTAATTAGTGACACATTCCATGACTTGAACACAATCCATGGGCTCATGTGGTAAAACCAACCTGTGAGCATCACAGTAAAGATTCCTAATAAGTAAATCCCACAGTAACATAAATGCAAGAGAGAGAGCTCCCAACTCCATCTTTTCTAAAAATTATGCATTCCTAAGTGCTCAAGAAAGGGTGAAGAACTTCATTCAGCGCTTTCTTGTCATCATCCACCTCACTTCATTTTCTTCCATGTTTAACTTCTTGAATGTATTTCCATTGTTTTTTCTTACTCTTAAGAGCTTTGAAATTTTGATGATTATTAATTTAGTTTTGGGCTGGGGGTGTAGCTTAATTGGTAGAGTTCCTGCCTCGCATGTACAAGGCCCTGGGTTCAATCCCCAGCACCACCAGAAAAAAACCAAATTTTAGTTTTTCTTTCCAAATACCAGCAGGAAATTCCAAAAGCTCCCACTTTGGATGTGAAAATGATGTGACTGACTGAGCTTCCTTAGGTCATTTGCTTTGAGATGTGTTCTAAATGGATTTATATTGATCTTCTTGTTTTTCTCCTATCTGGTCCTGCCTCTCCTTCTCTCAATTCTCCCTCCCCCAACAATAATATGTATTATGTTGTCACTAGGCTTTGGAACAGACTGAGACTAGCAGACCAGGTTTAATATGAGTATTCACAACCTGGACCCCAACAGGGCAGTTCTCTATTGAAGGATCCAGCCAACTAGTGGTGCCATACACATCTGATACTTTACAATCTTGTTTGGCCCTGTATTAGATACTGTAGACTTACAAAACATATTTTTTTAAAGCTATCTATATCATTAAAAATGCATCCTTGGAATTTCTAAAGGTAGTTTTTCTCTCTGGAAGGACAAAATAGGCATGTCAAACCAATTATACATACAGCTGTCTAATTGCTTGCACATTTGAGGCCACTAGGAACCAACTGTCACTGAAAGAGACAGACAAAAATCCAGCCCTCTGTGTCCTGTGACTACAGGAAAGCCATATCTGTGCTAGGAAGTGACCCGATCAGCTCTACAAACACAGGAGCTTCGGATGTCATCTAGGGGAACTTCTGGATTCTTACTGTGGACATCCTAAGTGGCTTAATATTACCCAAATGAAGCAAAAATGAAAAACCTCAGAAAATGAAATGTTTCTTTGATCTGAAACACAAATCCAGCTTGAACTGGAGTGACATAGTTCAAGAACATAACAGAACCAAAGGGGATGTTCTGATGAAAGTCAGACATTTCCAAATCGTCTTCCAATACAGACTTTGCAAGATGCATTTTGGATTTCTTGGCTGAAGGAAAGTCCGGGTCACCTCTTGAGATCAGTATAAACTAGAGATAAATAGTCCAATGTTCTCTTTTAAGGGGAAAAACTGATCATTGGGACCTCTGTGTCAATGAATAACTTAGCTGCCATTCAAGGAGCAGTAAAAATGATGTGACTAGGTATTGTTATAATAAGTTCTATGCACATGCTTGCCAGGCGAAGGTGTCTTTCTAAATCTGAGTCAGACTTCAGTGAAATTTTGAGATTTTTCTTGAAATAGCATATAACTGCATTTCACCTCCTCCAAAACTATGGAGTTCCCCACATTCACCCTCATCAGCCACCCTGAAACTCCTGAAACTGCGCTTAGATTGATGTTTTACGGAGGCTCAGAGCATTTGTTAAATTTCTAGACTCTTTATCATTTATTTAATCTCTGCTCCCTGTTTCTTCATCTTTTGGGTTCTTCTGTATTTTCCATCCACAAAAAAATTTCTGAAGGCAACAGTTTGTAGATGATCATCTGTGATTAACTTAAATTCAATGACTTGAATTATTTTTGGTGGTGGTGATCAGTGAATTCATTAGTAATCAATATAGTCAATGAGTGTGTGTGTGTGTGTGTGTGTGTGTGTGTGTGTGTATTTGCTATCACACACAACATTCTAAACAATGTATCATGTTACTCATGGAGAGTTTCCAAATCTTGATTATTTAAACAAAAGCAGATTTTAACTCTGCAAATCTTTATGAAGATTTCCAAGCACCCCCCTGCTCCAAAAAAAAAAAAAAAAAAAAAGACAAATGGTTATTTGGTTTCAATCTGGTCTTAATAATTTTCTTCTGTTTATTTTCTATGAAAAAGGAACGGGGAATATGAAACATTTTAAAAAATCCAGAACTTTGTTTGATATAGTGTTTATTAACTCTTACCATTTTTCCATCTCTTAGAATATTATCATATGAATTGCTATGCAACTTAGTTTAATTCTAACGCTGGGGATATGGATGCTGCATCAGTTTCTCAGGGTCTCTTTCCTGCCAGGAATTCCCTCTTAAGATGCATGGATAAAATGTTGATTGCTTAGAAAACAAAGTTGCAATATTCATCACTTTGTGAGCACCATGACAAATTACAGAGCATTGTTGTTTAAATTAAATGTTAAAGTAGGTTAGTCCAGACATTTATAATGGTGCATGTAATTAGCCCAAACACCGATGAAATATCAACAAATTAACTGTTTTGGAAGAAAAAAAAAAGTAATATTCGAAATACTCTCGTATGAGCACTGTGGCCTTTAAACAAATGATGTCACACAGCCTGGGAGGCTTTGTCATGTTCAGTAAATTAGCATGGCCTAACCACAGCAGAAAATTTCCTTGAGCCGCAATAAAGACTAAATGCTTTCAGACTCCCACGGTCCTTTGTAGTCATCATTTTAAAGCACTGCCTTAGTGAGCTAAACCTGTAAAGTTTTCTTTTGAGCGGCTGTGAGTTGATTAGATCTATTTCAGCCTAGTAGTGGTAATAGGCTCCTCTCTGCGCAACTGCTTACCCTCTGCTCCCCTGGCAGCTGGAGAGACTGGAATTAATCAGGTCTGCTGAGGACTTCCTCTGCATCTCCGCAGGCCAGCGACTCTGGAATCATTTACCACAGAATCTGACTGTCAACTCTTTGTCATTTAGGCTTTTGATTATGCTTTCTTTCTTTCTCTCATTTTCCTTCCTTTTTTTTTTTAACAGGAAAAAAAATGGAAATGGATGACAGATTATCTTAATATAGCATTGTACCAGGGACTTATACAGGTATCTGTTATCACCTTTGATCTACAAACATAGAGGTGGGTGCTAAGACAGTGAGGACCTTCTATTGAAATTAAAATTAACTTTTTTCTTTATTAATGTATATATCCAGCCAGAAGATAGATACTTATGTGTCCATTGTCGTTTGATGTGCAGAAGGATATATTTGGAGATCTCATTTGGAAGGACCTATATGATTTCCAACAAAATACTTTGCCTGTGTCTCCAGCTCAAAATTGTCTGTGTTTCAACATGTGCAGAATCACTACTTAAAACACAAAGCACATTAGTATTCATGGCAAAACACTTCCAAGTACCCTCAGAAATTACAAAGAAACAGATTCAAGTCCACATAAAAATCACCGAATCTAATTTCAGTATTTGATTTTCTCAGATGCAAATATCTTGATAATTGAGTTGTATGATTTTATGCTTAAAATTAAAAAAAAAAAAGTCCCATAATGTCATAGCAAAAATAAACCACCCAAATCAAAGTACAATTTTACATTAAGAATTTTTATCTTGGGGCAACTTTTTCTCCAATTTAGCAACCAAGAATATTTCCTCTTATTTCAGCATTCTAATTGTTTGACAGGGTTCTCCTTCAGAGAGAAACACATACCCAACAGATAGGGTAAAGACATTTCAATATCATCTCTAGGGTATAACCATAATAATTATATGTAAATTTTGGGACTTAATGTTTCTAAAATTGTGATACATAATATTCTAGGATAAATGTAATCCCCCTAAAAGTATTTTTGCAAACAATATTTTCTTTCACCTAATTGGTATGAAGGCTGTAATGAGTCATGCAGAGAAATACTGTATATTGTAAATGCCAAGATGTAATGAATACATCGGTATCACATAGCACATACCAATAAATGTGTTACAGAAACAGACAACAGACTCAATGTGTTTACCTCATGACATGAATTGTCCTGCTTTCTGTATGAATTTTCAGAACCCTGCAACTAGTTTCTGCTCTGGAATTGCGAATGAGGTCAAGCTGGTGTACGGTATTCCATATAGAAGGCAGCTTCCTCATTTGTTCTCTTCTGACACTGTTTATGTCTGGTTGAGCCACAAATAGGCATAAACAGAGCATAGATTTGAGGGCTCATTGCATGTACGTGGGGGGGCGGGTGCTGAGCTTCAACCTCTTCCTACAAGAAGAGTGGAGTCCTGGAGGAAAAGGTGCTAAAGGCATATGGCTAAGTTACATCACTCTGATAGTGTTGACTTACTTATTTCCAAGGTTTTTATTATTGAAAGAAAAATATGATCCAAGCTTTACTTAAGACCATTCAGACCTCAGTGCTCGGGCAGGACTTAGGCTTTCAGATCCGGCTCCTCCTCCGCCCCCACCGGCTCTCTTTCCTTCCACCCATCCCTCTCCTGGTCCTGGGTTCCAGCTCAGGCTGCCATCTCCGTGCTGTCTTCTATTTGGGTGGGCAGGATGCCCAGGTGCCTCTCAAGGGTCTTCACCTACATTGCTCATTAACCACCCTTCAGAAGGAAAAAGCATCCTGCACTCGTAGTCTGTGGTCCCCGCAGGGCCCGAGGACTGTGATTTCTGCTACTCTCAGGTGTCCCAGACGTCAGGGCTATAAAGGGATGTTGCTAGGCTAATTTGGCACTGCCCCTTTCCAACAATACAGCATGCACTTGGCAAAATTCAATGAGAGAGAGAGAGAGAGAGAGAGAGAGAGAGAGAGAGAGAGAGAACTAGAGAGAGTGCGCGCTGCTCACTAATTGAGCTATTTAACAGGCTGCGGAGCGACCTGGAAAGCAGCCAATCATTACTCAGTGTCTTAATAGTATAGAGACTCTTGAATCCTTCCAAGTAAGAACTTTCACATATTTGTTTGTTTGTTTTATTTTCGTTTGTCTTTTGGGGTAGTGTGGGAAGATGAGAGGGTGGGAGTAAGAGTGGGGGGGAGGGTAAAAACGGGGGGCCAGGGACAAACTGTGAGCATATGTAAATCCAGATAGGAAAGCATAAAAAGCTTGTGTGCCTTCGAAGACTGGCAAGAAAGTCATTTAGGATGACAAAAAAAAAAAAAAATTATAGAACTCACAGGGGTTGGAATTTTTACAGGACTCTAATTGTCTTCCTGAAGTTTCTTTCTTTCCTTCCTTGGAACAGGTCACCTGCTGCCATGCTGGTGAATTTCTCTGGCCATTTGTCAACAGCCATGTTGAGTGTTGTCTGACTTGTCTCACGCTTTCCCGTGGGGAGGGTGTCCGGCTGGAGCTGTGCACACAGCCACGTCGCCCTCCACTGGGAAGGGCCCTTGGACAAGGAGGGTTTGTTGATTGGCAAGATGGCGGGAGTGAAAAGACTTTGCCAACCCATACCCCTCTTTTCTTTCTAAACTTGGCTCTCGATTTCCCTTTTCCTGGAAGCTTCTGGGACGGCTCCCTCTCCATCTTCAGTCCTTTGTATGCACATTTTCTTTCGCCGCGTTCACACGGCCCGGGTTCCTCTTCATTGGTTCCTTTCTGAGCCCTGGTGCTGTTCCATCTTCTTGTCTTCTCTTCCTTTTCTTTCTCCCCACAATACTTTCTTTACTATTGACTGTGTCGACGGCATCTGTTCAGGCTGATGGACTGAACTACTGTGGGGCCCGTTCGCTGTGAGACCAGCCGTCTCTTCTGTTCACATCACGGCCAAGCCATTCAAATTCTCTGTGCCTCATTTTATCAATATTAAGAATAACCACAATGATGCATTTTTCAAACGTTCTATGAAAATTAATGGATAATTAATGGCGACAGAGCAAGATAGTGATTAAGGGGGCTGGCTCTGGAGCCAGGCCTCTCGGTTTGAATCCTGGATCTGTACCGACTAACTGTTCAATAATTATCATGCTCTAAATTTACCCCTCCGTCTTAGGCTTCACAGTTATCGAATGTTTGCACGGTGCCGGCCACGGCGACGAGCACTTGATAAGCATGCTTGTGCTTCGTCACCAGGGCACTCCTAGGAAATACATACGGTTATTATTCTCGTTCTGCACACAGGCGAGGCCAGGCGCTAACACAGTGCTTCATCTACAGTGGGTAGTCAATAATGGCAGAGCTGAAGCCATTTGACAAATTCAAAGTTTTGCTAAAAGCTGGAATTAGAAGGGACGGCTGACACGTCTCTCGTCTCTGCAGCCTCCTCCGGCTTGCCCCGGGTCTTATGATCCATGAAGCAACGCAAACCTGGCACCGGCTAGCCGCCGCCATGAGCACAGTTTACAGTGAAGGCAGAAATAAACAGAGCGAAGCCTGCCTCACACTCTTGCCAAGGCTGCTTTCCCTGTTCGCTTCATTCCGGCTTTCACGTCTCAGCCAAGGGCCCATAAAAGGGTTTACCACTGAGATTGGCTTCTCTCAAACTGTCAGAACTGGTGCCAAGTGTTGCTGTCAAATAGTGGCACATCTCTTCCCTCTCAGAATTCTGAGATTCTCCATGGCTTAAAAAAAAAAAAAAAAAGTACATTTGTATATGTATGTGTTACTCGTGTTTCTCTGTGTGTGTGTGTGCGTGTGTTCTCAGACACCAGGGGCGACTTATGTTTTGGTCTGACTTATCGATGATGCTTTCAGACACCAACTCATCTGAACAATGAACTCCTTCTGTAGCTGAGTCGAGAATTTCATGAGCAGTTAGTCTACCTGAGGAAGGAAGGCTGAAATAGTACCTCCCTCGTTTATGATTTTTGATGCAAGGTGCTTTTACAGTTATTAAAATATTTGCTTTAAATTTTAAGTGATATGTTTTTATGTTCATTATTAAAAATGCACGGAAAGCCAATTTTTGGTTCCTAGGTCAACGGGTTCAGTTTTGCAAAAATTTTAAGATATCTACCATGAAACCATTTGAGACCAAAATCACTTTTAAATGCTTTTGCATTTATTAATTCTTTAAAAACTATTATTCACTGACATTGGAAGTCAGTTGAATGCTACCACAACAATTAAATTGGGCATTAGAGACAAAGACAATATGCACAATAATTGATATTGATTATTTTTGATATTTTAACAAGGTTATTTTCTGCAATATTTATACCCTCCACTTACCACTTATCCTTCCATTAGATCCTAATAAAAGTTGGAGGAAGAATTATAATCCATAATCCCCATCAGATTATGACAAGAAGACTGAGAAAAAAATTCCACCTGTCTGAGCCCCACACAATCAACCCCTCTATTCTTGGGGGATTGGTTCCGCAGGTCCCTCTGCAGATCCCGAGATCTGAGGATATTCAAGTCCCTTATATAAAATGGTGTATGGTATGGTATTTGCACATTATCTGTGCAAATAGTTTAAGAACTATTATTCACTGACATTGGAAGTCAGTTGAATGCAGTTTAAAAGGATACACATGCTTTTGTATCCTTTAGACCATCTCTGGGGTCCTTATAATACCTACCACAATGAAAACACTATGTCAATAGTTTATATATTGTTTAGGGAATAATGATTAGCAAAATGGTCTACATATTTTCATTACAGATGCAAGTTTTAGAAAAACGTGTTTGAATCTGTAGATCTGTAGATGAAGAACCTGCATATGCAGAGGGCAGGCTGTATTCAGTAGGCACCATAGCTACTTCCATTCACCAGCTTTCTGTCTCCAGTCTGACTCCTTTGATTTCTGTGCTATCTTGCCATCCAGGGATAATAGCGAAAGCATTAGAAACTCATATTTTATGTACAAATGACTAACACGGAGTCAGATTATTGTTTCCAGGTAAAATATGGGACATCCAGTTGATCCTGAATTTCAGGTGGACAACATATAACTTATTAGTAGCATGTTTAGTAGCATAATTCATGGGACATATTTACACAAAAAGGGATTCATTATTTATTTGAAATCTACATATACCTGGTTACTAAGTATTTAACTGAATGTACTCAGAAAACAAAAAGTCTACTGTAGTTTGTTTGAAACCTAATGTAGTTACTTAGCTGTTCTGGCAACCCAGCCTAGCAATCCACTGGTCTTGCACACATCCTAGGGTGAGAATCACTGAGTATGTTGGAAAGAACAGAGTGTGGGCTGGATCTGGGTTCAACCCAAGCTCAGGGCTTTTCCCAGCTCAGTGACAGAGAGCAAGTTCTGAACCTCAGTTTCTGCTATGGCTGAGACCTTAAATGTTCCCCAAGAGGCCATCTGATGAAGACTTGACCCCTAGCATGGCGCTACTGGGAGTGGTAGAATCTTCAAGAGGCGAGCCCTCCTAGGAGTTCTTCAGGACATTGAGGACATGATCTTGAATGCGATTATGGGAACCCGGCTCCTTCTTCCGCTCTTTGACTTCCCAGCATGAGGTGAAGAGTTTGCTCCATGCATTTCCGCCATGATGTGTACCATAGATCCAAAGCAATGGGATCTACTAATCATGGACTGAAACCTCTTAAACTATGAGCAAAATTAAACCTTTTCTCTTTATAAACTGAGTATCTCAGGTATATGTAATAGTAATGGAAAGCTACCTAACACAGATCCCTCATTCATAAACTGGAGATAATTGTTACCTTATAAACACTGTTGTGACAACCTGTCACCAAGCTTCACTCAAGGCAGAATTAGGAAAAATATTTCAATTCTATCACTAGTACTGTCATTATTATTTTCATTAGCATGAACATTACACCAACACAGATAACAAGGCTACTTAAGTGTAGATTAGCACATCTTTTAGTATGTTCTCCAGAGCTGTGTTGGCCATAGGGTAGCAGCTAGCCTCATGTGACTATTGAGCACTTGAAACATTCTGTGCTGTATGTGCAAAATAAACATTAAATTTCAAAGTATGTGCCAAATAAACATTGAGTTCCCACTGTAGGAAATTCAATTCATAGGACTAAGAGGAAATGGAATTCTACTGAGCACTTTCCTTTTATCCCATTTCCTCTCTATATTCTGGAGAGAATTTGTCCTGCACTACATATATGTGTAGATATATTCTTAATATTTTTTTTTTGCCCCATTAATTAGAGAAGGCAAAGTTAGAAAGGTTGACATATGTAGTAGGGGTTAAAACGAATGATGAGTAGACTTTGAACCATGAAGAATATCTCAAGGTTAGTGAGAAATGTTTTACAGCTTTTTTATTATTATTTGTTCTTTTTAGATATACATGACAGTAGAGTGTATTTTGACGTAGTATACAAACATGGAGTGTTTTAACACTTTTAAGCTGGCCCAAAATTCACATCTGGATCTGCTTCGTATTATGACACAGCAAGAATTCTACAACATAAAAGAAAAATCCCAGAGAGTACCAAATTGGCACCTGGACATTTGCTGAGCTATCTGAAGAATTTTAAAATTAGTACAACTACTGAAATTTCATAGAAAAATAATCTAATACAGCATATGTATGATTGTGTGGTTCCCAATTAAAATATTCAAGGTCTGCATTGGTGAGCCAAGATCTAATACCTTTTCCAAGTTTTATAGAAATGAGAAAACCTGGAAATGCCTGATTCGTATTACACAGTGTAAATAGGTGTGAAAATGTACCTTTATTTACTAGGAATGTGAAATTCTGGGGAAGCATTTCCTTTCATAAATAAGAGCACTACAATTATTTTCTGGTTCACCTCTTGGCTTCATGCGATGCTGTTGAACTTGCCCTTTTAAAGATTAATCAAATTCTGCATTACAATTGGTTTAAGACTGTCACTATAATTTGGAGCTCGTGTAATGTGAGAGGAATTAGTTCAATTAACACAAAATTCAACCACGTGTAATCCTCAGTAGCAGAACACATCTGCAGACTTTGGAGGGTCATGACCAGTGTTGAGAGACAGGCCAGGGGAGTGGTTTGGAATCAGATAGAAGGTCTTATCTCTCTGTAGATGTCACTGTCTGTGGCCAAGACTGGGTATTTCACTGCAGCATCTGGTACTGTCTTAATTATTGTGTTTTATTAGGAATCTTGAGAAAAGGTAAAAGAGAATATAGTTTAGAGAACCACACTGCTCTCCTTCCCCAACGCTCGGGTCCCATGGAATGGGTCCAATTCTTCCATACCTCTCTCTCCTCTTTTCTCTGGGTTGAAGCCCTCGGAGATTGGGTCAGGGTCTGGTGTGAATGGGAACAAGAGGTTTGCAGATAGTCTTTCTTATGTGGTCAACCATTGCTGCTGGGAAATGGTTCTGGTCTGTTCTTTCTTGGTCTTGTTTCATCTGATGCTGGTGGGCTGTCCTAGTGCTCTGAGCCCTGCACTTAAGGTGTGGAGGTTTCCGTAGGAAGACACTGCGGCAGACTCCTTTAAAGGGTGGCAGTTCCTTGTGTCCCTCTACTGGTCCAGGCCTTCACTGGTCTCTCTGGGTAGGGCATCTCCTCCTGGCATGTCCATGTTCCTCCTAGAAGTTACGTCCCTTGCTAAGTTGTTCTCCTCTCTACTTCAGAAATTGCCAGAATGTCTGTAGGCACCAGCCCTGACCTTCTCCACGCCCTTGATGACCAGGATGTATGCTTCAGATTTCCTTGAGTGTACTTCCATTTGCTCCTTTCTAGTGGTGGACCCTATACAGGCTTTTGTTTTTAACAACTCAACAAGTTGCAGATGAGAAATGGAATCCTGGAGTCTCCCTCTTGTGGGCACTCCTAACGGAGCCTCTGGTTCTCTCTGAGATCCGTTTCTTGGACTTTGGGGAAGGGAAGGAGGCGTCTCTTCCTTCCTGACATTGCTGACCCATAAGGCTCAATCCCCAAGAGTTTTCCATCCCTTTCTACTTTGCAATCTTCTTAAATAAACTGAAAGTAGCAAGACTGGTTCTGCCATCTCTCAGCGAGCAGAGCATGGTATCTGGCCCTGCAGGTTATACTCTTTATCACTTCTTACCTGGGTGTCACTCTTTAAATATAAACCACAGGCCACAGACCTGTTAATTATCCTGGATATTGACAGTTCAAATGGGAATTTATTTGAGCAAGAACTATTGTTAGGGTTTAGATATGAGATGTCCCCCAGAAGCTCAGGTGTGAGATGATACAAGAACATTCAGAGGTGAAATGATGGGGTTATGAGAGCCTTAGCCCAATCGCCGCATTAATCCCCTGACAGGGATTAACTAGGTGGTCACGGAAGGTAGGTAGGCTGTGGCTGGAGGAGGTGGGTCCCTGGGGACGTGCCTTTGGGGCTTCTGTTTTGAATCTAGCAACTGGTCTCTCTCTCTCTCCCTCTCCCTCTCTCTCTCTCTCTCTCTCTCTTCTTTCTGACCACCATGTGAGCTGCTTCCTTCTACCACATTCTTCCACCATGATGTCCTGTCTCACCTTGGGGAATGGGCTGACTGTGGACTGAGACCTCTGAAATTCTGAACCCCTAAATAACATTTTTCGCCTCTAAAATTGTTCTTGACAGATCTTTTGGTCACCACAGCAAAAAAAGCTGACTGAAACAACTCTCTACTACAAAATAGTGGACCAACAGGCAATGGCCATGTGGAACTAAATCTGAGAGAATCTCAGGTTTCAAACTGCTACTTAAGTGCCTTTGAGCTAAAATTTACAAAATCGAATGGGCAAGTAAGTAGGGTCATTAAAATTTAAATAGACAAAAATTGGATAATTGCATGCTGTTTTTTATCCTGCCACACATTATATTAAAAGTTGCTGTCTAGAGCCATCTTCTTGGGAAATAGGTGAGATTAAACAAGTCACTCTTTTTAAATCATATCAGAGGAGTAACAACATTCTTTAGCTCCTCTAATGTCCAGTTCAGGGCCCTGCCCAAAATATCCACTCAATAAATATTTGTTGAATCTCTTAAAATTCCTATTTTGTAAACAAAATTCCTATTTTTCCATTAAAATTGAAAAGAGTACAATGGGGAAAATTATTTTAAAATATAGCCCAGAATCAAACACAAATCATTTCAATTTACTTCTTAATTAACATGAAGAATACATTGTTATTAGTTTTTTAAAACGTGTGTTATGATCGTGAGATGGTGGAGGGTATTTGTGGTATGTTCTCTAGGTCGAGTTAATGTAAAAAAATTTTCTTCCATGTCATATTAATATATTTAATACCTTTGTGTGAAGTGCTCTAAAGATCATTTTAGGGGTATGTTCCAGAGATCTCAAATCAAAATTGAGCTATCAAATCAAAATTAGGATCTCCTTTTGAGCATCAAGCTAAAGAAAGGAATTCATTGAATATACATGCATCTCAAATGTTCCAGGGCCTGGGAATACTGTCATGTCGGTTCTAAAGTTTGATGCTCCATGAATGCTGACTTGCAGATGGACGGGAGCAATGATTCTTGGGAGCTCGTCCATTTGTTTGTGACTGTATGACCTGCAGAGGGAAACACAGCAAAACCCTCCCTCTGCTGAGTGGTTGCAGCAGGAGAAAGGAACAGCCCCTGCTGTCTGCACACAAAGACTCCCAATCAGGAATCACTCTCACCCCGAGAGCAGGGTAACAATAGCTTTTGGAAACCAGAATTTCCAATGCCAAGAGGTTAGTTGTTTTCTTTTTTTCTATTTCTTTTTTTTCGGATGAAGGGTTTAGTGTGAACAAGGAATTCAGCCCAAGTTTATGGAAGACCAGTAGTCATTTCCTGTGGTTCTTTTTCTCCCTGGACTAACTTTTCTCTTTCCTTTCCTTTCCTCTCCTCTCCTCTCCTCTCCTCTCCTTTCCTCCTTCCTTCCTCCTTCCTTCGTTCCTTCGTTCCTTCCATCCTTCCATCCTTCCTTCCTTCCTTCTTTTCTTTCTTCTTCCTCTTTTTTTGCACCTGTCTTGCAAAGCTTCCTTCTCCTGCCACCACAGAGGGCCCAGCTGGGCGTCCGTTTGCATTCCTGATAACTAACCGCTGACTTTCCTTGCCCTAAGGGACATTCTATGCCTCTCTAGGGTTTATGCATTTCAAGGTGGCCTGACTTCTGCAGGTCCCCAGTGACTCTCTTTCCTCCTCTCCTTTATGTGTCCCATCAAGAAACTTGCCATTTTATTGGGGCTAACCATACGGTATAGCCCCTGTCTTGGGGCTATAGGTTGACTGACATGTCCGAAGTCATAGGGATGCCCTTGGAGTGGACATCAGAAATGTGTTCTTAGGCTGCCTAATTTCCAACTTTGCTTCCTGTCCACAGCCAGCATATCCAGTGGTGCTATCTGGTGGCTTCATTCGTGGTGCTTTGGATAATGTGGGCCAAGGTCTGTGGAGTGCAGACAGCAGGAGACAAAGGAAGTGCCACCAAGGTTGGCTCTTGTTATTATTACAAACGACTTAGTACACACCAGAGAATGTTTTTCTTACTTTCCCTCAAAACACTAAAGCCAACTCTAAGACATCTCATTATTACCAGTTTATAAAACGGCACATTAAATATCTTTAGAAGCACTTTCTTTGTCAAATCCTTCTCACCCACATCACTGCTCAAAAGTAATCTTTCTCCGTCTAAATTCAACCTCAAATCTGAGTCACCACCCAAGCCCACAGTTAGGCGCTCATAATCACCCAGGGATCTTGCAGACATTGAGGTCGCCAGGGAAAACACTTGTCCAATCTGTGATTTCATGGATAGTGACTACTTTTTTTTTTTTTTTTTTTTACTGTGTGTTAGTCCCCTAAGTTAAACTTCAAAATTTTATAAAGAAATATCAGAACTCATTTGTGATAAGTGAGGCAGTGAAGAATGGGTGACAGGTGATTTCCTCATATTAGTCTCTCCCACATTATGTATCTCTTCACTTCACTCTTATTTCCCTAGAGTTTTTAAAATTTTAATTTTATTATTCACTTTTCAAATTGACATATATATATATATATATATAAAACTTATGTATAACATGGTGACTTGAAGGATGTATATACATTGTGGAATCACTAAATCAAACTAATTAACATGAATTATCTCACTCTCCTTTTTGGTGGAAAGAGCACTTAAAAATCCAGTTCGTTAGCAGTTTTCAAAAATATAATACATTGTTCTTAAGAGACACACCATACTTGTAGCCTTTGAGCATCTCTCTAGCCCTCCCACCCCTGGCTGTTAGTAGCTGCTGCTCTCTGTCTTGGACTTAAAACAATTTTCAGATCCTCTCTGTGTTAGATCCTTCACTATTTTATTTTCATTTTTATTTTTTATCTTTCTCTTTTTTGTTATTTTTTTATTTTTACAGACTGCATTTTGATTCATTGTACACAAATGGGGTACATCATTTCATTTCTATGGTTGTGCATGATGTAGATTCATACCATTCGTGTAATCACACACGTACGTGGGGTCATGATGTCTGTCTCAGTCCACCATCTTTCATACCCCCATCCCCTCCTCCCTCTCATTTCCTTCTTCATAATCTAAAGTTCCTCCATTCTTCTCTTACCCCCCACTCCCCCACCCCCATTATTTATAGGGAAAACATTTGTCCTTTGGTTTTTTGGGATTGTCTTATTTCACTTAGCATGATATTCTCCAATTCCATTCATTTATCTGCAAATCCCATACTATTCTTCTTCTTTATGGCTGAATAATATTTCATTGTGTATATATACCACAGTTTCTTTATCCATTCATCTGTTGAAGGGCATCTAGGTTGGTTCCACAATCTAGCTATTGTGAACTGAGCTGCTATGAAAATTGATGTGGCTGCATTACTGTAGTGTACTAATTTTAAGTACCGTAGTGTACTAATTTTAAGTCCTTTGGGTATAAACCAAGGAGTGGGATAACTGGGTCAAAAGGTGGGTCCATTCCAAGTGTTCTGATACTTTACAGAACAAGACATACAGGCAATTGATAAACATATGAAAAAGTGTTCAACATCTCTAGATTGGAGAAATGCGCAAATTAAAAGAACTCTAAGATTTCATCTTATTCCAATTAGAATGGCTATTATCAAGAACACAAACAATAATAGACGTTGGTGTGGAAGTGGGGAAGAAGGCACACTTATACATTGCTGGTGGAGTTGCCAATTGGTGCAGTCACTCTGGAAAGCAGTGTGGAGATTCCTCAAAAAACGTGGAGTGGATCCTTCACTATTCCATGCCTGGCTCATTTCATCTTGCACTGTGTCTTCCAGATCCATTCGTATCATTGCTGGTAATGGGATCTCCTTCTCTCGTTAATGCAGCGAATGCTTGTCTATTGTGAATATGTACCATGTTTCCTTTACTTATTCTTCCATGGATGCACACTGAGATTAGTTATTGTGATGAACACTGTGATGAGCTCATGGAGGCAGACACCTCTTCCACATACTGATTCCACTGTCTTTGAATATATACACCTGTTAGTGGGATTGCTGGATCGTATGGCGGTTTAATGTTTTTGTATTACTATTTCATTGTTTCAAACAATATTAATGATATCTTTATTTGTGTAGGTGAATAAAAGTCTGGAAAGATAGCAGTCAAAAAAGAGTTTTAAATAATAAGGGTTATTGACTTTCCATTTTGCATCTATTCCTTAAGTACCATCCCAATTGTAACTGTTGTGCTTTTGCATACGGTGAATTTTCATTTCTGATATTGTTTTTCCTATGTAGACTTCATTTTTAATCTTTGGAGAAAACTGCACACTTTTCCCTAGTAATTGCACCTGCACGCATTCCCACCAGGGTGCCTGGGTTCCCCTTTCTCTACATTGTTTTCTGTTGTCTTTTTGATTCGGTCATGGTGAAGGTGTGAGATGGCATCCCAGCATGATTTTAATCTGCATTTCTCTGATGGTTAGTCACCTTGAGTATCTTTTCATCTGCACATTGGCCGTTTGCATGTCTTCATTTAAGAAGTGCCCATCCAGGAGTTTTTGCATTTAAATTGAGTTCTTTGCTTTCTTACTTGTAAGTTGTTTAAATTCGGACACATTTTCGATATTAGCCCCTCATCCAGTGTGCATCCTGCAGCCATTTTCTCCCATTCTGTTCATTGTTTTGTTGCTTTTTGATGATTTCCTTTGCTGAGCAGAAGTTTAGAGCTGGTTGCCATCCCCTTTGTCTATTTTGGCTCTTATGCCTGCCCAGAATTTTGACCTTAAGCTAAGGCCAGAGCATATGCTACTTTGTCTTTCCCGGTAAGTGGCATGCTCAGTTTGGAGTGCTGTCCTTAGATCTGGTGATTACCCACTGTTTTGTCTTCATCCAGCTAACACTGACCTCTCTCCCTGTTTTCTCGACCAGTCAGTTGAGTCTCCAGCGGCAGAGTCTCTGTGCAGCTCAACCTGCGCTCTGCTCCCAGCCCAACGCTGACCAGAAGTCCACTCCCATCTACCTACTTGTCTCGGCTCCCTGACTTCTCTTCTGTGCATCACGAGTGGTTTGAGTGTGGCCTTGGAAGCTGGATCCTTGCTTTGGCGATGTTGACGGGTGGTGGGACCTTTAGGTGGTGGGAGTCCAGTAAAATGTGCCATTCAAAGGGATCATGGGGCCCTGGTCTCTTCCTCTCCCACTTTTCTACTTCTGGCCGCGACATGAGGAGTTTCGCTACACCGTGTTCTTTCACCCTGATGTGCTGCCTCACCACAGGCCTGAAGCGGGCTGTGACTTGGCTGGAGTCTTCAAAACCATAAGCCACAGTGAACCTTTTCTCTTTCTAAGGGTATGATTGCACGTATTTTTTTGTTAAAGCAACAGAATAGCGACCAACATAGCTGGTGACACCTGCAGCCGATTTGCATCAAGCTTTATCTGTGCGATATGCCTACCTTGTTGTTTATAATCCCCATTTTACAGATTTGCACACTGAAGCAGAGGTGGCCAAATCAGGATCTACAGTCAGGCAGTTTACTTGAGAACCTAGACTCTTACTGACTGCTACCATTGCCTATTGAACCCTGAACACGGAGCAGAAGCTGGGAGCTGGTGGTCTATGTAAAAGCCAGAGAAGGAGGTAAAGTCTCTGCAGGAGGATGTGTTGAGGGGTAAGGGGATGACGGGGACCTAGATGGATTCCTTATGGACGGGGTGGGAGAGGGTGCCAGGATGCAGGCAAGAAGGAGGACACCCAGGAGACCGTGATGTGGAGAAGCCAAGAGAAAACAATAGTTCCTGGATGGAGTCCCACACGCCTTGACAGACAAGATGAATGTCATGAAGTCTGGTCAGCATTAGGGACATGAAAGCCACTGGGGACCTTGTGCATCTGGTATTTTAAAAACTTGTCATGCTGAAATAGCTGCAAATGTTTACCCTGAGACTTTTGTTTTCTAGATTTAGAATTTTAGAGCATATCAAATTCTAACATAGTAATTACTTAACGTACACTGGTTTTCTGTTTTCATGTTATCATGCATTGCACTTAGAAGCTGAAATATACTTATGCACTTAAATAAGATTTTTCTCTGCCTAAATTGCCAATCTCCTGAGAAAAATCTGATAAACTAAATTTTAATTAATCTCCGTTATACCCTTCTCATCTTTCCTCAGATGAATTAATTTTTTTTCCTGTAGCAACTTAATACCTCGTTCGCTTAGACTCTGAATTTACCTTAGATCGGTTATTTGTTTCTTCCGTTCTCTGTGCATTGGTATTCTTTTCCAAAAAGATCACATTTTTAAAACCCAGTTGCTTCTTTTGTAAGATCCAGTTCTTTTTTTCACATTTTTAAAATTCATCAAAATCATCTTTATTAGGTACCTTCTGTGTACTGGGCCTTGGAGTGCTGAGATTGGTAGACACCATTCTTGCCATTACATCTATCAAAGAAGCAAAGGAGACAGACTGTAAAGTAAATAAGTGTCAAACAATGCCTAGGACAGGGACACTGGGTCTTAGGGACATCCTCGGTCCCACTAGAGAAGTTGGTCATGGTGTAACAGAGTGTACTTTTGAAATGCTGTTTTGAACCAGTTTTGAGGCCCTGGCTAGGAATGGTCATTTCATGTTCTTAAGGGGATGACTAAGTCCCTACCTCGTGACCACCTCCCTTGTTGGCCTCTCCTCTCCAGGGCCACTCTATCTCAATGATGCCGGGTTTCAGACAACTAAGAAAAGTTGCAATGCCCAAGAGGATCAAGAAGCCATTCCCACAGGGGATTGCTTCCTGGACCCCTCTTGGGTACCAGAATCTGAGGATGCATGATCCAACACCACATCATTCTGTATCCTTTAAACCTTCTTTGATTGCTTACAATGCCTACGACACTCAAATGCTATTTATATAGTTGCATACTGTATTGCTCAGGGAATGATAATAAGAAAAAATTCTGTATCTGGTCAGTTACATTTTTTTTTTAAAGTACTTTCTGTCTGTGGTTTGTTGAATGCACGGATATGGAACCCACAGACATGGAGGGCTAAGAGTATTCAAGTTTTTAACTATATGGTAGGTCCTTTGATTATGCCACTATATCTGTTATGGCTTGGATGAGAGGTGTCCCCCAAAAGTTCATGTGGGAGAAAATACAAGAGGTATAGAGGAGAAATGACTGGGTTATAAGAGTACTGACCTAATCTGCGCATTAATCCCCTGAAAGGGTTTCACTCGGTGGTAACTGAGGGCGGGTAGGGTGCGGATGGGGTGGTGGGGTGTGCCTTTGGGGTGTATACTTTGTATCTGGCAAGTGGTCTCTCTCGCTCTCTCGGCTGCCTGATCGACATGCGAGCTGCTTCCCTCTGCCACACTCTTCTGTCATGGAGTCCTTAAGCCCCAAGGAATGGATCCGGCTGTCTGTGGACTGAGACCTCTAAAACTGTGAGCCCCAAATACACTTTTCCTTCTCTACACTTGTTCTGGTGAGGTCTTCCAGTCACAGCAGTGAAAAAACCTGAGTAAAACAATATCAATGAAGATGTGGAGGCTCTGAGCGGTGAGTGAATTTCCTCATGTCACAGACCTTAAGGGGCAGGACTGGTCTACAGCTGGGTGGCTGTTAAGTTGGCACTGATCTCCCAGCTGTGTGTCTGCTTGTGTGTAGGTCTAGACTGAAAAGTGGCAAAAGAAGTAGCTTAGAAAACAGGGCCACTTCCTCGCGGAGCACAGGTGTTTGGGGAGTCCTGAGGCACACAGATGAGAACAGCACGTGTACCTGCTGGGACTTGTGACATCAGAGGGGGCTTCCTGGAGGAAAACCCACCTGAACTCAGTCCAGGAGAATGAGGAAGATTCGTGACTTTGAATCTCTTGACACTTCAGTGGCCACAACTTTGCAGTGGGTTTGAACAGTTGAACAAAAGTTGTCACAAGAATTGAATGCCGGGGTTTGGTGACAGCACTGAGCATGGACTGAGTCTTACTACACCCTCCTTAGATGATGCCACCAAAATAATATCATTTAGTAAGTGGAGAGCAGAAACGAGTGTGTTTAAGGAGGGTCAAGGCTGAAGGCTGGCCAGTTGTGGTGGCGCACGCCTACAATCCCTGGGGCTTGGGAGCCTGAGGCAGGAGGATCATGAGTTCAAGACCAGCCTCAGCAACTTAGCAAGACCCTGAGTAACTTAGCGAGATCCTGCCTCTAAATAAAAAATAAAATCAGGGGCTGAGGAAGCGGCACAGTGATTAAGTGCCCCTAGGTTCAAGTCCCAGTACCAAAAACTAACTAAATAAAAAGACTGGGGGGCAGGTGACAAATGGAGCGTTAGATGAGAACAGGGGTGGCTGGGATGTGGTGAGTTTCAGGGATGGTATGTTGTGAAAAGCACCAGGACCCCATTTAGAGGCTCGTGGAAGGAAGGACTTTTGAATAAGATATGGGGCAGAGATGCTGAGTAAATCAGAAGTCGAGCAGTCCAGCTGGTGGACAGGGAATCGTCTTCCATAACTGTACTGGTTTTCTAGACTCACTCCCCCATGAAACATCTTCTCCCAGTTTAACTTCCGATTGCTACATTTCTCTCGGTGGTTGGATTTGGAGTCTTGATCTTTGGGGGAAATGAGCTGGTTTCACCCTCTGGGGACACTCCGCCCAGTGGTCCATCCACTTGCTTACCTGTCAGGGTTTGTGAAGTAGCTCTTTGCCTCTCCTTGCTAAGGGGTGCAGTTGAGTAGACATGGGGTCACCCAGAGAGAGAGAAAGGAAAAACAAGAATAACGCACCCTGAGATAATAGGAAGACAGATCTCAGGAAAGCATGCATGAGAGATGGGATGGCAGATAAAATATAAGGAACCCATTCAGCTGGACATGTGCTCGTGAGATTTGGAGTTCATGCTGGCCAAGGGTGCTGGCCTGACCTATTCTGGCATTTCTTTTCTCAGAAGATAACATCTTACCTGGGAGGATTAGGCAGAGCATGCTCTGTACCTTAATGAACAAAGCTTCTCAGATTTTAGGTCTCTTCCCAGCTGCTGAATCAAATGTAAACCTTTTCTCCAGGGAAAAAAAGTACTTAGAACTTTTTGGATATAAAATAAGGGAATCACTGACCTCCTAATATCCATCCAAGGCTAGTCAAGAGGACTTGGCACACACTTGTAAGCCCAGCAACTCAGGAGGCTGAGGCAGGAGGATTGCAAGTTGAAGGCTAGCTTCTGCAACTTAGTAAAAGCCTGTCTCAGAATAAAATACAGAAAGGACCGGGATGTAGGGCAGTGATAGAACACTCCTGGGTTCAATCCCAGGTACCAGAAATAAAACAAAATAATAAAATATAATCCATTCAAGGCTGGTGATCATGAATTTTTCTTTGAATGGTTAGGTTATATGGATTGTTCTGTCTCTATGGAACCAGCGCAGATTTCATCAAACTCAAGAGCCAAAGGACCAATGCCACAGTGAACAGTGATGTGAAAGGTCACGGGACCAAGAGAACTTTCAATGGGACCGTCACCTCAGGTCCCTATCGTGACTAGTTTCTAGAATCACTAACATTCTGATTGCATAAGGTCCTTTCTGAATAGTGAGAAGTTCAGGATTTTTCCAGAAGATTCAAGCAACCTCTGTTGACAAAATGACACAGACTACCTCGTTAATGAATTCAAAACCCCTAAGTCAGCATGGATGGTCCAAGCTTGCTTAAGGTGGGACACTTTCTTGGATGAAGCAGATCAGGAGTTCGAGACTTTTCAAGCCATTATTGAAATATCATCAAAATTCTTTAAGGAAGCCACATGTCTATGAAAAGTATTTCAGAATTCTTTTGGAATGACTAGTCTGCTGATAGTAGAAAAGAATAAATTAATTAAAATATCTTTGATGTTCCTTTCCAACACTGCGACTAGTAAATTATATTGCAAGCCTCAACCCAAAGAATTGATGTGAACTCAACCTAAAATATAACCGAGAAACTTTTCAAATTCCCCTCTCAGAGATTATAACGATCGTAGGATGCATTTCTTAAGAATGAAACAGACAGTATTACCCTATGTATACGTATGATTGCATGAATGGTGTGAATCTACTTTTGTATACAACCATAGAAAAGAAAAGTTGTACCCCATTTGTGTACAATGAATCAAAATGCACTCTGTAAAAATAAAAAAAAGATTTTAATAAAAAGAAAAAAAAAAAGAACAATAACAAAAAAGATATTGTGCAGTTGCTAAACCCTCAAAGAAAGCACTGCTTTCTAGACCTCACTCATGTTCCTAGAAGACCACGGCTGCTATTCACAACCAACCATCATAGCATTTACTAAGTAGTTCTGAAAAATCAACTCGACCCTAGGAAACTGTGAACATTTTAAGAATTTATCATGATGTCAACCTACCGGCTACACTGAGTTCAAGAACAAAGAAAATATTGGATACGAGTATTTTTATCAGCAGATAAATTCTGTGACTTATACTGAACTTTCATATTTGCAAACCCCCCCCCCCCCCTCCCCGGCCAACCCCAATCTGGTCGTTTTCGTGAGTGGCACCTTCAGACCTGAGTACACACTGTCATCTAAGACCCTGTCTTCACCCGAGAAGGGCAGTACAACTTCAGGAAGAAGCGCTGTCTTCCCAAGTAGAAAGAACTGGCATAGCTGATTTCTTTTCACACCTGGTCTTCAGTACCACACTCTGGCTGTAATAGTAATGATCTTTCCTATTTTATGCTTCACTCGGGCATATGCGGCCAATTGTATCGCCAGTGTAAGTCTGGATTACTTTATATTACTTTCTATTGACAATTTTTAATAACTGCAGGCATTTGGAACTGGAAGGTAGTCAGCGGTGCTTGTGACCAAGCAAGGGCAATTAAGACAGGTGAGGATTTTAAACTCTGCCTTGGTCTGTGCTCCTCGGTAGAGACAGAGTCAGCCGCTTAAAAAAATTAAACCATTTAGGCCATGGGTTAAGGTCTGTGAACTGTTTAATGTCATAATTTGCCTGCTGACTCCATCATCAAACTGAATGAACTTCTAAGTCGAAATGTCATAAACGCTCAGCATAAAGATTTATAGAAGCCAGGTCTCCGACCTACCGCCAAGCCCTGCCGGTGGCAGAAGTGTTTGTTATGTCTTACTCAACCTTTTGGGGGAAAAAATAAAGAAATCCGGAAATGTGCTTGCCCTGGCAATGCTCAAAACATTAAGAACGGTTCCTCTTATCTGGACGGAGTGTTCAGAATCTGTAATAAACATATCCATTTCCTATAAAAAATCATTTTGATCCAGATTCCTTTCATGGAAAATGGTGAGCGTCTTGTTTTTCCACTGATACTTTGCCAGAATGTGACAGGAACGATTCTTGCTAAAAAAAAAAAAAAAAAAAAAAAAAAAAATTCTGAAAAGTTACATTATTTTGTGATTCTCACTTACATTTTGATCCTCCCTAAAATAGCCCAAAACAAACAAAAAAAAATCAGAAGCCTCCAGATTTCATCACAGGCATATTATAAATGTGGGCTCAATGTAAATTGATATTTTTTGGTCAGATATTCTTTGGAATTTCTCCTTTTTATACAATATAGGATGATTTTTAACATCGCTGATTCATATAATAGACAGTTTCTTGTTATAAAAAAGTGAAAACCAATTTCAGAGATGTGAAAAAAGCTCTTTCTAGGTCAACTTACCAAGTATCTATAAATGTCTTGCTTATCAGATTATTAAAACAATGTACATTAAATTCTTACAAATCAATAAGAGGTTAAAAAAGAATGCAAAATGAAAAGACATTTAACATATTAGTTTCCAGGCAAGTGGACCCAATGAGATAGAGTGCATTCATCAGTATGGCTCAAATTTAAAAAGACTGAAAGTCCTCAGAGTCGGTGAGAGTAAGGAGAACGTAGGGATCTCTTAGGCATTGATGGTGGGGGTGTGAATCCAGAAGCACAAGAGGATGTTCACAGGTGTGAAGGGTCAGTCTGCTGGGGAGGTCTGGTGACAGAGACTGACAGATGACCCCACTGTCAAAGGGAAGGGTGAGCAGCCATGCAAAGGAGCCCACCAGAAAAGACTAGAAGCCAGAAAAGACTAGAAGGAGTGAATCAGGGACAGAAGGGAGAGAGAAGAACGTGATAGAAAGGAGATCCCCAAACACAAATTGAGAGAGTTGTGAAAGAGTATTGCAGATTTAGGGTGCTCCCAAGAGCCAGAGGGCATCATAGGAGGGTAGAAGAAGCCAGGCAGTGAGAGATTCCTGGGAAAGGTGGGAACCACATACTTGAATCACATACCAGACTGAAATATCTGGTCTTCATCTGAAAGCTATGAAAATCCAATAAAGATTTTAAGGGCAGGAAATGTCACCGTCGAGTTTAGTGTTTATAAAGACAATTGTGCAGCACCGAAAAGTTCCTGAGAAAGCCTGAAGACAAGGTGGTAAACTGGCTAAAAGAAAGTTTATGGTTCATTCACGACAACCAGTACAGAGCTACCTCCCTCAGTGAGCCAGGTCTGAAGGTTCCACAAAGGTAGGGGTGTGTTTTCCTTTGAATGATTTGCTTTCCTTCCTGAAAGTTGTCCAGAGTAAGATAAAGCTGAGCATCCCTCAACAAAGCTACCGAGGAAAGCTCAGGAGGATGATGGCAGCATTATTTTCTCTGAAGACTATCATGTTCAAAGTCATATTTCATCACGGAGATGTGACCATCAGAAGCCCAGCACCAGGCAGGCTGCACACCACGGGCTCCGTCTCAGACAGCTCACTGCGTATCATGTCTCCACAGACCCTTGATGAAGAGACTCTCACAACCATTGGCTGAAGAATAAAGCCGATCTTCTCTGTGATTAAAGAGAACTTCTAAAGAACTTGCAGCAAGTCTGCTTACTCTGGAAGTGCAAGCTCAGAAGAACCTGCAGATATGGCGCATTAAGGTTGTCTGGAGAAGATCTGGCCATCTCAGACAGGACCTTCCAGAAGAACAGGCCATGCTCAGATGGTTTATCACGGGAGTTTAACATGAACACACCTTCCAGAGGTGACGGGGAACCTGAAAACCATCTAGACCTCAACAGTGGTAGGAAACCCCTATCACATCATGGTGTGGAGGACAATGGGAGGGGTTTTGAATCAGGTTCCAGGAGGCCTGCTTGGTGGGAGCAGATTTCTAGGAGATAAAAAGTCACTGCTGGGAAAGCCTGTGGAAAACAGAAATAACTACTGTTCCTCCCTTTTCTGCTCCCTCTAATCTCATACCTGTGCTTCCATTGGCTGAAACCAATAGGAAGCAGTGGACTGGGATTCTGGGAAGAAGAGTTGGCAGTTATTAGTCCACCATGCTGCTGTCTAGAGCTGGGTTTCCTTGGGGCGCTTCCTGAGGCCTAGGAAAAGCCTGCTGTTTGCTGATTCTGGCCTATGTTTCCTAAGGTCAACAAAGAACAGAGAGAGCCTGCTAATGTCTCTGCTTCCAATGAGAAGAGACCAGAATATGGCATAGTGATATAAGAATGTCTCTGAGATTTCCCAAGAGTATTATGAAACATGATTCAAATTTATGAATATAGTTTGAACAAAGAATATTTAGCTTCTTTCACAGGAAGTATACTTCTATTATTCTATCCACAGTAGGTTTCCAATAAAGTTTGCTGCCTTGGTAATTTAAACATGATTAGGACGTAGACGTCTTCTCAGTCACCTTCTGAGATCTAAAAGAAAATTCAGAACTTATTTCTCAAAGTTCTTTTAACTTCCCACAGAGACAATCTCATCGCGGGGAGAAAGACTAGATCTTAGAGGAGTGGAAGGACTTCATGAAAAAAGGAATCTAAGCACATCTATAAATAGGTGACATTAACCCTGAAATACGCTATGATAATTAATGAGTAATTGTGACATTTTGAGGAAACCCATGATCCATATAATGATTGTGGAAAAGAGGGACAAGAAAATGCCTCTTTCCACCATCTTAGTCAATTCTGCTGCCTGCCCTCTGCTGTGCATCACAATAGTGACAGGTGCTCAAAGCCCTCTGACCCCTGGACACCCGGATGAGCTCCCTCTCCCACCTCTGCTTCAGTGCTGTTCTGGGTCCGTGCTGGTCTTCTTCCTCCCTGACCGCTCTCTGCCTCCGCCCACCTCTGTGATTTTTCTTCCCTCTGTATTTCTGTGATTTCTTCCCTCCCTGAATTTGAAGCTGTCTCCATCTCATCTTGTTGGTCTAGGGTTCAACCACAGGTACGGTGTGACATTGTGCTGAATAAATAGAAAAAAAATCAATAAATAAAAGAAGAAGAAACCAAAGACACTGAAGGCCTGATTCTTACTCTGGTGGAGCTGATGATCCTTGAGGTCATCTTGTGCTTTCTGTAGTCACTTTTCAGGTAACAAGCCCTGACTGACAGCTGGCGTAAGGCTAACATATTCCAGAACTTACTTCACAGAAAGTGCCCTGCCCCACCATCCCATTTTTCTCCCTTTCACCAAGGCTGCTTGTTATTGCCTATCATTGTCACCGTTTGGCAGAAGATACCCCAGAAACGCAGAGGTTATAATGACCTTTCAGTGGTGAAGTCAAAATCAGAACTCAAAAGGTGGACACTGGAAAATAGGCTGGCAGGACTCTGGACCCCTAGATGACATCGGCATCCCAGCTCTTGTCCCCTTTCTGGCTCGGAATCCTCAGAATAACTGTGGGACAGGCAACATCCCAAGATGAGGTGGGACTGTCATGAACAACCCAAGTCTGTTCCCGTCCCACCTGGAACAGGATGTCCTGTAGCACTTCCGCCAGTCTCCCAGGTACTCCAGTGTATAAAACCCAGAGTGGGGTGCTTTTGTTTTGGGGTCTGCCAGCTCTCGGGTGACACGGGTCATGCCCAGGCAAGACTCTGTTGGTTCTGGTTGGCTTTCCTAAGCCTTGGAGGTTTGACTCACCAGGAATTCTGGGCTTTTGATGTCCCTTAAAGTATCTGTAAGTAATCATTTGCTTACTTCTGTCACACTGGACTCTTGCAAGTGGTAGAAATTATAGCTCAAGATGCAGCGAACTGAAACCAACTGGAATTCCTGCTGGCTGTGCCGTGATGATCTTTGCTCTTCAACATGCAGGGGAAGCCCTCCCCTGCCACTGGTAACTGGGGAACAGTGAACCTTCTATGTAGCCCGTAGCTCACCGCGCGCCCTGCCCACCAGCAGTCAGAGCCCTGCCCCGGGTACACCGTTCTTCTGATGGCCATGCAGTTGTACAGAGAACTCCTATACCCAACAGAGCCAGGAATGGTTCTGGAACTTCAGGGGTTCTGGTCTACACAAAGGTATTAAATGATGCTATGGGTTGTAACAGATAGAAAATGGCAAAGTTGCCTAAAAGGAAATTAAAAAAAAAAAAACTAAAGAGAAATATAGTTAGGTTAGTTCTGGCTATGGAGTCATGGAATTTAGCTCACCAGGCAGGTGGAGAAGGATGGTGAGGGAAAGAGTAGGAAGGAAGGATAGGCAGATGGACGGGCAGAAGCAGAACGTTCTAACCTGAGTTACCAGATAAATTTGAGCACCATTCTTCAAAATAAGAGGAGAGAGAAAACTGGGTTTGGAGAAATGTCTCTTTTCTTGTCCTCCTGCCATTTGTACTTTCCTTTTTCTCCCTTTGTTTTTTAAACTTGCACTTCCCATTTTTTCATCAGACTTTGAGAAAGTGATGGTTTATATTATCGATATGGGTATGAATCTTCATCCAAATGTAGTTCTCACCCAATTCCAAAGAAGCAAACATCCCCTGATTACTTGAAACATTGTGTTCTATTTTCAAGCACTAGCAGAATGAGTTACAAAAATGCACAACATAAAGCAAAGATAGATTTGAAGACGGTTAGCTAGTGCATGTGTGAGTGATCTGTGTGGGGAAATCGTCGATGGCCAACAGATTTCTGGCTTGGATGTCAGTGATATTAATTAGACTTGACCATTTAGGAAAACAATAATCTGGGAGTAATGTGTGTTCGTTTTGGGGGCTGAATTTGTGGTGCCTTTGGGACTTTTTGTGGGTTTCTCCCGGGCAGATAGATACGGGGTTCTTCAGAGAAGCAGGACAGAGCTATGGATGACATCAGCAGACAAATTGTCAGGGTCTCACCCAGAAGATGGTGAGGAATGCAGATGGAGGAGACCAAAGGCAGAACCTTACTGATTATAATATTTACAATCAAGCAGGGGAAAGGGAGATGATCAGAAAAATTATAAAAAAGGTCCGGGGAACAGGAGAACCAAAGGAACTGAGTCTGAGTAAACTGAGGAAGGATCAACTGGAAAGAAGGAACAGGCAAATGCAGTAGAGGCTCATGATGTTGGAGACTGAAAGCACACATTGTATTTGGATACAAAGCGACCATTGGGGTCTTTTGACACCGCATATTCAGTGGAATGCTGGGAATGGCAATTCATTTGCAGCAAGTAATAAGGAAGTCCATGAAGTCTCTGTGTGTGGAACAGGGTTGCCTCTGGGAAAACTTGCTTGAAAATCAAGCAGAGTCAGAGGTGGGGGAGTTCTACTCTTCCTGGAGAGAGACTGCCAAGATTGGAAGGGGTGGTGGCAAGGAGGTAGAAGTGTCCTTGTTCACTGGCCCATGGAATTCATGCAATGAAGCTGTGGGTTAAGGACGGGGCAACCACATCAAAGCCTAGATAGCAAAGTTGATTATAAATAATTCCATCCACCACCCCACAAAGATCCCAAAGTATTTCAGTCTGTCCAAAGAGTTCCAATACCCAAACCACAAAATAGCCCAGGGACGTAATGGCAATCTGAGGCCATGTACAAATGAGATTAGCCCATGTGCCAATCTATTCCTGCTCCTATTTACTGACCCCAAGTCTCTCCAGTAACATCAAATCCCTTTAATATCAGGGAAGTAGGTTCCATCTGGGAATGTTTAGATGTCTGAGTGATAGCCTTAGGCTGAGATAGATGGTAATATCTACTGAAATGAGATTCGCTGTCACAGGAAATTCCAATGGCTTTCGCGGGCCCCACATGTCCAAGCTGGAGCAAGTACGTGATAACTATGAGAACAAATTAGGCACATCACCCAGATAATGCACGGAACGTCGAGATCATACTGGTTGTTGTCCAAACTGGCCCTCCACTTCCAGGCAGGCTGCTGGGGAAGACCCTCTGGTGAATCACGGTTCATGGTCTACCGATCTGCTATTAATACAGTTTCGGTTGCCCTTTGAGCTTTAGCCCTACATTTGTAATTCCTCCAAAACATTCAGTATGTTATCTGAAAGGTCTCGATGCCACCGCATCAATGCAAACCAGACTCCACGCAGATGAACAAAGGGAATTTAACTTTCATAAGTTGGTTTTAAAAATGCATTTACTTTGAGAGCACTGAAAGAATCTAAAAAAAGATGAAAAGCATCTTTAGCATGCCAAAAACATCTGGTTTCATATTTTCAGACCAAAAGGGAAATTGCATGAAGACTAAAATCTTATGTTTTGATTTATATTATTATTGGAGGGCTGAGAAGCTGCCAGTCACCAAGTAAAATTTTATGATGATAAATAAATAAGGAAAACAATCTGACAAAACATGTTGCGGAACAAAGCTGCATTTCAAGTTTAATTAACTGATAACAATGTTTATGGTGGAAGAACCGTGCCTCCAATTATACAGTTAGTAAATGTATGCTCCCAATGAGAAGGCAGGCCCATAAAACTGTAGAAAGGGCTTTCCCTCAGCCTAGGATTTTAGCCTACCCAAGCAAAGTTTCCCATTATGTAGTAAATCACGCATCAATTAAGACCCTCTCTGAACAGAGGCGTGAGTCTTGTCTAAGGGACGAGACTCGTCATGGTACCTCTGAGTAGCACATGGCGGATTGACTATTAGTAGCAGGCATGTCTTCCTAATCAGCTGAACCGTGGTGTCTCCTGGAAAGACAGGTCCTGGTGCAGAAGAGATCCACCATCTGGGAACACCGGAAAAACAGCAGAGAAGAGAAGACAGTGTTTCATCTTTTCAGTAGTATGCTTTTCCCACCCACTAAAACCTCAGACAAAATTCTCACAAAGTGTTCTGGCAGGAAGGATTTCATAGCGACTAAAGATCAGCAAGTGGCTGCAAGATAGTTCTTTTTTTTAATTTTTTTTTTTTTTCATTTTTGTAGACTGCATTTTGATTCCTTGTACACAAATGGGGTACATCATTTTGTTTCTCTGGTTGTGCACGATATAGATTCACACCATTCGTGTAATCATACATGCACACAGGGTAATAATGTCTGTCTCGTTCCATCATTTTTCATACCCCCGGGTGAGTCGGAGCACCAGGTCTCTTTGCTGTTTGGAATCTGGCATTTAAAAAGCATTGTCTACTCCATCCTTGCAATTCAAAGACATTAGGATCACAGCTAGTGTATGTTCACAGAGTAAACTGCTTTCAGTTTACCACCGGGACGATCATGTGCCATGTTTCAGTCTCGATTAGAGTTTTAGAGGGACGCTTTCCATAGCAGATCTCATAAGCTGATTTGCCTCCAACTAGTGAAGGAGATAAACTCCAGCTGATATGGAGACGATTTTATGTCCAATCTTCCTCAGCTTTTGGAGCACTGAACGATTACCAGATTTAAGAAATGTTGAAGTCCCCGACTTCAGGTGCGTTCACCATCCTGCTCAAGCCCCAGAGGATCCTTTCAACAGCAATAAGCATCACGACGCTCTTGGTGTCCCTGACAGTGAGTTCCACAGGAAAATAAGATCAGTTAGCACGTTAAGCAATGCATTCCAAATATTAGGTAGTTCCCCCATGGATGCCTAATGAAATTTAAAATACATATATATCTGATATTAAGGGGTAGAGTATTCAATCAAGGGCTTTTGTTGGTAAAACTCAATATTCTGTATTCAGACAGAAGACCTGCAGAATGCAGAAGAGCTGTGGAAAATTTCTGGAACTTCAAGCTCAGATACAGTTGCCATCAAAAACATTCTAAAGTGCATTTGTTGATTCGAGAGGAAGCACCAGGTGTTTGGAATTCCGGTTTTCCTTGAATCAGTTCGAATTTGCACGTGGCAATTTCCTGCACGCTTTGTGCACCCTCCTCTGCCCGTGTCCATCTGCTGGTGAATTAATTTCATGCCATCTCTCTCCTCTTACTAAAATTATTGCAGTTGATCCCATTTGGTCAAGTAATTTTGTGTTGCTCCTCTTTGGATGTGTATGGCAACGTCACCCCTTCCCTGAACGAAAAGAGCTTGTCCATGTGCAAGGAGGAGGTACCGGCTCACTTCATGTCTGTCTGTGTGCATGTATGTGCGTGGAAAAGTTAACAACGCCTTCTGTCTGTGTGCATGTATGTGCGTGGAAAAGTTAACAACGCCTTCAACGCTGTTGGGAATTACTCCTGGCATGTTTTGACTCGTTATCTTGAATCTTAATCAACTGATGAGGAAGGAAATAGTTTCATGAGCTGATGAAGACTGGAACAAGGAGTCAAAACATCCTGACAGGTCTCTCTCCAGCAGCCGGGAACGGGAGCCAGGGCAATACCTGACACGCTGTCTTCATGCTGTCCAACAGACGGGGATCCAGTCTCTGTATTTACCCCAGCGTCACTACCGCAATATGGCGCGAGAAGGGATTGGCGGTTCAGAGTATGGTCATCTCCTCGGAAGATGAGCTGCGCTCTAATTATTGATTTTTTTTTGCACGAAAATATACACAGTGTAACTCCACCAATGTAACCATCTTTACGCCTACAGCTCAGGGACATTGGGTATATTTTCAGAATTGTGCCGCCACCACCACCATCCATCCATCCATTCATCCATCCATCCATCTCCAAAATGTTTTCATCTTGCAAAACTGAAACTTGATCCCTGTCAAATACTAACTCCCCATTCCTCATTCTTGTAAACCCTGGCCACTACCAGTCTATTTTCTGTCTTTGTGAATTTGACATCTATAGGTATCTCATGCAAGCACGTATCTCGTACAAGCATCACATGATATTTGTCCTTTAGTGGCTGGTTTATTTCTCTTAGCCTATGTCCTCAAGGTTCACCATGTTGCAGCTTGTATTGGAATTTCCTTCCTTTTTCAGGTTGAATAGTATTCCACTGTGTGTATGGACCCTGTTTTGTCCCTCTATGCAGCTTTGGATGGGACACTTGGGTTGCTTCCATGTTCCAGGGTTGCTTCCACTTCCTGAATATCTTCTATGAATCTGGATAAACAAATAGCTCTTCAAGACCTTGCTTTCAATTCCTTTAGCTATCCATTCCAAACTGCAAAACTATCATATTCTAAGAACTGCCTACTTTCATTTTTAAAGATTTGGCTGCAACTAAACCTGGAGGTTGTTGAACATGCTTCTGGAATATGTGGCCTTTGATGTTCCTGTGATTCACGGGCTTCACGTAGGAGGGAAAATGTTATCCATGCAACAAAACTTTAGTGTGCTATTCTTACTTAGAAAATTTGGTGAAAAAGAGGCCAATTCGGAACTACAAGATTTTAAGAAAAATAAAATGAATAAATATGAGTCAATAAATGGAACTGTATCAAGCAAAAAATCTTCACAGCAAAAGGAACAATCGAGATCATGAAGACAGAGCTTACAGAATGGGAGAGAAATCTTTGCCACCTGCACCTCAGAAAGAACATTGATCTTCAGGATTTATAATAAACTCAAAAAACTTAAGGTTAAAAAAAACCAAAAACAAATCACCCAATCAATAAATGGGCAAAGTAACTGAACAGACACTTCACAGAAGAAGAAATATGAATGGTCAATGAAGCAACTAGCAATTAGAGAAATACAAATTAAAACCACACTGAGATTTCGTCTCACTCCAGTTAGAATGGCAACTGTCAAATATTTAAGTAACAATAACAATAAATCTTGGCAAGGATGTGGAGGAAAAGGTACACTCATGCATTACTGGTGGGACTGCAAATTGATGCAACCACTCTGGAAAGTAGTATGGAGATTCCTCGGAAAACTTGGAAGGGAACTACCATTTGACCCAGTTATACCCAAAGGACTTAAAATCAGCATACTATAGTGAAATGGTCGCATGAATGTTGATAGCAGCTCATTTCACAAAATAGCTAAGCTATGGAACTAACCTAGGTGCCCTTCAATAGATGAATGGATTAAGAAATGTGGTACCTACATACAATTGAATATTACTCAGTCATAGAGAATGAAATTATAGTATTTGCCAGTAAATGGATGGATCTGGAAACTATATGCAAAGTGAAATAAGCCAATCCCAAAACACCAAAGGCTGAATATTCTCTCTGATATGCGGATGCGGACTCACAATAGGTGGGGCGGAGGAGGGGAGGGTCACTGGATTGGACTGGGGAGTGGGTGGGAATGGGAAAGACAGTAGAAGGCGGTGAAGAGAACTTTCCTTTGTTCACATATGGACACACAACCCGTGTAACTCCACACCCTGTACAACCACAGAATGGGAAGTCATACTCCATGTGTCTAGGGTCAGAATACACTCTCCTGTCATGTATAACTAAAAAGAACAAATAAAAAATTAAAAGAAAAAGGGTTTATGCAGTATGACTTCAAACCCTGCCCTTGTAGGAAGCCACAGCTGACCGCCTAGCGTGTTTTGAATGGCGCTGTGGAAGGCGTCAGGTCAAGGGGCGGCGGTCGGCGGGCAGTCCTGGCAGAGCAGGGGCTGGACTGTCGCCCCCGTGTGTGGGATTTGCACTCTGTCACTGGTGACTGTCAGTGTTTCTCCTCTTTTTTTTTTCCCCCCTCCTACTGGCACTTTATGTAGGTCACCTCTCCTGGGTGCAGCTGGCACCTCAGAAATCCACCCCAAAAGAGTTGGAATGGAACCACCATTTGACCCAGCTATCCCACTCCTTGGCCTATACCCAAAGGACTTAAAACCAGCATATTATAGAGATACAGCCACATCAGTGTTCATAGCTGCTCAATTCACAATAGCCAGACTGTGGAACCAACCTAGATGTCCTTCAATTGATGAATGGATAAAGAAACTGTGGTATATATATACAATGGAATATTACTCAGTTACAAAGAAGAATAAAATTATGGCATTTGCAGGCAAATGGATGAAATTGTAGATTATCATGCTAAGTGAGATAAGCCAATCTCAAAAGACCAAAGGATGAATGATATCGCTAATAAGTGGATGATGACACATAATGGGGGGTGGGAGTGGTTATTCTTAGGGTTAGAGTTAGGGTTAGGGAGGGGGGCAAGAATGGAGGAAGGAAGGACTGTATAGAGGGAAAAGAGGGGTGGGAGGGATGGGGGGAAGGGAAAAAATAACAGAATGAATCAAACAACATTACCCTATGTAAATTTATGATTACACAAATGGTACGCCTTTACTCCATGTACAAACAGAGAAACAACATGTATCCCATTTATTTACAATAAAAAAAATGAAAAAAAAAAAAAAAGAGAGATGAGAGCACAGAGCAAGGTCACGTTCAGAGCCAGGAGCGTCCGGAGAAGCTGTCCTGGGGAAAATACCGTGGCACCTGCCCGGGAGGAGCAGGGACAGTGGGCAAGCCTCGGAATGTTTGGAAGGGTGGAAAATAAGTTTGGTGACGGGGCGATGGCTTCCCATACTTTCGTGGGTCAGGAACCTTGCTTCTGGAATCGTCCACAGCCCAGCGGCTCTTGGTAAGGCAGGCTGCAGCATGTGGGCACCTGAGGGTCCTCACCAAACACAGGGCCCTGGGTCGGTGGCTGAGGGACCAGAGGCTGTGTGGCCCCTCCGCTCTTCGTGGTTGAACTGGAGACAGGTGACGAGACTTTAAAAAGCTGACAAAGAACACATTGGTGGGGTTTTTGTTTTTGTTTTTGTTTTTCAATTAAGCCCTGAAAATTATTCTTTCAGGTTCTTCTCAAAATGTATTGCTCATCCTCCAGCCAAAGCAGGTCCTCAAGTAAGCCTGGGCTTGTTCTCTGCTTGTACGATTCCTCCAAGGTGAGAAGCCACCTCAGTCTCTCAGAAGTCTACTTGCCAGAGATGCCACCTCCATTCTCCATATGGGGCTGTTCCTCCTTGGCCTGAGTCTCCTCCTGTTGTAGCTCTCAGTTTTATGTCGTCAAATTAACATTCTGTTCAGATACTTAACCTCCTACCTCTCCCTGTTACTAGCCCTTGTGCTAGGAGGTCATGGTCAGAAACTCCCATGCTTAGCTCTTAGCAGGTGCAGTAGCCACACAGCAGGACTTTGATCAATTGTATTTAAACAGCAGCCTGTGCACAACCACTCTGGAAAACGGTATGGAGATTCCTCAGAAAACTTACAATGGAACCACCATTTGACCCAGCTACCCCACTCCTCGGTTTACACCCAAAGGACTTAATTGATGCAGCCACATCAATGTTCATAGCAGCTCAATTTGCAATGTTAAACTATGGAACCAACCTAGGTGCCCTTCAACAGATGAATGGATAAAGAAAATGTGGTACATATACATAATGCAATATTACTCAGTCTTAAAGAAGAATGAAATTCTGGCATTTGCTGGGAAATGGATGGAGTTGGAGAATATCTTGCTAAGTGAAATAAGCCAAACCCTAAAAACCAAAGACTGAATGTTTTTTCTGATAAGTGGATGCTGATCCATAATGTGGTGTGGAGTGAGAAGGGAAGAATGGAGGAACTTTGGATTGGGCAGAGGGGGTGAGGGGAGAGGAGAGTGTGTGAGGATGGGAAGGATGGTGGAATGAGACGGACAGTATTAACCTATATACACACTAGACTGCTGGTGTAACTCAGCACCATGTAGAGCCAGAGGAATGAGAAGTTGTGCTCCATTTGTATACAATGTGTCAAAATGCATTCTATTGTCATGTGTAACTAATTAGAACAAACATTAAAAAGAAAGAAAGAAAGGAAGGAAGGAAGAAAGAAACTTGCATGAAAAAGTTCAGAATCTGTTGCAGAAATATTCTTGCACACGTATATCTGGAAAAACACATTTTTAAAATTTTTTATTTGACAAAGAAAAATTGTATATACTGAACTATATCCTACACGATATATTGAAATCTGCATCCATTGTGGTATAGTTGAATGAAGTTTATTTTCGTGAAAAAAAAGAGGATGTCAGTGGGCATCCTAATCCCCACTCCGTCCTCTGACTTTGCTTGAGGAAAAGCAACATGGAACAAACTTACCTCAGATTGTCTGAAAGTGTCCTTCGATTTTATGAAGAAAAGATCAAGTTTTGTTAATTTTTTCCCCCAGTGCTAGGGAATTTCATTTCCACCCCAGCCGAGGACCCCAGCCTTGAGTGACATCCCAGCTCCAAAAGTCCAGCTTCTAAAACAAAGGTCATGAGCTCCGTCTGTCCCTCTGCCTTTACGGTGTTTGGGTTTTCTCCTTGTGAGTGATGATGGTGTCTCTGTCCCAGAACATAAATGCAGGCTTCAGAGCCTTTCTCAGGCTTAAAATGGTATCGTGACTTGACCCCTGACCCCTCTTCTGGAAAACACCACGAATGTCCTCTCTGTCCCCGTCCCCACTCATCGCTTTGTCCTTTTGGTGTTGGGATTTGAAGCCAGGGCCTCGGGCACCCTCGATCCTTCCCTCCATCGTTCCTCTTTCCACATACAGAACCCTCTAAACTCCCGTGGGTCTCCCGTTTGACATTTTTAACTTTTTCAAAACTTCCCTGGTTGTGGCTACCCTAAGGAATGCAAAGCGAAGGGAGTTGGGGACTCCATGGCTCTGTCCGGTTCCTGCCGTGTTCCTTCCCAGGAAATGAATTCAATTCATTTTAGGGAATGAATGAAAAACTGTGTTTCGCCAATTCCCCCTTTTACATCTGAAATCCACTCTAACGGGCACTGTGGTTGGTTTGTTTCTTTGTGTGTTAATTTTCTAAATGAATTCCTTCCAAATTTTGAAACATTTTCACTCGAAGTAGTGAAAATATCTTCCGCACGACTTCTCTCTACATTGGATATTTCTTTCTCAAAATATTTCTGTCCCCAAGAAACATTGCACAATGCCCATCCATCCAAGTTGTGCCTCTCTCCCGTGTACCATAACTTTCAGTCTGCCTTGAAATGGAATTAAAATTGCCTTTCTGTGCACTGAGGTCTTCCTGCGCCTCTGGTGACACTGTGGCCCCTGGGTACTCCTGACACCCACCTCATGCTCAGACGCTCTCTTCCTTGGCATTCATTCCCTTTTCTGCTCACATATATGATTTCTACCATTCCCAATTCTTTCTGCCTATTTTCCAAACTTCATTCCAACTTCCAAAGGGCTACTTTTTTTTATTGGTTATTTTTATTATACATGACAGCAGAATCCATTTTGATAGAATTATACAAACATGGAATATACCTTATTCTAACCAGGACCTCATTGTTCTGGGTGGACACAATGTTGAGATTTACTTAGGTGTTTTCATATATCTACATATAGGAAAATTATATTAGATTCATTCCATCGTCTTTCCTTTTCCTGTACCCTCCCTTTCCTTCATTCTCCTTTGTCTAATCTACTGAACTTCTCTTCTTCCCCTCCCCACCTTCATTGTGGTTAACTTCCAAATATCATTGAAAACAGTCAACCTTTGGTTTGGGGAACTGGCTTATTTCACTTAGCATGATAGTCTCCAGATCCATCCATACTGGCAAATGCCATAAAGTCATTCTTCTTTATGGGTGAGTAATATTTCATTGAATATATACACCACAATTTCTTTATTCATTCATCTGTTGAAAGGCCCTTAAGTTGGCTCCGTAGCTTAGCTATTATGAATTGAGCTGCTATAAACATTGATGTGACTGTGTCACTATAGCATGTGATTTAAATTCTTAGGATATGTGCCAAGGAGTGGGATAATTGGGTTAAATGGTGATTCCATTCCTAGTTTTTTGAGGAATCTTCATACTGCTTTCCAGAGTGGTTGCACCAATTTGTAGTCCTCCCAGCAATGTATGAATCCTTTCCCCCACGTCTTCATCATTATTTATTGTTACTTATATTCTTCTTGATCATTACCTTCTGACTGGAGTGAGATAAAAATCTCAGTGTAGTTTTAATTTTTTTTATAATTCCTAGAGACATTTTTTCATTTGTTTGTTGACCATTTATATTTCTTCTTCTGTGAAGTACCCGTTCAGTTCCTTTGCCCATTTATTTATTGGGTTATTTGTTTTTTGGAGTTAAGTTTCTTGACTGGCTTGTATATCCTGGACATGTCCTATCTGAGATGCAGGTGGTAAATATTTTTTCTGTAGTCTCTCTGAACACCAAAGAAAAAAATTGAGAAAGACATTAGAAGATGGAAAGACTTCCCATGTTCTCAGATAGGCAGGATTAATATTGTTAAAATGGCCATACTACTAAAAGCACTATAAAAAGTCAAAGCAATTCTCATCAAAATTCCTATGAAGTTCTTCACAAAAATGGAAAAAACTCTCATGAAATTCATTTGGAAAAATAAGAGGCCCAGAATAGACAAAGAAATTCTTAGGAAGAAAGGTGAAGCAGGAGGAATCGTAATGTCAGATCTTAAACTATACTACAGAGCTATAATAACAAAAATGGCATGGTATTGGCACCAAAAGAGGCAAGCAGACCAACGGTACAGAACAGAAGACACCGAGACAAACCCACATAAATATACAGTTGTCTCGTACTAAACAAAGATGCCATAAACACACATTGGAGAAAAGATAGCCTTTCAACAAGTGGTGCTGGGAAAACTGGAAATCCACAGGTAATAGAATGACCCTCTCTCTCACCCTGCACAAAACTCAACCCAAAGTGGATAAAAGACCTAGGAATTAGAAACCCTGAACCTACTAGGAAAAAAAAAAAATTGGCCCAACTTTCCAGCTTGTCAGCTTAGGAACCAATTTCCTAAAGCACCAGAAGTAAAATCAAGAATCACTAAATGGGATGTTATCAGGCTACAAAGCTTCTTCACTGCAAAGAAAACAATCAAGATCATGAGGACAAAGGGCGACTCTCTGTGGAAAATATTAAATTTAAAATGAGCCCATTGAACCCACTCTGGCCATTCCATAGCCACTGGACCTATAGGCAACAGATCTCATTGGGCATCAGGAACTACACTGGTTGATGGGAATATAATGGAGAACAAGCAAAATAAAGTCACAGTCAAACTGAAATTACAAGGAAGTCCTGGTTCTTCATTTCCTCTTTCTCACTTGCATTTACACGGATCATATGAATACATTGTGTGCCACATACCTAATGTGATGGTTAAGGTAAGAGAGCGGTCTCAGATATGGCCTGATGGTTGAGTTTCTTTCTCTTTTTTTCTTCTTTTTTATTTTTTTATTTTTACAGAGTGCATTTTGATTCATTGTACACAAACAGGGCACATCATTTCATTTCTATAATTGTGCATGATGTAGATTCACACCATTTGTGTAATCATGCATGTACATAGGGTAATGATGTCTGTTCTCATTCCACCATTTATCATACCCCCTCCCTCTCATTTTCCTCTATGTAATCTAAAGTTCCTCCATTCTTCTCTTACTGCAACTCCCCACCCCAATTATATATCATAACACAGTCACATCAATGTTTATAGCAGCTCAATTCACGATAGCTAGATTGTGGAACCAACCTAGATGCCCTTCGACAGATGAATGGATAAAGAAACTGTGGTATATATACACAATGCAATATTATTCAGTCATAAAGAAGAATAATATGGCATTTGTAGAGAAATGGATGGAATTGGAAAATATCATGCTAAGTGAAATAAGCCAATCCCCCAAAACCAAAGGCTGAATGTTTTCCCTGATAAATGGATGATGATGGTTGAGTTTCTATAGGGTAGACTCATCTTGTACTTTTTGCTTCCAAATGAATTTCAAAAAAAATAGTAAGACGTGTTTTAGTATGTATATACGTTTGTATGTATATACATATATATGTATACTTACACGTATACATAACTTTGCTAATGCACATATATGCACCCATCCCTCTTTGTGGAGCACAAGCCCCAGGGCTGTATTCTGCTTCACCTTTCCATCTCTGTAACTTCATTTGGTCTTGTTCTTTAGCGGAGCAGAACTCAAGGTTAGGAGAAAAACACAAAGTTGACCAGTGACAGTGATCAGTCTCTGTGACAGACTGATGAAGCAAGGGAGCTTTGTAACTGATTCCAGATACCACATTCCACATGGTGTTTCTCTGGGAATAACGCAAGGAGACTACAGAAATGTCATGTCACCAGTGAACATAAATGTCACCCTGGCCATACAGCACCTGTGGGGGGGGGGGGGGACTGAGGCAGGAGGACTTCACGTTCCAGGCCAGCCTTTGCAATTTAGCGAGATCCCGTCTCAAAATAAAAAGTAGAAAGGGCCAGGGATGCGGCTCAGTCCATGAGGCCCTGGGTTCGATCCCTGGTCCAGTAACTACAGAAAGAACGGCGGGTCATGTTATTACCTGTTGCTCTTTGGATATCAGTGTCCCCACAAAGCTTGTGCATTGAACATGACACCCAGTGTAGCCATGGCAGAGTGAAGGACTAGGTTGCAAGAGCTGTGACCTTATCAGTGGATTAGCCATTGGACGGCTGAGCGATTAACATGGATTACTGCGTGGTAACTGTAGGCAGCTGGGCGTGGCTGGGGGTGAGGGCGCTTGGCACCCGTCCTTGGAAATTCTATTTTGTCCCTCGCTTCTTGTATCTTCCCACCCTTCCTGGCAGCCATGAGCTGAGAAGCTCTCCTCCATCACAACCTTCCGCCATGATCTTCTGCCCTCCTCGGGCCCAGAACAGTGGGATCAGCCCCCCATGGACTAAGACCTCTGTAACCATGAGCCACAGTAACACTTTCCCTTCCAAATCATTCTCCTCAGGTATTCTGATCACAGAGCATGAAAGCTGGCCAACACTCTGTCCATCAGACCAGGCCAGTGGATGGCACATCTCACGGACAACTTGAAATATTTTGTGACCTTGAATTAAAATTTGAATTAAAAAATGTTACCCAAACTGAGTGAGGTGCAGCATTCTTAGAGATCACACTAAATCAGGAACAGCATCTGTCCCTCGGATGGTGGGGCAAGGTACGGTGGCAACATATTCACCCTTGTGCAAAGTCCTGCTGGCCTCATTAATGTGGGTGTGTGAATGTGTGTGTGTTTGTGTGTATGTGCTTGCGCACTTGTGTGAACTGATTCTTCTCAAACATTGTCTTTGCCCAGTGGGTATTTTGTCTGCTGCCCAAACATCATTTGAAGAAAATTAGCATAGAAAACATGCTGCCTTAGTTGGTCAATATAATGCAATAGCTAGAAGTTAGGAAGTAAAAGGAGCAAGACTCTGAAGGGCATTGAATAAACAAATGATCATAATTAATCGAATCAACTATCATAAGTAAGCCACACCTGTAATCTCAGCAGCTCAGGAGGCTGAGGCAGGAGGATCTCAAGTTCAAAGCCAGCCTCAGCAGCTTAGCGAGACCCTAAGCAACTTATCAAGGCCCTGACCCTAAATAAAAAGTAAAAAGGGGCTGGGGATGTTGCTCAGTTGTTAAGTACCCCTGGGTTCACTCCCTGGTAATTCTTCTATCAACAAATAAACAACAACAACAACAAAAAATAAAAATCATAGATAAATTGGAGCTCTTCATAGTTATAAGAAAAATCAGAGTTCTGGATTTTTTAAATCAAATTTGTACAATTCTTGGCTGGTTTGGACATTGCTTAATTTGTTTCACCCTATTTTAAAAGACAGTTCTAAATTTTGTTTCTTTTTGCCGAATTCATTCTCCAAAAAATCATATATTTTAATTTAGTAATGTAGGCTTCGATCTTTGGCAAAGGTCTTTACATTTTCTGCTCTTTTTCTGATAGTGTGGGGAAGCACGCTATCTAAATTGACATGATGCACTTTTATTTTAAACTCTTTCTTCTGACGGGAAACGTCTCAGTGTTGAAATTCTGAGATTGTTTTTGGCATAACATTTCACTCTACCCAAAATGGTTTTGCCATATTTATTATGCTTATCAGATGACAGACAAGACGATATTGTTTCTCATTTTTGCACATCAAAAGAAAAGAAAAAAAAGAACAACTCTGTCCACAAAGTCTGGAATACTGGTGTTGTGACCACGATCGGTGTGAGCCCCACTGAATCAGGAAGACTAGTGACTCTTAATACTGTACTGCTTGATGTGGTGTGTTGGAAGAATATCGAATAACCTGTTTTTTCCCTTCAAAATATTTGCCAACCTCACCCCCTCCCCCCCCCCAATGTACATGCGTTCATTAACAGTGCCGAACACAGAACCAAGAGGTGGAGAGATTTTTGGGGTTCATTCACTTCCTCGTAAGACCTCGTTTCTATTAAACCTATGGACACCAGGAAAGCATGCGTAGGCACTGCTGCATCTCACAGGTGACTGGAGTGAGCCTTCCAAGGGACCACTTGTTTGGAGCTTGGTCCCAGTGGGGCAGTGCTGAGCAGTGGTTGGACCTTTAAGAGGTGGAGCCTAGTGGGAGGTACTTAAGTGATCAGGCTGCCTTCAGAAGCTGCCTTCATTAGCGATTACAGTGGTTCCGGTGGAAGCTCTGAGCTCTCGAGAGTGCACTATGATTAGTGAATCAGTTCCTGAACCACTATCTGCCTTCCTCCTGGTCATGTGATCTCTTGCTCCAGCACGCAATCCCACTATTGCCTTGGCATCTGACTTAAGGTTCTCACCAGAACTGAGCTGATGCCAACACCTGTGCCTTGAATCTCCAAAACTATTAGCTAAATGAACCTCTTTGCTTTATAAAGTTAGCCCACCTCAAGTGTTTCATTATAGAAATGAGAAACGGAGTGATACAGATGCTTTTGGCTCTTTTTTTTTTTTTTTTTTTTTTTTTAATTATAACCCATTGAAATTTCTGTTTATACCCTATGCTACTACAGGGTTGTTTACAATGTGAATAATATTAACATTGATTTTCAACAGATAAGTCTTGTATTGTATAAGGTGCTAAGTTGCTGTCAATCACATCTTCAACATTGCTAACACTGGAGTTTCTCTTGAATTAAAACAGTCTTCAACGATTCCTTATGTACATTAGACAATCTCATCTTAATTTTCTGTGCAAGTTGGATAATGATTGATCCCATTCATAAAATCCTGAATTTTAAGTATCTTTATTGTTCAAATAATTTGATTTGGAATATGTACCCTTTAGTAAGAAATTAAAGGAGAGTCCACATATATTTCTTTATTGTTAACTTTCTTGGCAATTTCTAACACCCAAAATTTGCACATAGAAAAATGTACGTATGCCTGATAAATCATAAACTCTGTTCTTAAGAAATTGAATATCTCTGTTATTAACTTCAAGCAGTCTCTTCGTTGGACTATTAACTTACTTGAGCAAAAGATGTAGTCATGGTCAGCAGAAGATAGTCATGGTCACAAAAGCACTGGTTCTTAAACTGCAGAGGTTTCAGTACATTTTACTCTTGCTATTTTTTGAGATGGTCCAGAGCTATTTTCTAATTGGACACTCCTTATATTGTAAGGAATTCTTCTCCCCAGTTGAGTTTATGCTGCAGATGCTGCAGAATTCGTCTGTATGGTGGTAGAACACAGCATCTTTATGACAGTACAAAACCAGTCCCTGAAAAACCCAAACAGAAGATTCTTTAAAACCTCTAGATCCACCTTAAATATTATCCCTTCAAAAATTAAACTTTTCTTGATACACATTTTCACAAAACTTGATGTGCATTCCTACCATTTCGACCCCACCTTAGGTTGGGGTTTGCAGACACTTCCTCCTCTGCCTTTTCCCATCACCTAAATGGTCACGATGACATAATGTTCCATTGTCTCTCGCGATACTTGCATTAGCTCCAGCCCCTGATTCTCCTGATGAGCTATTTGAAATCTCTGTGGAAAAGTAGGATATCCACTTCTGCTCGAAAAAAGTTTTCGTGTGAAAAAGTCTGTAAAAATAAACTTCAAGCAATCAAGACTGAAATATTGATCAACTAGAGGTGAGTACCAAATTGTGTGCAGAAAAAAAGGATGGAAATCTTTGCAAGTATCAACAGGAACGGAAAGGTGTGTGCCAGCAATTGGATCTAAAATCAATAAGGAAGAGATGACAAGGTCCGGGGAGTAGAGCTCAGTTTCACCTAAGGGCTCATGATCTCCTTCGCTTTCAGTTTCAAAAATAGAAAAAAAATATTCATTTTATAGGGTATAAGTATATGTGTGTGTGTGTGTGTGTGTGTGTGTGTGTGTGTGTGTGTGTATTTTATAGGACCCAAAGGAAAACAATAGAACCATAACACATTGACTACTTACATGGAAAATTTCACATTGTTTCTGAACTCTGAAAATTTGATAGATGTCCTGTCCCGCCTAACAATTTTTAACAATGCGGAAAAGTTCTTCAACTCCTAGGAAAATGTGTGTATCATGCCTTCTAAATCATGAACTCTGTTTCCGAGGAAATTCAGTATCTCCACTACTAATTCCAAGCAGTCTCTTTGTCTGACCCAAAGCTAACTGAGCAGACAAGCATGCGTCAGGCATAGGCTCCCGTCACCTGCGTGCTGAGCTCTCCCCTGTCCCTTCCCTCAGTGGCATGCCTGTGCCTTCTTCTCCTGTCGGGCACGGCCAGCTAACTCTCCCTGCTACCCAATCCTGGAGAAAGACACACTCAGAAGAGAGAGAGGGAGGACTCCATCTGCTTTTCCCAAGCTCCACCTTCCTACAGCCCAAATCAAGATTTTCATGTAACGGTGGGGAACAAGCATGCTTTGAACACCACGGGACTGTCCTGGAGTTGAATACCTCGAGTGACAAGGAGGTGAAAGAATCAGGAAAGAAGAAGGTGACAGAACATGGTTGAAGCAGCTCTTGTCAATGAGACATTTGCTCCTGTCTCTCACCCAGTGAGTCGGGAGTCCTCAAGGAACCAGGTGCTTGTTGGAATCATGGGAAACTTCCGAGTCTCACACTGTGGGTTGAGGTTAAGCCAGTGGGGTCAACTCTGGGAGGCAACCTGAGGCTGTTGGCACGTCCAGTTTTCGGGCACTCAAGACTAGAGGCCATTGGCCGGCTGACGAGAGCCACCTCCCTCTTCCTCCGAGGCTTTGTTGCTCTGGGTGGCATTCAGCAGCAGGGCCCAAGGCCAGGGAACTTGCACCAGGTTCTGGGGTCACCCGTTAGAGACTGTGGCACCAGGCCAAGGGCCTGGGTAATTCTAAGGGACAGTTTATTGGTCTTCCCAGTAAAAAGAACAAAACCCCTCTGTTTCCAAGTTCCCTTTAACATCTCCCTGGAGCCTTTTCACGATGACATTTTATTAGTGACTCCGATTTGTCTGAGATGGAAGGTGATTTGAGAATGACCTTTTTTCAAAGACCTAAGTAAATCCCTGCTGGACTTGGGCTGTCCAGGAAAGTCCACCATGTTTGATTTTCACACTTGTGTGAATTTTGATTTATGTCCAGGCCCCAAATGTTCCGGACGGCACAGTCTGTTCCCACACACTGTCAGATCCCCCAGCCTCTCCACGGCTGTTCTGCCCCTCACCCTTGCCCTGGCCCAAGCCCCAGGCCCATCACAAATCCCTGCAGGGAAGAGACCCAGACTAGGGCTCAGTCTCTCACAGGAGATTTTGCCCAAGTGACTTCTACAAGCAGAACCTGAGAGAATGACCTATTTTTGGTCAACGTTTGTACTTAACAGTGATTACTTTCCATTTAAAAAGTTATTATCTCAGTGGCTTGATTTGGTTGACAAACCCTTACATATTTATCTCCTCCCATCCCACCCACAGAATCACTTCCATGTAAGCAAAGAAGCGTTATATTTTGGGGACGATAACTGGTAATTACTGGGTTCCTCTCTCTGGATCCCCAAGCTGGCGCTAGGGACCAGGCATGCCCCAGTCAGGAGAAGACACTCCACCTTGTTTGGCGATCCACATCCTTCTAAGAAAAAGAGCTCCTGCAACGGAAAGCGCCACCTCCTCCCCCCTGCAGACATGCAGCTCTGGCCCAGGTTGGAAATGCAACCAGAACCCGTCTGTCCAACCCTGGAGCCTGCGGCTGAACTTTATTTCAAAATGAATACTTCAGGACACTAAGGGATCTTTAAGATGGGGACTGTAAACTCTTGGCTGAGGTTCGGCGTCTCAGCAGGTTCAGATGGATCTAGGGCCAGAACGGGGACATCAGGAAGGTCTCAGGCAAGTCGTGTTGTGGTGATTGGACTGTCCCTTCTTTCTTCATCCACTGGGGCACAAGGGGACGGGCTGCCTGCCATCATCCACCCGTCCCTCAGTGCTCTTCCTGAAACTGTCTCTGCCAAACTCCCTTCCCAGCGCCCCCCGGGCAGGTCCGCTCTTCTCTCTCCTCTAGGTCCAGTCAGTCACTCTGGGCCAGGAAAAGCAGGCTTTCTGTAACAAAACGCTTTCCCCTTCCCCGGAAAGGAAGTTTACTGGAAGGTAATCCCAAGTTACTCCACTTGCTCAGGTCCTGCAAAATGACCCTCACCCCTGGCGGGGGAAGTGACTATGCAGGTTCACACCAAGGGCTGGTCTCCACTCACCGCCCTCTGCGCCCTGCCGTGGCTGGTGGGCTGGGGCAGTCGCACACACAGAAGCCGCCCCTCCGGGAAGCCTGGCTTGGCAATCGCCAGGGGGGGATTGGGAGATAATGCAAGTCTAGAGAGGGAGGCCTGCTGCAAAGCAGGTGGAAGCTAGATCTGTGGGCGTAGCTCAGGGATGGGGAAAGCAGCTCGCGGGACACAGCCATGGACACGGACCCCAGAGGACGACAGTGCATGGCTGGCCTGACGCTGCCCACGGTCGTGCCAGCAAGTCCCGGGGGCGTGCATGCCGGCCACGGCCTTCGGAAAGAGTTCTCCGAGTTTCCATTACAGTGTTTCTGAAGGTAGCTTGAAATAACAGACCCTGCGAAACTAGCAGTCCAGACAGCTGGGTTTAGTTCTGTTGACTTTCGCTCAATTAGCGTAATCTCTCCGGGCTTGGAAGGCTTCACTCTCAAATGTGGATAATGCTAATAGTCTACACAGCCACTCTCCTGAGGCTGGGAGAGAATCGGCTAAGATCAAAGAGGGGGAGTGTAGTCAGACGGGAAGGGTGCGACCACACTGTCTTTAGTTGGATTTCAAAAATGGGGTTCCACATCTGTATTTGCACAAGATTTAAAAAAAAAAAAAATCAAAGTTTCTTAAACTTTAATATGATAGTTTGAGAATGAAGACAAACATTGGAGGAAAAAAAAGTGGTTTGAGTTAGAGATTAATGGCCCCTTTTTTTCATTTGCTGGTAAATGCTTATTAAACTAAGCATTAAAGATGAGAAAGGACATAAAAGTTTTTTTCTTATTTTCCTATCTTTTTATTTGAGGAGAAAACTGAAACTTCCAAAGTGATTAATTATATACCTTCTGCACCCAAATCACTAGGATTGACCACTGACTATAAGATTTTTTTTTTTTTTTGTACTGGGGATTGAACAAAGGTTCACTCCACCGCTGAGCCACATCTCTAGCCCTGTTTTGTATTTTATTTAGAGACAGGGTCTCACTGAGTTGCTTAGTGCCTCACTTTTGCAGAGGCTGGCTTTGAACTGGAGATCCTCCTGCCTCAGCCTCCTGAGCTGCTGGGATTATAGGCATGCACTACCAAGCCTGCCTGAAGTTTTTAGTTTAAGAAAAAAGTTTCCTGTAAGTAACAGCTGAAAAGTTTACCCATTAGAGCTGATGAAGTTTTAATTCAGGCTACAAACATGAGCTGGAGTTCTAGATAGGACAACTTTATTTGCAAAATTTTATTGATAAATATTTTGTCTTACAAAATACCATAGATTTCAAAGATTTTTTTTTTTTCTTTCAGGGTGTAAAACAAAATTATTACTCAAGGACTACTACCAATAGAGTTTTCAATATACATATAATTTATCAGAATAGAATTCTACGCAAACTGAAATTATTGATGCAAAAAAAGAAAAAAACAGCTGGACTGACATTAAAATAGCTAAATTATGGTTTTGTTGAAACCATTGTAAACACAACTCAAAATCCATGTACCTAGTAGGGATTCAACTGACAACAACTGAAATATGTATCCCATTTTGGTAAACATGCCTTGACGTCTATGTTCTCTTAAATTATGATAATTATAGCAGCTTTCCTCTGAAGAATATGTTTTCACGTATGCGATCTCATTTGTTACTATAACGTCCCTGAAAGGGACGGTTGTAACAGCCTTCAATTTACAGATGAGGAAAGTGAGGCGCAGATGGCCGCTTGCCTGCAGGAGGCTTGGTCCGCCATGCTGGCTTCCACTCGGACTTCTGAGCTGTGGATGTTGGTGTTTTGCTTCAGCGGGAGGGTGGAGTCTGCAGAACATGTTCCACAATTCTCATTTTTCTTCCTCAATTCGGAAACAAAGAGAGTAAGTCCAATTTTCCCAGGCCTGTTCCGGTCACACTCTGAGGACAAGCTGTCACCTCCTGCCATTCACCTCACAGTGGGGGTTACGGATGGTTGAATCGCAGCAGAGTCCCCTTGATCCTAAAGACAGGATCGAATTCCGACTGCATTTTGGGATCATCACTGAGACTTACATCTTACTCAAAACACGCTCTCTCTCAAATTGCCCCTTCTGTGTAGAGAAAATGTCCTTTACGTCACGGAAACATCATTGAAAACATGCAAAGGGTTTGAAGCCCATATTCCGGCTCTCCTGGTGGCGAGGTCTGTGGCATCCTGGTGACGGACTCTGATGTCCGGTAGGACTCGGTGTGGGCCAGTGTGCCCCGGGGACGCGCACAGGGCCACCGGCCGGGAAGGGACAGTGACAGATCCATCCGTCAGTCATAATGAGCGACGCTGGTGGTTTAAAAATACAACCATTTCATCGCTTGTGATTCTGCACTTGGAACTGGGTGCAGCTAGGCATTGCTGTTCTTGATCTGGGATTCCTCATCAGCTTCTCTCGTCAGGTGCTTGACTGACGTGGGTGACTCACTGTGGCCTCACTCCCGAGTCCGGAGATTAGCTGATGTCACCTGCTGAGCTCCTGGGTTCTCCCTCTGGGACCTCTTCAGTTGGATGGTCTGAGTTATTTATTTTCACAATAATGGTATCATCCCGAAGGCAGGCGTCTTTGGCAGTGACCGCTGGGCCAAGTAAGTCACAAGGACAAGTCCAGATTCAGTGCGGGAGGGGAGGCACCAGGACGTGGATCCTGGAAGGCGCGGATCCTTGGGTCCCATTTCTGTGACAACCCCCACAGCAGACCTCGTGGTGGCTGTTGCGGTACATCGGGGAAACGTGACGTCTGAAGGTTTGCAAGGCTGTGCGCTGACGCAACTCAGATGCACTTTAAACCCACACTTTCCCTTTCCCTCCCAGGTAAAAGGCCAACGTCACGGCTGCTCTTCTGCCAATCGGGGGATTCTATTTCCCACCATATTTCCAAAGCTTTATGTAAGAGAAACCCTCACTGAAATGGTCCACCAGTACTCTGGACACAGGATAATTACGGATTCTTTTACGCAGAATATGCAAGAGCCACTGTCAATTTCTGGATTTGCAGGAGTTGAAGGCTTTACTGGGGGACAGCGAACCTGGTCAGAGAAGAACAGCAACACCACCCACGCTGAGAACACCTGAGGGATTTCATCGATATTTTCTTGACAACCAAACTAGGGCTTCCTAGAAGGAATCGCGTCCCTGGAAAAATCACAGAACAGTTTATGAAGGTCATGGGAAAAGAGAGCATGGAGAGAGAAATGGGAGAGAGTCAAATTTGTTGCTTTACAAAAGTCGGAGATTTCATTACAGAAAATTAAGAGGAAAGGGACGCACAAGAGAAAGACCCTCACTTTTGCCAGCCGGTCACACCTAGGCACAGCCTGGCTTTCTAAATGTATCTTTGAACATTATTTTGTCAAGAACAATAGACTGTGACCATTTCTATAAAATTAAACAGTTTTATTGCTTTCCACTTTAAATGACTGCATTGCATTCCAACTAAGGTTGGGCCCCATAAATAATGTAACTGGCTATTGATGAATATTTAGGTTATTTATTTTCCTGTCTTAAACAATGCTGCCATAAAAATTCCTGCAGGCAAATCTTTGCTAATGATTTCTTAAGATAGATTCCTAAAGATAAAATAATTAAATCAAAGAGCAGAGACGTCTATATTTAAAACATTTTAATAGAATACACATAGCGCCAAATCGCACACTTGGAAAACCCAAGCCGATTTACGGTTTTATGGCTGTCAGACTCACATTATCCTACACCCGCACCAGCATGGATTTATATGATAACTGGGGTTTGTCCTTTTCAGCTTAAGGTTAAAGAAACTGATAACTGATTTTAATTTGCACTTCTTAAATTAAAAAACAAAAATCCTCTACGCCTGTTGGAAATTTGCTTCTCTCTCATAGATGAGCCATTCCAAGCCCCGGTTCTTTTTCTTTCCTAAGACATGTAAGCGCCCTTTATCTGTTACATCTAATCACCAGTTTGGGGCTAGATCACAATATTTTGTCCTTTTCATCTTTTCATGTGGCCATCCCTTTTCACATCCATCATCTTGTCTTTCCCTTTATGGTTTCTGTTTTGGAGTGGCACGCATGGAACTTTTCCCAAAAAAGTATCATCTAAGATTTACATTTCTTTCCGTAGGGAAGTTTCACTGTTTTAAATTTTTGCACCTCGGGGTCGCCTGCTGAGCATTTCTCTGGGTGTGTGAGGCGAGCCCGGGTCCGGCCTGTGCGTCTGCGTGGGTTGGAGTTCAGAGCTGAACCACCCTCACGGGCAGCCGGCTAGTTGGTTGAACCCGTAACCTCCAGAGAACACTTTAATGAATAAGTAGAACTAACATAATCAGAGATCAGCGTAGACCATGTAGTCATGGGAAATTGCATCAGAACACACGCGTGGGTAAAAAGTGTGTAAAATGAATCGGGGGCAGCTCCTGTGAACTGGCTCCTTCTCTTTTTTTTTTTTTTGGTACTGGGATTGAACTCAGGGACCCTCGACCTCTGAGCCACATCCCCAGCCCCGTTTTGTGTTTTATTTAGAGACAGGGTCTCACTGAGTTGCTTGGGGCCTCGCTTTTGCTGAGGCTGGCTTTGAACTCACAATCCTCCTGCCTCAGCCTCCAGAGCCTCTGAAAAATTGGGAATTTGCTGGAACAGACGGTTGCCAGGGTGGGGAGACCTGGGCTGGAGTAGGAGGAGGGCCCTGGGCCTCGGTTCACTAATTTAGTCAATAAGAATATTGAAAGGACCTACCTGGGACAGTCAGTGCTCTGCTAAGAGAAACAGAGCTCCTTCAGGTATTGAAGAATACGGTGCTCAGGGTGGACGATGGGACTTGATAGGATGGAGTCGAGTGTGCCAATTCCATTCACCTTTGCCAGGAGTTAGTTACACAATGAGCTTCTCACTCCATCTGCCTGATGGGACCACGGAAAAGTCTGTTGGGAGTTTCTGGGAAAACAATGAAAAAACAAACAAACAAAAAAAAAAACAACTTTTTTTCTGAAACAGAAATAAAGGGTCTCTAGAGAAAGCTGCCTATCTCCCTGCTTGTGTTGGGAGGTGTGAGGGTGTGAGCTGAAGATGTGATGCCTGGGTTTTGGCAGCCGTCTTGTAAGCATGAGGGCAAAGCGGAGTGCTGCTCTGGATCCAAATAGCCTGGTGGCACCTCATGAGTGAAATGATGCCTCACCCAGAAGTTTGTTTTCATAAAGGAAGAAGAGACCTGAGGTGCCTGTGAGTCCTGAGGAGATGGCAGTCCCATCGCCGTGACTATTATACAATGTATTGAATGTTTGGTGACTACCGGGCTGTGTGTGTTAAATACCAGGAACTCAAGAAGCAGAGAGCAGATGGGAGAAGCTGCACAGACCTGCACAAGACCGTTCGTAATGAGTGGAACTAAAGTCTCCAGGCAACCACGGCTTGGTCTTCCATGTCCGAGAATAAAGACGAAGCCCTCAGGTCACACAGACAGTTCATCTGGTTCCCCTTGTGGGGTCGGGTGGGGTGGAGTTAGCGTCCACACAGCCTCTAGACCCGAATCCCTGGGAAGCTGGCGGAGGCCAAGAGACTTAACAAAGGCCTCCAGGCTGACTCCAGTTAACCGTTGCCAATCTAACAGCATCACCAGGTTTTTAAGAAATATTGTTATTTCAAGATCTGGATTTTTGGGGGAGGCTGAGGCAGGAGGATCACAAGTTCAAAGCCAGCCTCGGCAAAAGCGAGGCGCTAAGCAACTCAGTGAGATCCTGTCTCTAAATAAAATACAAAATGGGGCTGGGGACGTGGTTCAGCGGTTGAGTGTCCCTGAGTTCCATCCCAGGTGCCCCCCTCCAAAAAAAAAAACAAAGAAATTTGGACTTTCGACTACTGAGCTCCTGAAGGATCGAGGGCTTAAGATCAGACATGGCATTATTTTTCATCAAACGTATTCCAGTGTCTGGCTACAGATGAGCGTGACTCGCACACTATCGGAGGAATCTGGCCTTTGCTGGTAGCCTCCTGCCTCTGCTCCGAATGGTTATGAAGCAGGAGCCGTTTGTGACTATTTCACACTCAGACTCTCTAAGGGACACACAGGAGAAAAAACTGTTCTTAAAATTCTCGGTGGGCCTGGTTTGATGTGGAGACGGCTCCGCAGGGGCGGCAGGTGGGACCCTCCCTCCTGACACCCAGAGCCCTGTCCCCGGGCAGGATCTCGGTCCATGAGTGCTCTGTCCTGAGAGTCGCCCCACCAGTACTCGCCAGGGCCCACTCTGCCTCGTGGGGCCTTCCTGAGATCCGCTGTGTCCCTGTCTTCACCAGGTCTGTGCTCAGTGCCGCCAGTGCGTCCTCTCTGGCTTCCTGTTGTCTGCTCCCTGCCTACAACCCCTTACCCACCCAATACCCCTGCTGAGAAGAACACAGTCCCCATTCTGTCACGGGCTGCTGTGGTTCACTCACTCGGACACTCGGGTCTGCCAGTGGTTTTCCTGAAGTATCAAGTGCACGTCTTCTCCCGGGAGCCTCAGGAACCCAGCATCAGGCTCAGCGCTCCTCTCCTCCAGGCTGGAAAGACAGGGAGGGGATGTGTCATCCCACTCATTTTGTCTTAGAATGCTTCTTCTCCCTTTTTTTTCCCCCTTCACCTTCTCTTTGAAATATGCACAAGGACCATTGATGAGTTTCTGCTGGATCTGTTGATTTGTGCTGCTGGGACATCATTGCGGTTCTATATACACAACGGAATAGTACTCAGCCCTAAAGAAGAATGAAATTAGGGCATTTGCTGATACATGGATGGAACAGGAGACTATCATGCTAAGTGAAGTAAGTTAGTCCCCAAGAGACAGAGGCTGAACATTCTCTCTGATATGCCGTGTTGATTCACAATAGGGGAGGGGGAGGGAGACTAGAAGTTCACTGGACTGGACACAGGTAAACCAGGGAAGGCGGGGCCAGGAATGGAAAGACAGTGCAACCAAAGGGACAGAACTTTCCTAAGTTCGTTCCTACGTGAGCACAAGACCAGTGTAACCACCGGTGTCCAACCACAAGCATGGGATCCCTGTTAGGACAGTCACACCCCATGCACGGGTCATGTCCAAACACACTCCACCGTCAGGGACGTCGAAAAGGAGCCCACAAAGAAGCCTTCGTTGAACTGAGAAGAGAGAGCCACGGGCCGCCCACTTGTGGGGGATCCAGAGAAGATGCTGCTTTGGAAAACAGAGCTGTGTGAAGACGGGCTGTCGCTTGCGGGTGGGTAGAATGACGAGCTGAAGAGCGAGACTGGGTGGGAAAGAGAGGGAGGAAGGAGGGCGGAGGAGCTGAGGGGGAGCCATTAGAGGAGTCGCGGTTCGGGGCCCCTGACCTTGGCCTTCAGCAGGGGGTGAAGGAAAAGGGGTCCCACTGCCGAGCTCTGGCTCAGCGGAGGCTGCCTTGGGCCTTGGAAGTGGGGCCCGTTCTGCCCAGCACAGCGTGAGGCCTCAGAGCCCTGGGCCACAGGGCCCTTGAGTGTTGAAAGGGAGACGAGTGCCCAGCTGGAGCTCCTGCCCAGGCCGTTCCTCAGTGCGTGCGACCTGACTGTCACCATCGTGGGTATCAGGGAGAAGCGCAGGTTGTAAACGCCACTTCTCGCTGTGCACGGGACCCTTTCCAGGGCTCCCCAGATCCGGAGCTCGCAGGTGGCCCTGAGCGCTCCGCACACGCTGGGCTTCTTCCCCGGTGCTCCCGCCTGACGCAGTGCGCTGCGTGACCACCCGTCCGCAATGGAGCAGAGTCGCACGGCCACGTGTACGATGCACTCGAGGGAGCCGCGCGCTCACGACGCCGCGCTCACTTCTTTCGCTCAGGGACCCAGCACTTCTGGTCCTTCGCTAGTTCAAGGCCGGACTCGCGGTATGGGCCTCGTGCCCACCTGGCTGAACAGCAGGCCGTGCCGCCATCTAATCGGTCTCCGCCGCTGCCCCTGCCTCTCCCCACGCGCTCTCTCCTCCACTCCAGCGAGCTTCCTTCATTGATCCATGATTTCCCACAGGCCGGTGGGAGCAGCGAGGTCCTGTCATGGGTGTGCGCGGGGTAGGGCAGATTCTGCCCCTGGCCTCCCTTTCCCATCCTCCGGCCTCCCCTAACCCCTTCCTCTACTCCACTGAGCTTTCTTGCATTTCAGAGGCTCCTCCTCCTTTTCTCTTCTTTTCTTTCTCCCCACGCCCCTTATTTTATGGTAGAAAACACGTGACCTGTGACCTTCTGGGGCTGGCTTATTTAACGTGTACTTCAGGGTCTCCGGTTCCTTCCATTTGCTGGCAGAGGCCATGGTCTCATTCTTCCTGATGGCCGAGTCGTGTCCCTCGTGCCTATGAACACATTTTGTTTTTTACCCATTCGTCCGTTGAAGGGCATCTAGGTTGGTTCACAGCTTGGCTGTTGTGAATTGAGCTGCTGTGAACATTGGTGTGGCTGGTCCCCCGCAGTATGCTGGTCTGAAATCCTTTGGATATAGGCTGAGGAGGGCTAGAGCTGCTTCATATGGGGGTTCCATTCCTAGTTTTTCCAGGAACCTCCATACAGCTTTCAGAGTGGTTGCCTGAATCTTCAGTCCTGCCTGCAAAGTCTGCGTGACCTTTTCCCCTCAGCCTCGCCAACACTTATTATTTCTATTCTTTTTTTTTCTTTTTTATTGTAAACAAATGGGGTACAACTTGTTTCTCTGTACATGAAGTAGAGGTATACTATTTGTGTAATCCTACATTTACATAGGGTAATGCTGTTTGATTCATTCTGTAATTTTTTCCTCCCCCCTCACCCCTCCCACCCTTCTTTTCCCTCTATACAGTCCCTCTTTCCTCCCTTCTTGCCTCCCCCCACTCCCCATTATGTGTCATCATCCACTTATCAGCGAGATTATTTGTCCTTTGGAATTTTGAGATTAGCTTATCTCACTTAGCATGATATTCTCCAATTTCATCCATTTGCCTGCAAATGCCATGATTTTATTCTTCTTTTTGGCTGAGTAATATTCCATTGTATATGTATATGTACCACAGTTTCTTTATCCATTCATCAATCGAAGGGCATCTAGGTTGGTTCCACAATCTGGCTATTGTGAACTGAGCAACTATGAACACTGATGTGGCTGTATCTCTGTAGTATGCTGATTTTAAGTCCTTTGGGTATAGGCCAAGGAGTGGGATAGCTGGGTCAAATGGCGGTTCCATTCCAAGTTTTCTAAGGAGTCTCCACACTGCTTTCCAGAGTGGCTGCACTAATTTGCAGCCCCACCAGCAATGTATGAGTGTTCCTTTCTCCCCACATCCTCACCAACACCTGTTGTTGCTTGTATTCTTGATAATCGCCATTCTAATTGGGGTGAGATGGAATCTTAGGGTGGTTTTGATTCGCATTTCTCTTATTACTAGAGATGGTGAACATTTTTCCATATGTTTGTTGATTGCTTGTAGATCTTCTTCTGTGAAGTGTCTGTTCATATCCTTAGCCCATTTGTTGATTGGGTTATTTGTATTCTTGGTGTAGAGTTTTTTGAGTTCTTTATAGATTCTGGAAATTAGATTATTTCTATTCTTGATGATTGCCATTCTGATTGCAGTTGACTCACCTTTTTTTTTTTTTTTTTTTTTTTTTTTGAGATTCTGAGATGATTTAATACTGAAGTGAGACCAAAGGTGAAAAGAAGGACAGGGGCATCAGGACACAGCATGAGGCAGCCACCAAAGAGTTCCCTACACATTGGTGCTACCACACTGGACTAGTCAGTCTGATAACCCAGCCAGCTACCCAGTGAGTCACTAGGGGGTGGGTAGCATATACCACATGGACACACTGGAGAAGGGGAATAAGTCATGTCCCAGGGATGGTGTGGGACAGGAAAAAGTCTATTAATGCTGCTGAGAATGGTGTGTACTTGAAAACCCAAGGATTATTTATTTCTGGAATCTTCCATGTAACATACTTGGACGGTGGTTGACTGAGGATAACTGAAACCACAAGAAAGAGAAACTGCAGGTAAGGGGGCAATGACTCTGCTGGGACCACAGAGGTAGAAATACCACTAAATGGCAAAGAACAAGTTGCTTCACAATGCTTAATGGTGTACCTGTAAAAATTGTACGGTTTATAACCGAAGTGTAAAAATTAGCAGTTGGGAGAGAAGTTGGAATGGCTGACACGCTTAACCAAGTACTTTCTCAGCTGCAATGACCTGGCAAAATCCAGAATTTCTGAAATTGTCCAAATATTTTCGGCCTCATTTCCGATTCATCCAATTGAGCATAGTGAGAGTAGCTGGTACTATTTTAATAAGTATTAGCTAAATAGTTTTAAAGCATTTTATTTTTACCTTATTGAGGAAAGTGTTATCTCCTGAGCTGTTGTCTCAAGGGTTAGCATAAAATGCTATCAAATTCAATCAGATAGCCGGACATGGTGGTGCATGCCTGTAATCCCAGCAGTTCAGGAGGCTGAGGCAGGAGGATCGCAAGTTCAAAGCCAGCCTCAGCCACTTACTGAGGCCCTGAGCAATGTAGTGAGACCAATCTCTGAATAAAATATAAAAAGGGCTGGGGTTGTGGCTCAGGGGTTAAGTGCCTGTGGGTTCGATCCCCAGTAACCCCCTCCACAAAAAAAACATTCAAACAGCAAAAGGAAGCAAATCTAGCTTAAAAGAAATTCATGGAAAATGATACGGACATTTATTGATCACAGTCATGATAAGATAGACTCTGCTGAAAATAAAAACAAATCATTTAAAAAATATATACATGATTCCCCACCCAAGAGCAGCTTAACAATAAATTATTTACTTGGCCAAGCGAGTCTACCTTCTTCTGTGCGATACACCTTCAGTGTGTTCACAGGAGCGAAAGAGAGGGAGGAGGGGACAGAGTGGCTCTCCCGCCAGCCAGGACGAGACACAGGCCACTTGTCCCTTTGGTTCAGAATCTTTACCCAAAATTAATTCCAGCCTCCCAGCCGGAGTGTCAGAGGGACCAGAGATGCAGCCGGGCACCTGGGGTACTGCAGAGACCGGGCACCTGGGGCATTGCAGAGACCGACTCCACCACCTGAGTCGCCAGTTAAAACTGAAGTTTCAGGAGTAGAGACAGGCGGGGTGCAGCCGGGAACTAGCTGGCTCAAGGCTGTGGCCTTCAGTGGGCTGGGCCCCCTCCTGCCTTGGGGGGGGACTTACCTGAGGTCAGGGCTTGGCCCTGAGGCTGTCCCTCAGATGTCCAGGTGCAGAGATTCCACCTGGGGATTAGAAAACCCGGGCGGAGATGCTGTCCCCCGCAGCAGGACACTCGCTCTCCACTTCACCCCGGAGGTGCCGGCATGCGGCCCGTGAGTGGAAAACAGGAAACTTCCTCCTCCAAGGAGAATGAGGGGGTGGGGATGTAAAACACCGAGAGTCCAGCTTGGCGGAGGCCATCCGGGCAGCCGCCGGGCCACCGTCCCCAGCACTTTGAATGAGCTTCCTCATTGAGTGAAGTGAGTGACCTCTACATATTTCTAATCGTCTTTGTCGACACGTGTGGTCTCTGTGATGTGAAAATATGAGGACAGAAGCGTGAAGACAGAACAGAAGGAGGACTTCCTTATCCCTCCTGCCCTTCCTCTGTCCCTTTCCTTCCCTTCCCTTCAAAGTCATCAAAGACGATTTTGAAAATACATGCGTGCTTTGTGTAGTGCAGAAAGCAAGCTAAGGAACACATCCCTCACCCCACCTGCTTCCCGTTATTGTTGGGAGAACACTTAAGGTCTCCTCTCTCAGAAATTTTCAAGCATAAGATCCATTATTATTAACTATAATCATTATCCTTTACAACAAATTTCTAAAACTTATTCATTCTAATTAACACTGTACCATTGGCCAGTAAGGCCCAATTCCCCATCTGTCTCCCTCTATGGTTTGGGAACCATCATTCTGCTCTCTGCTTCTGTAAGGTTACAATCTTTTCAGATTCCGCATAATAACAGCTCATGCTTTGTCTGTCTTTCTGTGCCTGCCTTATTTTACTTAGCATAGTGTCCTCCAAGTTGCTCTGTGTTGTTGTAAATGATAGAATGTCCCTTTTTAGAGCTGTATAGTACTCCATTGCAGGCATCTACCACATTTTCTTTATGCATCATGGCGAGCTTAGATGTCTGCCTTACTTTGGCTATTATGCATAGTGCTTCAGTGAACATGGGGGAGGAGACATCTCTTGACATACTGATTTTGTCTTCTTTAAATATACACCCAGAAGTGAAATTGTTGGATTACAAAATGATTCTACTTTTGCATGGTGTGTTGGGGGGCAGGGGCAAGGATTGAGCCCAGGGCCTCGCTTATGCTAGGAAAACTCCCTACCTCTGAGTCACATCACCTTTTCCAGTTTTTATTTTTTGAGAAACCTCTATACTATTTTCCATAGTGGCCAAACGGATTTAAATTCCCACCAATAGGGCACAAGGATTCCTTTCCCCCCTTACCTTACCAATATTTGTTATCTTTTGTCTTTTTGAATTATCCTCAGAGGTAACAGTGTGAAGAGATAATGTGTTTTAACTTACATTTATTCAATGACCAAGGATACTGAGCATCTCTTGTATCCATTTGTATGTCTTATTTTTGGAAATGCCTACTCAGTCCTGGCCCTATTTTAAATCTGGATTTTTCCTTTTTGCATTCCCGAGTTCTTTTTATAGTTTAGATATTAACCCACTCACATTCTCTGGACGAACTACTGATCTTACAATGTCTTTTTTTTTTTTTTTCTGGGAAAAAGAATGCCTGCCTCATTCTGTTACACTGAAACATCTCAGATACCTTTGTCTATGCTTCACACTCCTGGAAGGAAGGAATAGTGCTTATGTTATTTAATTCTGAACACTCAAAACTCCTGCTGCAAGATGTCATGATTAGTAAACTAGCAAAATCAATTGGGAGATGAAAATCTCATACCCTCTCTATGCTAAACGTAGCTGGTCTATAAAACAGAAAAAAAAAAAAAATCAAGGTACCTAAGCTCTTACTGGGTTTTGTTCATTTGTTCAATGTATGGTCTCTGATTTGGGGATTTGGTAACTTTGTAGGTTTCTTTTCTCTGGAATAAGTGAGTTACTTTTTTTGCTGTTGTTTTGGTTGGTATTTCATAGGACTGTGTATGATCTCATGTGTCTCTTGGTGAAAGAGTGTCGAGGATTCAGAGACACTACCTGAAGTCTTTTATCATTATTATTATTAATGCCTGATCCAGCGTTCATGTCCCTAAATGCCACTGCTTGTTTCTTTTAGTCTTTAAACCTGGAATCCTGCAGGGTGCTTAAAGCAATAGGTAGTGGAATGTTGTCTTGTAAGTCTTGGTTTTAAAACTTAAGACTGGAAACAACAATGACTTCTTGGAACTTCTTGGTAAATCTGAGGCTAGATGGATATTTTTTTAAAATATTAACAACATATATCCAAAAGATAGCTCAAAATTTTGTTCAAAACCGGGAAACCCCAAACAACACATTTCTAGACTTCTGTTTTCAACAAATCCAGAATATTCTGATACTGAATATTTCATGGTTCCCAACTGGATTAGCCCCATTCACCACCTCACATCAACTTACAGTTTTGCTTTTTCTCCAAGGAAATGTCTAAGGATTTAAACAGACATAGAACCATGCCTCTAATTAAGTCTTTTACATCTTTGAGAGGAAATTTGGGAGTAGATATTATTTATTATTTCTCATAGCACCAAGAGAGATAACACGGTGGTGATAAGAGAAATAGCAGAATAATATTTTATTTCAACAGAAAAATAAATGGGGAGATATCACAAAATTCATCTAAATAGCATGGACACAAGAGTGGGCTGTCGCTCCCGCCAGCAAGAACGACCCGGAGACGTGATGGGTGGCAAACTTCCCTATTAACAGCTGATTCTTCTTTTTATTTCTTCCCCTTTTGGGAAGTTATTGTCACTTATATAGGTTATATCAACTAATTAGAATATTCATGATATGTGGGGAGAAGATAGACGTATATGGGTATAACTTGAAGCACCTAAAAATCACGCAAGAATCATGCAGAGGCCCTGACCAATTACTGAGAATTCCTCAAGGTGAAGTTAGTTGTATACGTGCAGAATAGCAGTTTTTCAACTGCACTGGCAGCTTGCCAGGCGCCATCTTGGCCAGGCTCCACCTAGGGCCAGGGGTCCGGCCGAAACCCCGACAGTTCCCCCTTTTTTCTTTTAAAAGAAAAGCTCGGGACCAAGCCTGTCTTAGGCGGAGTGGTCAACCACCGTCCTTACCCGTCATCGGATAACTGCAGAGCATGCTACAGCTCCTGTCTTAGGTTGGTACGGCGTTACCTACTACCTTACCCGTCTGGTCAATGGTCCAGCCTCGCGAGCCACACTTGTGGGGAGCTGCCGGCCTCTAGGGCAGCCATGGCCTGATGGAAGATGATACAATCTCTAACTTGATCTCGGCGCATGCGCATGATAAGGCGTGTGAGGAAGATAACAGTAATAACCATGAACATACAAAAGGCTCCCATACCTGCCCATTGCTTACAAAGCTGAAAGAGGAGGATAGCCAACTTAGCACTTCGGACATAGGGGCTACATTAACTCTAGTAGCATTGAGACTAACAATTTGAGATCTAAGAATAGCAGTAAGATTATCAAATTCGTAAGACCAGTTTGTTTGTAGCTGAGCAGACAAGATTCTAGACAAGTTTGCTGCATAGCTGAAGTTATGGTAAGCTACAGGTGTAACGCACAGTCCCGCCAGATGATAAATACATCCCACGTTTAACAGTTCCTGTAAAATGTCCATTTGTTCTTGAAGTAAGTCCACTCGCTGGTTCATAAGGAGTATGCCTGCTGTTAGATGTTGGTTTAGGGTCTCTTTAGTCTGTAAGGCTGCAGCTATATTTTCGGCCAAGTGATTGACTGCTGTTGCTGTAGGTATGGCAGTTGCTAGTGCTGCTGTTGCAGAAACCACTATTGCAGTGACCATAGCCGCTGTGATGTCAAATTCTCTCCTGTTTCTTGATAGTAACACTGGCAATTTTGCATCTGTAACAGAGACTGGGACTGGTAGGAAGGTAGGAACACACATTAAGTCTGCCAGCAGGAATCTAGAAGCATTTTAGCACAAATCTAAAGTACAATTGAAAGAAGCGGTTGTTTTGTTACATAGTTGAACTGTTCCTCCTAAGAGACTAAAAAGAGGTAGTAAGTTAGTTTATTCCGTGGAAACACACAAACTGAGCCACAGCTCCAGTAAAGCACCGAGTTACCCTTATTACCCAGAGTTAAAAAACCCCAAACAAAGAGACAAAGAGAAAGTTTATCTTTAGGGGACCTGAAGGTCTCCTTTATTCCCCCTTTTTGTTTATAAAGAGCATTTTTGAGGGTGAGATGTGTATGTTCAACAATACCTTGTTTTTGTGGGTTATAAGGTACATCTGTGGTTAGAGTTATTTTAATTTTAGTGAGGAATTGGTTCTTACCAATTTTAGTTTTTAAAGAAAAATTTAGACTTTATAACGTAGTACAATCTTTAACAGTTGTTTAACCATAATTGTATAAACCCCTATTTTTAAGACAATTGTTTTAAAGAATAAAACTTAAGAGACACAAAGTTAAGAATGAATTGGTGTTTTAAGAAAACTTTGTTATTTTACCATGTCATTTTACCATATAGATTGAACTTTGGCTTATATCAGAACATTAGTATTTTACCTTAGGAAAAACCTTAAATAGCTTTAGCTGTTTTACATACACACAACCAACTTAGTTACACACAGACTTGTTGAAACTTGCCCTTTGTTACACACAGACTTTTTTATCCAGAAACATTTTCTTTTACCTTTTACTAAATATATTTTTATACCCAGAACCTTTTATTTATTTATTTATTTATTTATTTATTTATTTATTTTTATCTGTTGACACCTTTTTGTTCACATTTTGAAACAACTCTTATGAAATTTCTGAATTTAGATAAATCACCCTATTTTAATAAGATTAAATATTTTGTTGTTTATAGTACCCTTAATTGAAACACAGTTGAAACTTTTGGGACCCTTTATATGTAGAATTCCACTTGTTAGGACATAACTCTTGGTAACCTTGTTTCTAGTTTAGTGAGGACATAAAGTAATTGTAAACCCTTTTATTTACCAACCTATGAAAACACCAATAATGTTTAAGTATGATACCCCATGGAATTTGAGGAGTTAAAAGTACTTGATGTTATTTAACAATTAGCATTTTAACTTTGTAAATTAACCAGACGTCTCTACAAACACATTTGAGTAATCCCATACATGTTAACTCCAATTTATTTATTTTATAAAAACCAAGATATCAGACAAGTGTCCTGAACAGGATCCGTTGCCTCTTTCCTGCTGAAGAAAAGTCCTAGAAGCAATTGATATTAGACATTGTTTAACATTAACATTTCATTAGTTTGACCACCTGGAGACTTATGAGTTATTTTCAAAGATATTTTACTTTCATTAGTTTACCCAATTTAAATTGAACCCTTTTAAATCACGTGAATAAAAGTATTTGGATCCATTTTTAAATTTTAATTTTAAGAGCACTCAGTTTTGACGCAGACAAAACATGACAACATAACACATAACACAAAATCAAAGGCCTTGTAACTTTATAGGTAAATGTTCATTGCAATGAAACAGCTGTTCAAAAACTTCAATTGAATAAAAAATAGAACTGATCAAAAAGAGAAAAAAAACATTAACCTAGGTATGCAGGATCAAAATTATGAGCTCAAAAATACAGCATTAAAGAAAAAACAAAACAAGAATCCTGAAGAATAAGTTAGTTTTTTGTAGCGGCCCAGGAGTTAAAACGGACACTTTTTTTTTTTTTTTCTTCTTTTCTTCTTATCTTTAGGTTACCCCCCTTTTCTCCTTGAGACGCTGTAGTTGCATTCCAAAGTGGCAGGGGGAGGGAGGATCACCCAGGACTTTTTAACCCTTTTTTTCCTGGTTGAGAAATCAGGTTAGGTTTGAATGCAGAAAATCACAAAACATTATTTTTTACTACTTTTAAGGAATGGAGCTGCTGAGCTCTCTGCCTAGGGGGACCCTCCCCTAAACTGATTTTTCTCTTTGTGCTCTGTTTGTGGTTTTATTTGTACTTTCTCCTTTTTTTTTTTTTTTTTTTTTTTTTTTTTTTTTTTTTTTTTTTTTTCACTGCGCCACTGCATATTTTTGTAAGCTCAACTCTTTTGAGTAACTCTTTTTTTTTTTTTTTTTGTAACGCCTTTTTTTTGTCTTCTAGCTGCTGCCCTATGCCCTCCAATTCCCTTAATGCCTGTTGACTAATTGAACCAGCTTGAGAACACTTTGTTTCTTTACTAATTTTATTTAACTCCATCTCTGAGAGTCCCTCTTCGCTCTCATCAGAATCTGACTGAGCGCTAACAGAGCCCTTTTGTGACTCTTCTTTTACCTTTTCTAACACTTCCTCTCCCTGCGCAACTGCCTTTTGTAAAGCCTCCCGAGGGGAACGCAAACAAGTTCTGACTAATGACCAAACTGCTAACATCCCTGGGAGCGTTACCGGACAGCGCTTTAAATCTTCCCCCGGGTGTTCCCACTGTGGGATAGTTAACAATCCTTCTTCCAGAAACCAAGGTGAAATCTCCTCTACCTGCTTTAAAAATGCCCAAGCAGTTTGTCTTTAAGGAAGTGCCGTTAGCTTTAAGAATTTCTTTCAAGGGACCTTCCATTCTATATCTAGCAACCTCGTTCCCCATTTTTTGAGGAAACTTTCACCTCTCGTTCCTAGGAACTTTATCACAATCACAATATTATCGTCTCTAGGAAACCTCCCTGTCCACTGACAGATCTGGGTGCACACTTTCACGGATCGTTGCTCACCTCACTCACCTCTCCGCGGCACGTAAGATTCCCGGGGTTCAGCACCACTTGTCGCTCCCGCCAGCAAGAACGACCCGGAGACGTGATGGGTGGCAAACTTCCCTATTAACAGCTGATTCTTCTTTTTATTTCTTCCCCTTTTGGGAAGTTATTGTCACTTATATAGGTTATATCAACTAATTAGAATATTCATGATATGTGGGGAGAAGATAGACGTATATGGGTATAACTTGAAGCACCTAAAAATCACGCAAGAATCATGCAGAGGCCCTGACCAATTACTGAGAATTCCTCAAGGTGAAGTTAGTTGTATACGTGCAGAATAGCAGTTTTTCAACTGCACTGGCAGCTTGCCAGGCGCCATCTTGGCCAGGCTCCACCTAGGGCCAGGGGTCCGGCCGAAACCCCGACAGTGGGCATGAGATAATGTTCCTCAAATCCATTCCGTCAAAAATATTAATTCAGGATTAATATCCTGTAAGTCACATTCCATCTTCCCATCCTTAAGGATTCTAGTGTTCATTGGGGAGAAGCAGGTAAGCAAGCGGGCACTGGCGATAGACCACCACGCTGCTCACAATAAGGGAGGACATGCCTCCATGTGCTGCCTACTTGCAGAGAAGGAGGAGAAATGTGAATTGAATTGCAAATGGTGCACAGGAGTTTAAACACTGGGAAAGGCGGGGAGGAAAGCGTCTTGCAGAGCGTGAAACCTGGGTTTCAGGTCGTGAAATTATGTGACCTCTTTATTCAATTCGGCCAAAATAAGTACTGCAGTGTACCCTGCCATCAAGATGCTCGGCTACTTGTCTTCTTAGAGGAAGAGCAGGTTGCGTGAGGCACCAAAGGAGTGGCCGGGGAGGTAGTGGAGGAGAGAGGTGGGGAGCGGCTGGGGAATCCAGAGGGGACTTCCTGTGGACAGGAGCGGTTCCTCCCTAAGGGGAACCAGTTGGGCCCCAGGGCAGCCGCTGAGAGAGGCCAGCCTGGAGGTGAGGCTGGAGGGAGTGCGTGTCCTCAGAGCTGCACCGGGTTGCTTGCCTGTGAGATGCTGGTATCCCGGTTCTCAGCCAGGCTGGGCGTGGGGACGACAGGTGGAGCCTTCAGCCTGTGCCTTCTGATTGGAGGCCACGGTGCAGAATGGGACACCTGAGGCAGGAGGACGGCAGGCTCCAGGCTAGCCGTGGTCACCGAAGGGGACTTGTCTCAAAAGAAGCAGGACAGGACAGAGGGGGTAGCACCGGGTGGGGCAGCCTGGGTTCAGTCTCCAGCACGGGGGGAACAGACAGACAGACAGACAAAACCCTGCTGGTTCACGGAGTGCAGAGGAGGAAGGTGCGTGCCACAGGCCAGGGACCTAGCCCAGGCCGGACGGAGAAGCAGCCGCTCCCGTGGAGCTGGGCCTCTGCCCAGTCAGTCCTCAGGACCCCCAGGGATCTGTTCAGGAAGCGGCCCCCACGCTGCTGCCGAGTCCTCCCAGGTTCAGGGCCCGTGTGTGAAGCTCTGGGTCCTGTAGGCCTGAAGTCACCTCTGGACTCCGTGTCCCATCTAGCACAGGGAAAAGGCTCCATGAAGGGTGATTGTGCTGTGATTTTAGGGAATAAGGACGAGCTAAAAAAAAAAAGCCAGTCCATGCTCAGGATCAATGCGATACTTCTCCCAGAATATTTCTGATCCTTAGTTGGTTGACTTCAAGAATGCCAAAGTCACAGATACGGAAAATTATAGGTTTGAAAAGCTCCTCGGGCAAAAAAGAAGAGTGAAATCATGGCCTTCAGAGGTAAATGGATGGGTTGGAGAACATCACGCCAAGTGAAATAAGCCAATCCCCAAAACCAAAGGCCGAATGTTTTCTCTGATAAGTGGATGATGATACATAATGCGGGGGGGGGGGAGGTGAGAGAAGAAGGGAGGAAGGATGGATTGTGCAGAGAGAAACAAGGGGGAGAGGGGTGGGATAAGGAAAGATGGTGGAATGAGACAGACATTGTTACCCTGTGTACGCGTATGATTGCATGATGGTGTGAATCTGCAGCGTGCACAACCAGAGAATTGAAAAGTTGTACCCCATTTGTGTGCAACGAATCGAAATGCAGTCTGCTGTCATGTATAACTAAATAAAACAAAAAATATTAAAAATTAAAAAAAAGAGCTCTTCAGGCAATTTTAATATTGAAAATAGGGTTGAAACCTGAATCAGAAAAACCAGTTTATTTATTTATTTATTTATTTATTTTGGGGGGTCTCGGGGATGGAACTCAGGGACACTCAACCCCTGAGGCACATCCCCAGCCCTATTTTGTATTTTACTTAGAGACAGGGTCTCACTGAGTTGCTTAGTGCCTGGGTTTTGCTGAGGCTGGCTTTGGGCTCTCCATCCTCCTGCCTCAGCCTCTCTAACTGCTGGGACAACAGGTGGGTACCACCTCGCCCAGTAAACCAGTTGATTATTGATGGGAAGTTCTCGTGTCCTAAATAACCTGGACCCATGCACATACTCTCCACGGGGTGGGGTTTGGGGTTAAACATGGCGAGGAACATCAGAGACAAGGTTTGACTTGGAGAATTCTACTGCAGGGAGGGATATCCTGCTGCCCCTGTGATCTCTTGGGTGGCACCACCTGGGCTTCCTGTCCCTTTCTTTACTCTGGTTTTCTTGTGTAAATAGACGTGATGATATCCCTCCCAGGCACTCCAGCTGCAGAAAGATAAAAAGAATCTGATAAAAATTCTAAGTATTCTGACAAATTAAAATATGAAACCCAGAGCAAAATAATAGATTTCTTTTCACTTCAAAGTTGGGCCATCTGGGGATTGGGAACGGATGTTGAAGAGAGCGTTTATGCATGCCTGGAATGACCTGGTCCCAGGGGATGGAAGAGTTGTGGGCACCAGAAAACCAAGCGTGTGCTTTGGATTACACAGCGGGGTTCTTTTCACATACAACATCCTGGCTCTTCTTCTGGGTGGGTGGCATTTTAAAGAGTCCTGGTTGGTACAGATGTGATGCATCCCTTATTCCATTTCCAAATCCCTCGCCCTCCTAGGGGAAGAGCTGCAATTTTCCAAATAGCAGCACAGGCAATGTTCAAGAAAATGTAGCATGAGAAAAGTGGGTGTCCGCCATGTTCCTACCATCCATGGCTCTTGCCTGGATCCAGTTTCAGGAGGTGTTGAACACAGGGGTACCAAGAAAGAGTCATGTGTCAACCACCGCCCCCGCCCCCCCCGGCCGTCCCCTGGCACCTTTCCTCTGCTGATTTTTGGGTAGGAGGAAAGAGTCGAAGAAGAATCCAAGATGTCCTAGAGTAACTGGAAGAAGTAAAATTTAGGAGCATCAGGGACACTAGAGAAAGCAGCAGGAGTGGATGTCACAGTTGCTCAAGGAGGGTTCCAGTTGCCCGCCCCCCATGTCAATCATTTCCCTGCAAGTGGTATTGCTCCAGAAATGGGCAGTGAACTTTGGCCTGCCAGAGAAAGTTCTGGACTCTTAGGAGACCTTGATTCCACCCATGGCTGTGATGTCATCACAATCCACTTTCTTTGTTGAATAAATTAAGCTATTTTGAAGTCATTGTATGTTTTTATGCATCGCAAAGAGATCCAGGTCGCAAGTTCCCAGTTTACTTAAATGATAACATATTGCAAAATCGCCTTATTTTAATGACAATGATGATAATGAGACTGATGGTTGAGATAGTCAATAGCTCTGTCATCACAAGGATCCCTTATGAGGTCATTCTGAAGCCAGAATTGAGGACAGGCAGTTGGTGTAGAATAGGGAATCTGGTGGAGGAACGGAGGCCATCTGAGACTGGGAAGTTGGAGCCCACCCCTGGGAGATTGGAATGTCGGTGTCTCCAGAGCCCTTTTGATCACCAAGGTTACCTGCCTGTACTACCCCTCCCAAAAAGCTGCAGGCAGGGGATTGCTAATGGATGCCCCCTGGGCCCCAACCTTTCTGAATCACTCCATTTGGCCCCTGCCAATGGTTGCTCACCTTTTTGCCATCTCACCAGCATCTCCTGGGCCTAGTCACATAGGCAGGAAGGAGAAAGATAAGCAGGAGAGAACAGGAGAACATAGGAGACCCTAATCCATAAAAGATTCAGGGAACGCTCACTCCTTGGGATTCTGGAACATCAGTCATGGCCCCTTCCCCCCTCCCCAGCAGTCTGTGTTATTACTTTTAAATAAAACCTGCTTAATACGTCTGCCTTGGCGTGCTTCGCTGGTGCTATACTTCAACATCTGAGGAAGCAAAACCTGTCACCCATAAATGGCAGGATCAATTTTATAACCATGACAGCTACCCATAATCTTGACCAGACCAACCACTAATCGTTGGTCTTTTCCTATAATTTGTCATTTCAGGAATGTTCGATAAATAGAATGTTGTGATATGTGAGATTGTGAATAGTTTTCTTTCTTTTTCATTTTTGCACATAGCATAGTTTCCTGGAGAATCATTCAGTGGTTACGTCTGTCAGGCTAGTTCCGTCTCATCAGTGAATGATCGTCCGTGCTGCAGACTTGACATAGATTGTTCAACCAGCAGCTTGTTAAGCAACATATCGCTGCTATCAACATTGGTGCATAGGATTTTTGTGAACACAAAGGTTGACTTCTTTTTGCAATAAATGTCCATGGATGTACTGGTTGTATGGTAATTGAGCATCTAGTCTTATGGGAAACCACTAAACTGGTTGCTGGATTGGTGTATAATTTTATATTCTCACAAGCAATATGAGAGTGATTTAATTTTTCTTCAGCTTTGCCAATATTTGATGTTGTCACCAGTTTTAAATTTAACCAGTTTGAGAGTTATCTGGTGGTCTCCCATTGAGGTTAATCTTGCAATTCTTTGAGACATAATATGATATCAAAGGTGTTTTTTGTGCTTATTTGCTATCTATACTTTTTAAAATTTTTACTAGATTGATTCTATTTTATATAATCTTTAATTGGGAGTGAATAATTGTGTATATTTACAGAGTGTGCAATATGATATTTTGATACTTATATTCATTGAAGAATGATTAATTCAGATTATCATATGTATATATTGCTTCAGATATTTATTTTTCATAATGAGAATATTTGAAATAAAGTTTTCATTTTGAAATGCATAATACATTGTTGTTAACCATAGTCCCCCTGCTACGTAATAGATCTTTAAAACTTATTCCTTCTATTTGACTGAAACTTGGTACCCTTAGGTCACTAGCTTCCTATTCCTACCCTCCCTCCCCAGCCTCTGGTACTCGCCATTGAACTCTTTCTACACACTCAGCTTCTTTAGATACCACATCTAAATTAAATCATGCCATATTTTTCTTTCTGTGCCTGCTTATTTCATATAGCGTAGTGTCCTCTGGGATCATCCATGTTGGCGGAAATGACAGCATTTCTTTCTTCTTAAGGTTGAATTACGTGTGTTTGTCCGCGTCATATTTTCTTTACCCAGTGTGGATGGACACTTAGTCGTTTCCATACGTTGGCTGGTATGAACAACGCTGCAATATTCTTCAGAGTACAAAATCTCTTCAATATACTCATTTCAATTGCTTTGGATATTTGCCCAAATAGCTGAATCATAGAGTCATTCTATTTTTGAGTTCTTCTAGGAACCTCTGCACTGTTTTCCATAATGACTGCCATTATTTACCTTCCCTCCAAGAGGACACAAGGGCTCTCTTTCCTCTGTAACCTTGCCCACATCTCCTACTTCTTCTCTTTTTGATAATACCTATTCCAACAGGTGTGAGGTACTCTCTCACTGTGGTTCTGATTTGCATTTTCCTGATGATTAATATTTTTTCATTTCCCTGGTTTTCATTTGTCTGTGGGCCACTTGTCATTTGTATGTCTCCTTTGAGAAATGTCTATTCAAGTTCTTTGCCCATTTTTAATCTGATTCTTCTCCTACTATTGAATTGCTTGGGTTCCTTGTGTATTTTGGATATGAGTCCATTATCAGATACATGGTTTGCAAATATTTTCTTTCTCTTCTGGGGTTGTCCCTTCTGTGTGTTGATTGTTTCCTTTGCTGTGTAGAAGTTTCATTTGGTCCATATATATATTTTTTTCTTTTCCCCTGAAATGTTTATTCATGTTTGTCCATTTCCTAGCTAGATTTATTTTTACCGATTTTTGCTTTAAGTTCTTTATATAGTCTGGATACTGATCCTTCCACACATGGTTTGCAAATAGTTTCTTCCAGTTACTTGTCATTTCATTTGAAGATTTTTGATTTTGATTAAATCCAGTTTGTCATTTTTCCTTTTTAATCAGGCGTTTGATGTCAACTTTGAAAACTATTCACTGAGCCTTAGATTCCCAGATGTTCTCAGACATGTTTTTTTCTGCAAGTTTTTTGTTATTACACTTTCCATTTATGTCTCTGATTCATTTTGAGTCCCTTTTTGTATAAAGTGTCTGGCAGCCACGGATGTCCAATGTATTCAGTTTGTTGAAAACACCATCCTTTGTCCCCTTAATTGCCTTTGTTGCTCTGCTCAGTTCTGTGTGGAAGAGGTATGAAGACTCAGAAAGTAAAGGGTGTGAGGGGTACTCCAAGGTTCCTTGGATATCACAGCCTGCCTATTTTTCTGGGACTTCCGTTAATTTCTCCAAGGTTTTTTCTGGGTTCCTGTTTTCACCCATTGATCTGGGCACCTGTCTTCCATCATTACTGCCCAGTTTTGATGACTGTGATTATCCTTAACATTGACTATAGTGATTTCCCCCACTTTTTCTTTTCCAAAATCATTTGATGTAGTCTGGGTTAGGGATTTTCCATGACTTTTAAAATAAGCCTCTCTATGTTAATAACAACAACACAATCTTCCTGGGCTTTTGATAGGAGATACATTAAACCATAAAACTGTCTATTTGTGATATGAAGTCTTCCAGTCCATGAACCTAGTATGTCTTTCTAGTCATTAAGTCTTCTTTGGTGTTTTTCATCAGAACTTTGTCATTTTCAGCTGAGAGACTCTGTATATTACTTGTGAGCTTCTATATATATATTTCCTGTGAATCAGCCATAAGTTACATTATTTTTAACTTGAGTTTTGACATACCCATTATTACTACAGATGCTCTTCAACTTAAAACGGGGTTACATAGACTGTATAGTCAAGAGGCTGACCATACTAACATTAGTGTAAAACTGGGAAAAACCATTTAACCCAGTCTATTGTAAAATGAAATGTTGAATATTTTATTGTTATTATTTAGACCTGAGGTGTCTCCCCAAAGCTCTTGTGTGAACCAATGCAAGAACATTCAGAAGCAAAAAATAAAAGAAATTATGAGAGATGTAACTTCATTTGTGCATTAATCCCCTGATATGGATTAACTGAGTAGGCAGGTAGGATGTGTTTGGAAGATGTAGGTTGCTAAGAGCATGCCTCTGGGATTTATATTTTGTTTCTGGTGAGCAGAGTTCTGTCTGCTTCTTAATTGTCATGGCCTGAGCTGCTTTCCTCCTCTATGCCCTTCTGCCAAGATGTTCAGTCTCATCTCAGGTCCAGAGCAATAGAGCCCACCATCTTACTGAGACCACTGAAACCCTATTTCCAAAAAACCCCTTTTCCTCCTCTAAAATTGTTCTTGTTAGGCCTTTTGGTCCTGGCAGAATAAAACAAAACAAAACAAAACAAAAAACTAAGGTACTTATGTGATACATTGAATACTGCAGTGAAAATTTTTAAAAAAATGTTTTCGTACCATCACAAAGTCAAAGAGTTGTAAGTAAACCATTTACGTTGGGAAGCATCTACATATAGAAATGCAATTAATTTTTCCTACTGAAGTGGTAACCTGTGACATCACTGAATTTACTTATTGGTTCTAAAATTTTTTGTAGATTCTTTGAATTCTTAAAGTAGATGATCAAGTCACCTTCAATTAGGAACAGTATTGTTTCTTCCTTTGAAATTCATACATTTTTTACTTATTTTTCTTCCTTTTTTGGTGCAGGTAGAACTTCCAATCTGTGTTGAAGAGGAGTAGAGAGAATGGACAGTCTTGGCTATTCCTGACTTTAGGAGGTAGACTCACCATTAAGTGTCCTGTTGCCTATGAACATTTTGTAAATATTGTTGTTTTGAAGTCATTCCCTCTATTCATAACTTGGTCAGAATTTTTATATCATAACTGGGCATTGGCTTTTGTTGAATGCTTTTTTGGCATCAATTGATAGAACCATATAGCTTTTCTTTTCTAGCCTATCAATGGCGAATTACATAGATTTAACTTCGAATGTTGAACCAGCCTTGGACACCTGACCCTATTTAGTCATGATATGAAATTCATTTTATTACCTGTTAGGTTTGACTTGCTGATATTATCTTGAGGGTTTATTTTGGTCTACACTTATGAGAGATATTGGTCTCTTGTTTTCCTCTTTTTGCTCTTTCTCTAGTTTTGGAAAGAGAGTAACATGCATAAAATATGTTAAATCCTCCCTTTGATTCTGTTTTTGAGGGAAGAAAGTGTGTCAATGGTTTGAATTGTTTGGTAGAATTCTTCAGTGAAACCATCTGGTCTCAGAGGTTTCTTTTAAGGAACTTTTAAATTAAAAATTCAATATCTTTAATGGTTATGGGGCTATTCAATCTGTTGTTAAGGAACCTGTCCATTTCTTACAGTTGTCAAATTTAAAATCATACATAAAATTGTTTATAGTCCCTTATTTTTCTTTCAATGACTGCAAAGTTTGCAGTGATCACCCCTGTTTATTTCCTGTCATTAATAATTTATCTTTTTGTATCTTTTAGTCTTATCAATGTTTTATCAATTTTAGGGACTTTTTTCAACGAAGCAAATGCTTGCTTCATTTATTTAATGTTTTCTTAGTTTAATTTTATTGATTTTTGTTTGTATCTCTATCATTGCCTTACTTGAGGCCTACTTTGATTTTCTTTTCTAGTTTTCTGACATAGAAGCTTGGACTACTTACTTGAGATATTTCTCCTTTCTACCGTGAGCTATCAGTTTACCTACCAGTACTGCTTTTGCTGCATCCCACATTTTTCTGTACGCTGCGCATTCATTTCTATTAGTTCTATGTATACTTTTCCTGCTTTGAGAAAGTGAAGCTTTCCAGTCTGGGTGATCCGTTGGGGTTGGATGTCTCTTGTTGGCCAGGCCATCTGCTTATGGTCTCTTGGTAGGAGAAGGGAGTCTCATTCCTAAAGGAGCAAAGATGGGTCTGTACCAGGTCCTGGTGGCAGGATATCCCTTGGCTGCTGCTCCTGTCTGCCAGTGGTCCCTTCTGTGTAGGGAAAGGGGTCCCAGGCCTGCTGGACTGACAAAGGTTCCCTCTTGCCTGTTGTGCCTGACTCACCTGTTGTCGGCAGCGAGACTCTAGTTCAGTTCTCTGAGGGGAACAAGCCAGCCTGAGCTCCTTCCGTTGCCAGCTGTGGTTGGGAGCCAGCAGGCCTGGTTTCTCCAGACGTCTGGCCACTATGTGGTTCCCACGTCCAGCATCTCTAACAGTTTCTCCTCCTCTTTCCACTTTTGCAAGTATCTTCATTGCCTCTTGTGCCACTTTCAGGGACTATATTTGTAGTTAGTGAGCTGGAAGAAATGGATCTGCCCCATCTCGTGTGAAGAGGAAGTCACATAGCTTATTTAAATCCTTTACAATTATTGACTCTTTTTCATGTACCATTAACACATCCACTAGCGAAATGGGCCGTTGAGCTGTGGATCTGTGGCTGCAGTAAGTACCAGCATTATGGACTTGCATTTTTGGCTCAATATTTGGCAACCTGTGCTACAATGATCCCTTCAGCCAAAGCATGTCCATTGGTTCACCAAGAACCACGCAGAATCCTGAGAGGTGCAGGGAAACACTGACACTACCAACGCACTCCTCAGCCAAGAGAACAGCCGATCCTCCATGTTCAGGGGTCTCCTTCCCTGGCCTCGCTGTTGGGTTTGCAGGGGCTCCTCATGGGAGGGGTTCCTCAGCCCCTGGCCCCATCTTGCATGGCAGGGGGCTGAGTTCCCACGGTTGCACATTTCCAGTGGTTAAGAGACACAGTTTCATGAATGGGCCAGGGAGGGATATTTTAGTTTCAGTTAAGAAACGACGGGCCAGGGTTGTAGCTCAGTGGTTGAGCACTTGCCTAGCATGTGTGAGGCCCTGGGTTTGATCCTCAGTGCCAGGTAAAAATAAAAACAAATAATAAATAAAATAAAGGTCCGTTGACAACTAAAAAATGTCAAAAAAAATTAAGAAATCACCAAAGAATCTTGCTAATTTAGTGGTATGTCAAATTCAAGAATTTGGTTTTTTTTAAATTTACTTTTAGCTTTTGTTTAAAAAAAAAAAAAAAAACTTATTCCTTAGGCAAGAGCTCCCTTTAGACAATGAATAAAATATCTGCTGTATATTCATGCTTTTAAAAGACAGAAAGATAACTAATATTTTGATGTAAATAAACACAAAATTCAGGAAAAAACAAAAAAAAACCAAAACACTAAATATATCCAGTATCACTTAGGAGACTTGGACTTTACTACAAATTGCTTTATTGGAAAAGAAAAAGTGTTCGAGAAAAGCTTTCTCTCATGAAAAAAATAAATCTAAAAATATCAGTGTAGCCAGACGTGGTGGCATACTCATATTGGTGTTGGAGGCTGAGGCAGGAGGATTGCAAGTTCAAAGCCAGCCTTAGCAACTTAGCAAGGCTCTAACTAATTTAGCAGACAGAGTCTGTCTCACAATAAAACATGAAAAGAGCTGGGGCGTAACTCAGTGTTTAAGCACCCTTGGTTTAATTGCAGCTGGTACAAAAAAAGAAAATCAATATGTAAAAACATACTTATTGACAAAGCCAAAATCTCTCAGTTTCAATCCTTATATACCTTAAATTAAGTTCGTATTAAATGAAAATAAAATATTGAAAGTCCATCAATGTGTATAAAAGGCACTCAGCAGCTCAAGTTCTACAGAGAACTTTATATTCCTCAAGTATGTTACCAGAATAGTAAATTGACCTTTTAAGTTACAATTCATTAACTACTTCCTAATATTATTACTTGTAGCAGTTGCTATCACTGGACATAATGTATCATTTGTTTCTCTGATTGCTTTTATCATTAAAGTACAAATATAAAACTTCTACATCAGTGTTATGACCTAGTTTCAAGCTGATTAGTATCTTAAAAATAAAGTTCAAGATACAAAGTTGGTGATTCCAGCCACTGTAAATGGTAGCGAATATAACAGATCTTTCCTGATAAAAAGAATATGAGAGCCAAGTTTTTTTTTTCCTCCTTCTCCTGTGAGCTTGCTTCAAATAACTCTGTTTTGTCTAATTTTTCTACAGTAAGAAAACACCTAAGAAATATAAAAGCTCAGTGAATGAACTCCAAAGATGATTATGGTTTTGTTTTCAAAGCAAAAAACATGAAAAATAGACCTTTGTTATAGAGGTAGATTGCAACAAATTCTCAAAAATTCATATTTTCTTTAAAACAATTTCAGCTGGGGTGCTTTCAGCTGGCAAGTTGTCTAATGTTCACCTTCTCATTGACTATTCTGGGATCTTTACAGCGCCTGGCACCGTGGGAAGCTCTTGCAAATACAGTGACCCGTGTCCCCAGCAAGTGCCCTGCCCTGCGTCAGTCAGACTTCGGATGAAGTCTGTACCTGATGCTGGACTTGGCACTGGGAGTCCTCCCAGATCTTTAGGGTTCAGTTTAGGGATCTGAGTCATCAGTTGAACCAAACCCCTCCCCGCACGGATGTGACTGCTCCCTTCCCTGGAGCCCCCACCCGGCTCCCCAGGTGGACCGGTACATGACCTTAGCTCACCTTCAGACAGACGCTGAATCAGCTTCCTCTGCAAATCCGGTGGAGAGCACCCCAGGCCGGGAAGGGGCTCTGCCTGCTTCACTGAGCTCAGCCCTCCTCACCCAGGGCCTGGGGGCAGCCGCTCTTACCCCAGCTGCTGGAGTCACCTGCTCCCTCTGGCCAGCGATGGCTGATCCTTTGCTGGTTCTCAAACTGCACACGGACCCAGTGTCCACCCGGCTTTGCGCCTGAAACCATAGTCACTTTTCCAACAGTGGGAGGGCAGGCAAAGTCGGCCGGTGTCCCTTGGAGTCGTTTCTGTCCTCCAGTGTGAGACGGGAAAGGCCAGCCCGCCCCGGGGCTGTACGCTGCCAACCCGGATGGGTTCTGTCCCATTTCCCTATACAACTGTCACCCGCAGCCCCATCGTGGTCTTTTGGCTTTAGCCTTTGTTTAGGGCCTACAGAGGCTTCCTGTGGTTCACTCCTTACCTAAGGACGTGGTCAGGGGAGTTCAGGGGAGTGTGTGCTTTAGTCAGCTTTTTCACAGCTGGGACTGGAAGTCCTGGCTGGAACAATTGCAGAGGAGGAAGAGTTTATTTGGGGCCTCATGGGTTCAGAGGACTCTCCATAGACAATCAGCTCCATTCCACCGAAATCCATTCCTCATGGTGGGAGAGTGTGGCAGAGACAAGTAGCTACATGATGATCAGGAAGGAGAGAGAGAGAAAGAGAGAGGGAGAAAGAGAGATTTCACTTGCTAAATACAAAATATATACCCAAAGCCACGCCCCCAATGCCCACCTCCTCCAGCCACACCCCACCTGCCTTCAGCTACCACCCAGTTAATCCCAACAGGGGATTAGTGCTCTGACTGGATCAAGTCTCATAATGCATCATTTCTTCTCTAAGACTTCTTGCATTGTCTTCTCATGAGTTTTTTTGGGGACAACTCACATCCAAGCCATAACGACATGCAAATCAGGTTTTCAGGCTGGGCCCGGGGGTGGGTGTTATTTGTAGCCTCACCCCCTTTACTTGAGAATCAGGCTTGGATTTTGAGTCACCGTTTTTACCATTATTCATGTTAGTTTGGAGATTCTTCCTCTGTGACCTGCAAAGCAAAAGAGACTTGGCACTTGACCGAAGTCTGCATCTGGTTGTGCCTCAGACAGGGTGTTTCTTTGGGTCTTTTGCTGAACCTTGTTCTTCTGAGTTTTGGGTCATCATCTCTGAGCAGTGGTGGCCACTTTCTTTCAATCATTTAAGAAACTCAAAACAATTCATGTCGTTTGCGTTCGACATTTGTTTTAAGGTGGCCGTTTCGTGAACACAGGAGCCCCAAACCCAAACATTAGACTTTGCTAGAGAGCGATTCAGGTCTCACACATTTGCGTCCTCCTGTGAGGGAGCAGTCTACGTCCCAGTGGCTCTCCAACACCTGGGCGATGCTCGGTCACCATCTTGGAAAACGTTTGCTCTTGTGAGGAAGGGATTTTGAGTTTTCAGATCTCAAAGAAGGCTGTGTTCCTCGAGTAGATCCGGCAGAGTCAAGGGCGATCTGTAGGAGCTACTCCACCACCTGACTTTGGGGGAGAAGTTGACTTTCTCTTTCTTGAACTTTCTACATGTCGCCTCCTTCAGAGGAGCCCGTGGAACAGACCATCTCCCCTCCAGGACTCTGTGTGTGACAGTAGTAGGGTGCTCCTGCTGAGATAAACCCTCCGCTTCCTGCTCAGCACCTCCCTGATCTTGGCTAGCAGTGTTTGGAAGACTGTTTCTTAATGACATGATTTGTTCAGATCAACTAAGGATTTTTAAAAAGTACACACCAGGATATGTTAGGGAAAAGATCCTGAATGATTTTTCTTAATTTCATACCACATCAGTTTATTAAAGTCAGCTCATCCTTAGTCTGGGCTTCATTCAAAGTGCTAAAATTATGTGTAAGATTCTTGGTCAGACACACTGGTGACACAAAGAGGAAGCTACCATCTTACTTTCAGGACTAGATTCTCCTTCAAGCGATCTGGCAAACACACATGACGAGGGGTCAGTCATACAGAACAGCACGTAATCAAGTGTCAATGACCACGGGGATTTAGAAGAGTGACCGCCGGGGATTGGGTGTGCAAGTGAGAGTTTCTGGAAGATCGGAGATTCAGAATAGGTGTGGTTGTCTGAGCTGGGGGAGAGGTTGTGAGGGAAGCCGCCAGGGGTAAAATGGGCGGTGCTGTATAGTTGAAAGAATGGACTCACGAGAGCTGGGGTTTTAGCTGAGACCAGATTCTCAAAGACTTGAATGTCAAGCTGAGGGAATCTTCCTATTTTCCGTGAACCTGGGGGACTCTGCAATGTTTGGAACTGGTGGCTACAAGCTAAAACGAAGTTTGCAAACGTCAATTTGCAAAGTGATGTTGGATATCTGAGCTGCAGTCAAGACCACGTGAGGATAATGATGGTGTGTATGTGTGCGTGTGCGTGGCGCTGGCAGGGACCACCGTGAAGCTTTGATTAATACATTTTTGAAGAATAGATTCCCTTTGTAAGTATATACTACATTAAATAGTAAAATAGGTACATGGGTATGAATATAATTATGCTGTGTTCTGTGGGTGGATTTTAGGGTTCACACCAAACTTTTCTTTCAAATGCTTTTTAAAGTATGGATTCATTTTATCCACGTGAGGTTAAAAGTTAAAAATTATGAGGTCCAAATTTGTTAAATTAGTGGTTTGAGTGTGGCCCTGATATTTGGCTGTGCTTGATATTGATCTTGACAAAGCTTGGTTGAATACGTGGAATGAGAGAAAGAGGAATGAGAGGTAACTCTGAGGCCTCTACTTTAGTGGATTGGGAGAACAATGACAGATCCAATAATTATAATTTTTGAAAATTTATTATTTTTATTCTTGTAAAGAGCTAGTATCTTATGCATGGTAATTAAAATAATATTCTAAGTAATGTGCACTATAAATCAATAAGCATAGATAAAATTCTTTAGTATACAGATTGTTGAGCATATACTGGCAGTGTGAGAGAAAACAGAGTGATTGATGTGTATGAAAAATGAAAGCAGTCATGACCCAACGATGAAACTGTCTTTTTAAACTAGCATAAAAGTGACTTTGGATTAAATCTTTATGTGATTCCAGAGTGTGAGCAAGTGCTGTCTAGTTGCATGTAAATTGTGATTCAAGTCTGATCTAAAAAATAAGTGTGTTACAAGAACCCAGATTCCAACCAGACCAGGTACCCATCAGTGATGAATGGATAAAGTAAATGTGGTGTATATATATGGGGAAATACACACAATGGAGAAATACTCAGCCATGAAGGGAAATGAAATTATAGCATATACTGCTAAATGGATGGAACTGGAGAACATCATGCTAAGTGAAATAAGCCAGACCCAGAAAGCCAGAGGTTCAAGTGTTCTTTTTCATAGGCAGAAGCTATAGTAAATAAAGGGCGGGAAAGGGAGAGGTCAGATATGGTAAAGACAGAAGGGTGATCAGGGGAATAGAAGGAGAAGATTAAGGAGAGGGAAGAGTGACAGGAAAGGGGAGAAATGCAGAATGAATCTGACAGAATGATGCTATGTGCACATGTAAATATAGAAGTGGATTCCACCTTTATGTATATCTAAAAAGCATCAATTAAAATATATAAGTAAGGGGAAGGTAGAGCAGTAAATTAGATGAAGGGGAATAAGAGCAGAGACAAGGGGAGGGAAAAAGGGCACATCAGGGAGTGAAATGGAGTAAATTAAATTTCATGCATGATTAAGTCGAAAAACCCAACTATAATGTGCAACTGTTGAATGCACCAATAAAAGCAAAAAAAAAAAAAAAAAGAAAAATGAAAAAAAGATAAGGGCATTACAATGGCATAAACTCATATTAAATAAAACAAAGTATAATTTAGTAATTATATTTTTTATTCATGATATCATTGCTGTACTGGAAATTTTAAAGCCAAAAAAGTGAACATCATTTTCTGTATATTTGTATGTTGTGATCATGATATAAACCAGTAAAGGCTGTATCAAGAAATGTCTCTTGAATGGAAATAAATGAATGAATGAATAATAAATATCTGCTCTCCATTTCTCCATTCTAGAACCCAACAAGGGAAGACAAGTGAAACAAAGAGGAAGACCATGGAAAAGACCATGGAACGTCAGTTCATCTTAATTCTAGGTTTCAATCAGGTCAGTCCAGCAATTTTGCATTTTTTGAAATAGTCTTTCATTCTGGTATGAAACACAAGAGCAAATGACATGAAAGAAAAACAAGAAACTCCACCATTATGGTTTGTATCTTAAACGTCTCACAGAGGCCCATGTGTTGAAGGCTTTGTCTATGGATAATGGTGCTGTTGGGAAGTGATGGAACCTTTAAGAGGTGGGGCCTGGTGGAAGGAAGTTAGGTCATTGGGGGTGTGTCCTTGCAGGGAGGCTGATTCCTAGTCTTCCCTCTTGTTCTTCCCTGGCTGTCATGAATGGAGCTACTCTTCTACCACCTGCTTCCTGCCATACTGTTCTGCCTCACTATGGGCCCCAAAGCAGTGGAACCAACTGACTGTACTCTGCAACCTCTGAAACAGTGAGCCAATATAACTCTTTCACCCTTTTAAGTAGATTTTTCTTGAGTCTTTTGTCACAGTGACAAAAGGCTAACTAAAGCACCCACCTTGTAGAAATTTTATCTATATCGTATTGAAACTCATTTGAATCCTATGAAGTGTATTAGACAAAGAACAATATACATGAAATTTAAAGGATGGACCTCTAGGTAACTGCTTTACAATTTCCATGAGCAACAAAACTGTGAGTGTATATTTAAAAAAATAAGTAGGAATTGAGATGCAAAATCAGTACAGTAATGCCTTCCTAAGTAAAAGCATCCAACTTGCTGACATCAAAATTGAGTTGACCTTAGTTTGAAAGAGTTGATTCATTTCCTAACGTCCATTCCTGTGCTATTGCATTCATTTGCCTTTTAAAAGGAAGGGGTTATTCTACCTCTTAAATGTAATTATAGGCTGAGAAGTTCCCACTGTGGTCTCCTACTTACTGGCCTCCACAGCCTAGCTTCCCCAAATGACTTCTGTGGACTCAGTGCTGTGGAGGGGTGCCCAGCTTAACGTAAGAAAGCCCAGCTGAGGCAACAGTGTCTGGCTTGGGAAGGGCTCTGAGCTTCTCAGTGGTGAAGGTCACACTCCCCTGTGGTTAAACTTTGGGCAGACTTTCAAACTCAATTTTATTCAGTGCTTAAATGATGTGCCATCTTTGATTTACAAGCCCAAGACTTGTTTTATTTCTGTAAAAGGTAAAATTTTGGTACAATAAAAATAAAGAACCCTACAGGAAACTGTAGAGGAAGACCTTGAGTGACACTCCGTTGGTCATTCACAAACAGCAGTAAATTCTCTGAATGTTGAAAGCTCACCCATAACCAGTGAGGCAAATCCATGCTGTAGCCCCGGAGCCACCTCTTCATGGAATATCCATGAGCACTTGGTTCTTCATGGATATTCTCAGTCACCATGGACTGAGCACCATGTATCCAGCTAGAAATAATATGGCTAACTATTCCTTGCTTTAGAAAAATCAGGGACTTGAGGGATCAGAGAAGATGTTAACATAGTTGATACTGTAACACAACAAAGATAGGTAGTGAGTGTCACATCACAGAGACCTTCCTTCATGCAAGAGCAGAAAAGTTACCAACTCTTAGAACATTCCATATGCAAGATTGAATTTCTTCTGATATTTAACAAGAAAATATGTTTTCAGTAAAAGATAACAGAAAAAAAGAAGGAACAGAAAAATTAAGGATAAATGGATCTGGCAGTATTAAGCTATGGATTTTGGGGTGCAAATGATTGGAACATGCAGAAGACATTACCTTTAATCCACTTCCGAATTAACCTACAACCTAGGAGCAACCTGCCATCCTTAAGAATAGCAACCCACCATAAGTTCTCAATTTTCTTGCTTCTCTGCCTTGAGGGAGTTTTCTTGCCTCACAGAAGATGGCTCAGTCCTTGGAAGGAAGTGAGGTTTAGTGGCAACCCTTAACCAATTAGAAATGGATATCAGTGGCTCAGTGTCTCAGCTTCCTCACCTGCGCTCTACATAGAAGTTCCTCCGGAGGTCCCAGAAGGGATGGGGTAGCCAACAGCAAAGGCTCCCGAGGAATTTCACTTCCTAATTCCCAGATTCCATGACTCTATCACTTTACAGGACATTAAGCAACTTTGCTGATGTGATCAAGCAAGGGGCTTTGAGGTGGGGAGGTCGCCTGGATTATTCAGGTAGATCTAACATCTAACAGGAGTCTTCCTGAGGGAAGGGGGAGGAGGGAAATTCAGTGTCAGAAAGAGACTTCAGTCTCTTCTTGAAGAAGTTAAACCTCTTCAAATCTGTTAGATTTGACCACGGAGGAAGGGACCACCAGATAAAAAAATGTAGGCTGAAGAAGATGAGGAGACGGATTCTTCTCTGGAGACCCCAGAAAGAAATGCCACACAGCTGACACTAAGTCTTCCAGGCCCTTATCATCACACATAGTGTCTATTAGAATAACATAACTGGTCTCCTTCTTCAGTTTCTCTTGTTCTAATGCAACTTAGACCAAGTCCTCATGTTATGTCTTCTGCAGTCACCCAGAAACCCTTCAATAGCTCTTTTGACATTGATATCACTTAATAAAGTTGACTTTTTACACAGACTCTGGTATGACCACAATTTTGTACCCTTAACTATTAACTCCTCATTTCCCCTTCTGTCCAGTTTCTGGCAACTACGTCTCTAACCTTCAGTTCTATGAATATGACTGTTTTAGATTCATCATAAATACATCATGTAATATTTAACTTATTTGTAAGTCGTGGTGTTCTTAAGCTGTGGTGTACAAAAAAAAAATGCTCTTGGAACTTCTCCCTTTTTAAGGGTGAATAATATTCCTCTGCATAGATATTCCACATTTTCAACAATTTGGATGAAACTGGAGGGTACTGTGTTAAGTGAAATAAGTCAGACTCAGAAGGAAAAACAGTACTACATGAAATATTGACATGGTGAATCTAAAGTGGTCAAACTGATAGAATGAGAGAGTGAAATGGTAGCTGCCAAAAACTTGAGAAAGGGAAATATGGAGATATATGTCAAAGGGCACAATGTTTTAGTTACATCAGATGGTCTTAAAGATCTCCTGTTTAGAATAGTACCTATGTTAGCTATACTGTTTTGTACACTTAAAAATTTGCAAAGAACATAGATCTTAAGTGTTCTTTTATCCTAAAAGTAGCTTCATGTCAAATAATAATGCAGGAGGAAACTTTTGGTGGTGATGGACAGGTTTCTGGCGTAGATTTTGGAGGTGGTTCCTCATGTGTATGTAGTCACACCTCCCGTCCACAGGGGACTTGTCCCAGGACCTTCCATGGACAGCAAAATCCAAAATGTGCCCAAGTTCCTTATATAAAATGTTTTATTAAATGCATATGACGAGTACCATAATCCCATATACTTTAAATCATCTCTAGATTTTTTAAGATACCTGACTCAGAACTATAGAAGCAGTTCCCAAAGAAGGAGTAAAAATATGCACATGCCCATTTCAGATGCAAGTATCATGGGTCTGACCACCTACTCTCTGAACCAGCAGCAAGGTGAACGTTGCTCAAGCAGTGGACGCTGGAGAAAGACTGGCCACCTGAAATGCCAAGACGCTTACGTATCACGTCATCGGCTGGAACTCGGAATGACGCTAAGTGTGTGGCAAACTCATGTTTTGCTTTTTGAAACTTTCTGAAAAAAAAAAATTAGATTTACCATTGGTCATTTTGCAGATGCTGAAAACTAACTCTGCTTTAACTCCGAGATCATCAAGTGCTATATGTTAAATATGCACCGGTTTTCACATGCAAATTATACCTTAATAATGTGGTTTGAAAAAATGTCTTTGGGCCCTATGCAACAAATTAAAAATGACTTTAAAGCCTCTCCCCAGATAAGCTGACTGTTTTGCCAGTCCCAATTAATGGCCTCCCAGGACCCAGCCTGTTGCACTGGGACTAGACAACTCCTCCCGCGTAGAGATGACATTATATCTCACGATTTGAATAGCTAACTGTTGCGACCTCCCAAGATTCGTATTTCTTGATTGATGTGGAAAATCCTCATTGACAGGTGGTTGTGTGTTAGGGCCATCAGGAGACCCACCTCACAAGGCACCGTGTGTGTGACAACTCAGTGGGAGAACAATGAACACGGAGGGGAAAGTGCAGTCTATGCAGGTAGCACCTGCCCAACCTGCCCAAGAAGAGCTGGAGAGCAAGGAACCGTAAGAGATCACTGTCTAGACCTGTAACCCAGGGACCTTCACAATGGAAGAGATCAGATGGCCATGAGACACACGTCTGGAAGGACCGCTGATCTACTGTTCCAGTGCAGGGTCTGTGAGAAGCTATTCCAGCTAATGACTATGCCTTTGTGGAACCACAGATATTAATTTTATCAACAAAATGTTTCTACATTTTAAATTTTTGTGCGTGTCATAGTCCGTAAACCAAGTCTTACTTGGAAGTCCAGTATATAAGGCCAATAAGTGTGGTAGAAATAGGTGACTGTGAACGCCACATATTGTATCTTTCCTTCCTAATACTGCCTTTCACCAGGGAGTGGACTCTGTAGAGCAGAGCTGGAGACTCCCAGACCTGCAGAATGACATTTACGTTCTTCGGATGGGCACACAAAGCTTCGACAATCTGATTTTATTGCTCTGGTTATAAAAGTTGCCCTACACATAATGGTATAAAGCCAAGTCTACTTTTTGCCCATGGAATCTGAGGGTCTGGAATTCAGAGTTGGTGTAGCAGGCGTACCATGCCTCTGCCATCTTGGATGTCAGGAGCCTCAGCTGGGGACCCTCCAGTGACTCTGGTTGGGGTCTTCAGGAGGCTTGCTCCCTCACCTGTCTGATACCTGAACTGCAATGAATTGAGGGCTGGGCTTATCCCCGAGTGCTAACTCCAGCTTTTTCACCTGACCTCTTCATTGGGCTGGGACTTCTTTCAGCAAGGCAGCAGGGTGTCAAGAGGCAGTGCCCTGGTAAGGATTATGTGGAGAGTGACTGTTCCAAGAAACAGAAGCAGAAGCTGCATGAACTGCTATGAACTAGTCATCAGCTCCCCTGTGCTAAATTTGATTGGTCAATCTGGTCATAAACATCCCCTCTGCTTCCCTAGCATGGGTTATCTGACCGTAGGAATGTGTCATTGTACTGCGGGATGAAGATGCTGATGCTGCCTTCTTTAGGAAACTCAGTTTGCCACAGTCCACCCTCTGGCTGCAATTCCTCATCCATCCAGAATGCACGAACCCTTCCTAAACACCCCCAAGTCTCATCCATGAGAACTCTAAGTCAAAGGCCAGAATCTCTTCATCTAAATCAGATCTGAATGAAGATGAAGCTCCTTGAGTCTAGATCTTTGAATATTGTTCCTTGAGACAAACTCAATGTCCCTAACTCCTCACAAACAGTTGTGGGAGCATTCATAAGAGAACCACAGTAGACACGACAGAAGACCAGAAATAATGGAAGACATTACAGTATAACTTTTCAACTTTTTATCCTTTCATTTCTAGTGGAAATCTGGTATCTTCCCATAAAGGTGTAAGGCCTCTGTAGGTTTTTCTTCTTTTGCTCATGAAGTTCTTCCAGCTAGAATAATCTCTCCAATTCTCCAATTCTTCCCTTCCAGTCGAAGCCTGTTTTCCCCTAGGTCTCCCGTTTACCTTCTGTCTCTTGAAGTCTCTGTGATATTCTGGTGGACAGAGATCCCTCCATGTTCTCTACTCCTGAGGGCTCGCTGTGTACCATGCATTGTAAGGGGTGCTGGGAAGAAAAGAAGGAGTCAAAGCAGACCCAGGTTTTATCCTCAAGGAGCTGATAGGCTGGCGGAGAAGACAAATGTCAATTAAACAATATCACAAACAAACGTAATAGCTCAACAGTGATCATGCGTTTCTACGATGCTATGAGAACCTGTCAGAGAAAGCTGGATCAGTAGAGGAACGCAGGAAAGGCTTTCCCAAGGATGTGACGATGGGCTAGAAAAAGGGAAGTAGTTAGTGAAGGAGGAATGGAAACAATGGGAGGAAAACCTGGGGACAGGCAGGAGCATGAAAAGGAAAAGAGAGGGGTTGGAGCAGTGGGGGGCTGTGCGTGGGACAATGGCAGTCCTCAGAGTGCTTAAATGGCGGTGGAGTCGGGTGGGATTGCTTGACTTGATCAGGTATAGGGACTGTGTCAAGGCGGGTCCAGACGTGAGTGACCCAGTTTGGAAAACTGAGTAGTTTAGACTCTATAAGAGTGTGGGTAGTACTGACACAAGTTGGCCCCCTTCACGTGCGTTAGACACCTGAAGTCCACGCCATCTTCTCGCATCTCATTCTTCGTGGCTATAATTCCTCATTAGATCCATTGACTTATCTGGTCACACATGTTTGCTTTGTCGGTCAAAGCATATGGCCAAACCCTTGAGGTCGGAAGTTGTATTTGTATATTTGTAAGTGATCAACATGTGGACATATATTTACTATTCAATAACTACTTGGATGAAAGAATGAATTAAATGCATCTGAATAAAATAATTGGAGGGAACTAATTTTATAAGAACCCTTTAAAGTTCTCTTTCTAAAATCTTAACAGTATTCCAAGAACTTGTCAAATGGTGATCTAGTACACAAAATTAATTTCGAGGCCACTCCCAGAAGTGCCAGTAAGTTTTCAGAATCACTATAAGAAGTGTGCAAGAGTCATCCCTTATAGTCTGGCCTCCTCAGAAGGAGTTGACTTCCTCCAGAATCTCCATGGAAACTGACTATGGCCTAAGCCTTGAAGCAATCACTCCTGGTCTACCACCAGGCTTGGACTCTGGTTCCAGGATCACGCGTGGGAGGAGTGCTACAGTTTACCCATCGCACAGCCCAGAATCTGGTCCTACTCGATCTCTGCCCTGGAATGAATGGGCTCTCGGCAACCTGTCTAGTTACCACCGATCCAACTCAAGAACTTTGCTCAGTGCACAGTATTTGAGGAGATTTGGAATGATGCCCTCCAACAATTTGCACAAATTCTATGGCAGTTGGCACTGGGGAACAGCCCATCACGGCCATTTAGAAGCAAATCGAGGAGCTAAAGAGCAGAGTTCTATCTTGGCGGAAGACAGAATTACGTAGAAGCTGGATCATGGGCCTTGGTTATAGGTGGACACAGGCAGCTCTTGAGAATCAAGCTCATGAAATCCTGAACAGCAAGCAGAATTCTTTGGTAGTTTAAGATCTTGCAAGCAGTCACCTTGGAGGGAAGACTTCAGTCAGGGGAAGGGGAAGCTTCCAGCATTCCTTGTGGAGTCGAAGAAAGAAAGTGGGGAGGTATTCAGGAAGCCCTCTGTGATAGGGGAGGCATGGTCAGGATGAGCACTTAGTGTGTTTGTCAACTTTTTGTTAACCTGAACAAAATATCTGCAAAGAACACTTTAGAGGAGGAAAGGTTTATTTTGGCTCAGTGTCAGAGGTTCAACTCATTCCGTAGCTCTGGGCCCGAGGTGAGGCAGAACGTCATGGCTGAAGGGCAGAGCAGAGGGAAGCAGCTCGGGACATGACAACGGGAAGCGGAGGGAGAACTCTGCTCGCCCAGGGACAAATTGTGAACACCAAAGGCAGACGCTCTCCTCCAGTCACACGCTATCTGCCTGTAGGTTCCACCCAGTTAACCCATATTGTGGATGAATCCACTGATTAGCTTAAACCTCTCTCTCATAATCTAATTATTTCACCTTGAAAATTCCTGCATCTTCTCACCAGTGTGATTCTGGGGGAGATCTCATATCTAAACCACAACGCTTCTGTGTATTGAGAGAATATTAGGGACGTGCCTGCTACTGGGATGACAGAGAAGAGGATCCCAGGACTGTCCTCTGCTCCTGTGATACTCGGGTGATAGGACGGATCTGTAGGGATGGCTCCTGGGAGTTAGCTGGTCAACTTCCGGAGTTGCCAGGATTCTCTGGGCACGTCTCAGACTCAGGGGCATTACATAGCCAGTGCTAGTACTGCTGGATCCAGTCAAGATTAGGATCTGTGACATGATTCAGGCAGACAAGGAGCCCTTCCCTGTTGAAGCTGTATAGTCCTGGACCATTCTATGAGAGACTCGCTGGCCTTTAATGCTCACATAATAAGAAAGAAATTGAACCCTGGAATAGCCTAATCAAAGACAATCAATATTGGCCCCCAACTGGGTTACTGAATGGATCAGTTACCTAAAATTATATAAGTCTTGAATATACCCATGACTGCAAGGGTTTATGTTTCCTACGCAACAGTTGTTTCTTAGCAACCCTATAGTCAAGTGTAGGGAATGACCTGGATCAGCGCAGCTGCAGAAAACCTTATCCTACAACATGACTTCCTCTAGCAACTGGGATATGTGGACAGCATCTTCTGCCAGAGGCTGGGCAGACGCCAACTGTAGATAGTACTGTCTCTTGGTGGAACGTTGAGCGTAACGTGTGTGAAGGGTTTTCCTTTTCACCAGACACAATAGGTTCCCAAGCCACTGGAAAACATTTGAAAGAGGTGCTTCCAAAAGGTTGGAGATGCTGGCCTATGACACTTTCTGCCCTGGATAAGGCATGTCTTCCAACTTTTTTCTCATACACTGTCATCTCTTGTCATCTCAGGTGCATCCACCAAGCCATTTCTAGCCATATCTTGTGTATTGTGTGACTATGTCAATAAGTAGCCTCATACATTTGGAAATTTAAGTGGTAAGGGTTTGCTGACCGAGCTGGATTTTATGCTTGGAACATCCTTTGGGTTGGAGTCATAGACAGAGGGGTAAAAATATCATACCTGAGTCTGGCCTCAGAGAAGAATTGCCCTCCTGCAAATCTCTTTGCAAACTGGCCCCAGTGCAGTGGTTATGATAGTGAATTCTAGTCCACAGCTGGGGTTGGACTTCAATTCTTTCCTCTCATGCTTAACGGCTCCATTCATTCCCAGAGGAGATGTTAACACTATGCCTAACCTCAGCCATTGAATTGGCTGGAGGGGCAGGAAACAAGGTTTGGACAAGTCCTGTTGCTTTTGTTTCCTGGCCCTTGATCATATCAGGGGAGGAGCTGGTACTTTTTTAAGGGTACATCGTAAAAGTTACACAGCTCATGGGTTAGCAATGACATCAGCCCTGATAGATCTCAGGAGGGCCATGGGGAACCCAGACCTGCTACAAATCATGTTTACATTTACTGGATCCCATGCTGTTGGACAACATGAAAGACACCATAAGCCCAAGATGCACTTGACTTCCAAACCATGGTTAGTGCAGTCAGGATGAAATAGGCGAATGCACCTCTGAGCTCTGCAGACTGGGGGAACATCTCATCTCAGCCCATAAAGAAGCCCAGTGATGCTGTGGAAGCTCTGAGATGGTGTGCAAAACCCTGTCAAGAAGGTCTGCAGCTGCTGAGAATGTCGCCCTTTTGATTTATCTAATTGCTAGCCTACAATTTCTCTTGACCAACACAAAGGACTCTAAAGTCGCCCAATTATCCTTTGGACACTTTTTAGTGTTTCAGAGACTGTACATAAGACAACAAAAGTGATCCAATGTCTGCCTCTTTGGTGGCTTGGCCACTAAATACATATCAGGTATCAATCCGCTAATGTGCCTTGCAAGTTACCTGTGACCTGATGTTAAAGCAAGACCCTTGAGCTACGCAATACCCTGAAGCCTCCGCTTTCTCACCTCTCGGATTGAGGAACAGTGACACTCATTACTAAATACTCATTTCTTTTTTCTTGGCACCTGATTGCATTGGATCATCCCTGACATCCATACGTGTTGAAGGGGCAATGACTTGCTTGGTGGCCTTTGCAGGGACCAGTTATTGGAGGACTTGTCCATTCACCAAGGCTGCTTTATTTGTAATGATGAAGAGTTGTGGCGGGAACAAAGATTGAAACTGCAAAAGCATTACATTAAGTCTCAGACTTCGGGAGGGCCTATAAGTTGATTAGAGAGGCAACGTTTGTCGGCACAAGAGAAGTAAAGAATAATGCAAAAATTTCCAATCCAGTGTTAGGTTGAGGATGAGTGAATTGCAGGAATCATAGTGTTTGGTCTATGTTGAAAAGAATGATTTAATGTCCCTTAGATGTGAAGGAGTGTGCTGGCCAGGATGACATTGAAGCCTGTAATCAAACTATTACAGATTTCCATGTATGCTATTAAACAGATATTGACTTTCATGAGGTTATATGAAGATTTATTGGCCCAAGAGGTAAATATTGACTGATAAGATGTTGAGGTCAATAATTACCTCCAGGGACAATAAATCTTTATATTCACAGACACACAAATTCAATAGTCAGTGTGGTTTGTTAGATTAAACACAAATTCCAAGTCATTAGATATATCTGGAAATACCTTTTCATAACCATGAATTCTGACAGTTTATAATTCATCTTAAAACAGCATACTTTAAATCAGATTTGATAGAAGTCTAGAAGAGAAAGTTGGTTTTATTTTTAATCATAGCCTTCTGGAAAAAATCATTTCATATATTTCTTCGGGTTGCCTAATTCTGTTCCAGAACTAGACCACTGATTGCCACATGGTAGGCACTCCATATACCATTTTTTAAAAAAATGAAATTACTTGCATGCAATTTGGCATCTAAATTCTTAATTAACAACAAAAACTGATTTTAAAAAATGTATGTTATATAACAGTCTTCAAGGTTTCACATTCACTTACTTCTTCATTACAAAAATATTTATTCAGAACTGATTTTAGGGTAAAGGATATATCTGGAAGAAGATTATTTCACTGATGAAATTGGAATTTGAATGGTTCGTATTAGGTCTTTACCTAAATTAACTCAAAATTTTATTTGAATCAGACAGTAGATTTTCAGTACATGTAAGTTTGATGTAATTGAGAATTTAAGTTTACAAAGAATGATAATACACTAAACACTGAAGTTGGAAGAACTAATCATTCTTTAAGCAATCACTTATTTTGAAAGGATGTATCTAAATGGCAACAGCATCAAGGTCAGAACAATATTGCCTTATGCCAGGGAGAGATGGCATTATGTTTAGGGCTGGTATTGGAACTGCAAGCAAAATAAAGTGTTGGTATACATGTGAATTCCCTTAGGGAATTTACAAAGATGTGAAGCACAGATTATTTCTAAGATGCCTAACATGGTAGCCCCTGCCCACACCCTCCCATATCCAAACTTCAGCCACCCCAGACAGCCATCTTTATTGGGTTAACCACTGTTAACAATGTGTCCATTTTCCACTGTCCTTCTGGACAAAAATGTAGGAGTATCAATAACAATTGAGTTAGTTTAATTTCATTGGTATTACATCCTTCATTAAGGCCAAGTACTCTTACACATTTGATGTTGCTTCTTCCAGCATATTTGTATACCTTAAAGTATACACACACACACACACAAAGCATTTACAAATTACTTAAATGTCTTGTTCTACATGTATTGTTCTACATCTCTCTTTGTACACATTATGTTTTTAATATCTCATTCATAAGCTTTTAAATAATTGGTGATTAAGCTGAATTCCTTAGGAATGGGGGGTGGTTCACATTCTAAAACCTTCCCTGGTTCACCAAATATCTGTTTTTACAATAGCGTTTCTAAAACTGAGATCCCTGTGTGCTATGGAAATAGAAATGGGCCCTAGGGAGACATGTCCATAAACTATTGTGTGTGAATGATTAAAAATGTTTATTTACATCTGCTTGTCTGGAAAGAGACACTGCGGCTTTCATTAAGTTCTTAACAAAGTCCATAAGCTCCAAGTTTGGAATCATTTTTTAAGAGCTCTACTTAATTTAAGTGTCAAAACTAAGGTAAATGTGTTGTTACTTGAAAATGAAAAATAAGGCTGTGAAGAAATCTCCCATGTTAGAAACATCATAGGTGATTTTTTGATTTCATGAATACAGCTTCATCATTCATACATAGACATTTATTTTTTTATATAGAGACCTTTAATAAGCCAAATATAAACACTTAATCCACAAAATCATATAATTGCATCGATGATTACATCATTGACTATTAGAAATATTAGATATCTATTAGTATCTTGTGCAGGGGATTCAATGACCAAAGAGGGTGACTTTATAATTATTTCTACAAATTATCCACTCTGACACCTTTATGGCACAGATGAGCGATGCTGAAACCCAGAAAATTAAGAATTTTGTATATAATCACTGATTTTTGGCTCTAAGGGCATTAAAGTGTTGTGAAGCATTATTTCTATGTTAGTTTTGAAGGGGTGGGTGGGGAAGAAATGTGGTCTTTCTTTTAAGTCTTGATGAGGTTTGGATGTGCACTTTTTGGGAAAATCAAGTGCTTTCTTGTTATTTCCTAGACCTAGTTGGTTTGGAAAACCCTAATCTTTGCATCTGAAAACATGATGCAAAAACATGTTTTACAAATGTTGGATATTTGATTCATTCCACTCTCTGGCCATACACGCAAATGCAGACACCTAACAAATATGCTTTCAGCATGCATGTGCTGGGAGTCTTGGAGAGCACAGATGGACTTGTCCGCACTGAGCCAGTAGATGCCATTAGTCAGGAAGCAATGAGGTGTTAGTAGGATATTGACCTTGTATTTTTGTTTCTTGATTGCTGAAAAGGAGCTTTGAGAAAGAGCTTCCTCCTTCACTTGAATAAATCATTCAGCGACTTTTGGGAAAAGAATTTTAGAGGTAGAAAGTGCAGAAGATCATCTTGACCTATCTTGTAAGTTTACAGGTTAAAAACGAGATGAAAAGACATTGAAAGGTATAACCAGTCATGGGGTTAATTGTGTTGAAGACCCTGAGTTCTTGCTTCCCCTCTCCATGGAGTTTGATGTACCTGTGACTCAAGTTTGTGATTGCGACTAAGTAGTATGTGTGACTGTGGAAGTGGAAGGGACTGTGCTTGGGTTAAAATTGTGTCACTGGAGGATTTAGGCAGATTCAAAGTCACGATCACTTCTAGAGCAGCTAGCAGGTGTGATCAGTGATGAAGAACAACCTCTCCAAGCCTGTGAGTGCAGACAGCCAACACAGACCAGTTACCGCCTTGATTAGGCATCCGTTCTGGGATTTTCTTTCTTACTTTCCTATCTTTGTTTTCAACAACTCACTTTTAAATGTTTTACTTTCTAGGATAGTTTTAGATTTACAAATGGCAAGAACAGGAGAGTGAGTTCTCAGCGGCACACACCCAGAGTTCCCGGATGGGAGCACCAGCTATGGTTTGGAGGAGGTTTGTCTCCCAGGAGTTCATAGGATGGAACCTTCGTTCCCAGGGTGATAGTGTTAAGTGGTAGAAGGACCTGAAAGATGCAGAGGCCAACGGAGGTCAGTGGGGACACTGCCTGATGGAGTTGGAAAATTCTTGTGGGGCCTTAGTTGCTGAGGGAGAGAGAGTAGTTACATAAGAGCAAGTTAGATCTCTCCCCACTTCCTGGCTTCCTGTCTTCCCATGTGGTCTGGCCTTATCACACTCCATTTGCCACTGTGTGATACAGTCAGAGGGGCCCTCATTGGAGTCAGTGCTATACTGTTTGGATTTTCAGCCTTTACAACTATGAGCTAAACAACCCCCTTTTCTTCATAAAGTACCCAGGCTCAGGTATTTTGTTACAGCTGTTCTTTTTCTGTCCTAGGATCTCATCTAGCTATCACATTCCATTTAGTCAAAAGGTCTCCCTATGTTCCTCTTGGTTATGACAATTTCTCAAGATTTCCTTTGCTTTTTCTTGATGATCTTGAAAGTTTTAAAAAATACTGGTCAAATATTTTGCAGAATGGCCCTCAACCGGGATTGTCTAATTAGACTGGTGTTCTGGGTTGTGGGTGAAAGACTCCAGAGGCAACATAACATTGACCTTGACACCTGATTGACATAGTTGTGTCATGTTTCTCTACTCTAAACAAACCTTCCCACCACACCATTCTGTGTTAGGGAGAATCCATAAATTGTTTTGAATTCTTCTGCAAGGGAGATTTCTGTCTCCCTATTTATCAACTTTTATTCATTTTACTTTTATATTTATTATTTGATCACCTTTATGTCAGCATGGACTCATGGATACTTATTTTATGCTTTGGGCTATAACTCAACATGATTTTGTTGCTCAGATCTTTCCAGCTTTGGCCACTGAGGGCTATCTCAGCTGGCCCCTGTGCTGCTCTGACTTGCTGTCACAGATGTGGGTTTGTTTTTGAGTAACTCCTTCCTTGCTAGCACTACATGTCGCTCCAGTCTGGTCTTGTATATTTCCTGCCCCAATCCGAGACTACTGACTCACTTCCCATATTTATTTAAAATGTATTTTACAGTGGGATACTATTTGTATGTGTGTATGTGTGGTTAAAACCACTGTCTGGATGGCTTCCACTTACCACTGGGTTCTTTCCACACTCTTCTGGCTGTTCAGTGCCCAGGGAAGCTGCCCTGCCTGGACCTATGAAGTGGCCTTGCAGATGGGGCTCTCCAGCGGAAATGGGAGGGAGCAACCACAGTGAGCCTGGGCTACATTCCTCCGCTCTTTTCCTAAAGTGGGGGACCTCTAGGCTTGGGCTCCCATTAGGCAATCCTCTTCACATGGCCTTCTCTGTCCCTACTGCCCCTGCTTCTTCCCACCTCCCTAGACCCCACCTCCATGTCTTGACCCACTCAGTTACAGGGGTAAGAGTGTTCCTTGTCCACTAGCCCAGGGACACTGCTCTGGATCTGGTGGTTTCTGTCCATCTCACCCTTACATTTGTAAACTTAAAATAAAAAAAAAAAAAGTTAAACTCCCAAAGAATCTTAAAGTGAGGTTGTCATCTATTTCCAGATCTTTCCTGTATCTTTTTGGAATAAGGTAAGAGGATATTTAAGGAAGGAAGAAATAAAGGATGAACGGAGGGAGGGATTGGCTCAAAGAGCATTAGAGTGAAGAAGAGAGGAAGAGGGAGAGAGACTAAGAAGAAGCAATCCATTTTGTGACAACTTGAAGGAAGATACTCAGGATCAGTGGCAGGGAACAGGTTTGCGTCTGCAGCCAATTTATTCCTCATATGCTAAATAACAGTTTTAAGTCCATGTGGAGCTAGACCATTTTGTCTTAGAATTTAACTTTAGAGCTAATGATGTTAATATGTGGAGTTATTATTAATAACTCTTATGGTATTCTGACAATGTGTTAGACACAGAATTCTCAAGTAGATTAAGAGCAAACGTTTCTTATTAGTATGAAACAACTGTGCAAGTTCCATATTTCTGCATTTATGAGGATTCATACTTTCATTAGCATTACTTTGGATATCTTCTTAATGAAGGGAAAATTCTTATCCTAGACAATTCTTTAGTGTTTTTAATAAAAGTGACATATCGTGCTCTTGCTTAACATGCTCATATTGAATTTTAACATTTCCCAAAAATACTGAAATGCAAACACAACTAACCATGTAAAGCAAGCTATTGATGCATTTTTTACTGCTTGGCAACTATGTACAGGAGCACCAAATATAAATTGTATATAAACTGTGAGTTTTATTGATGAGTGAACTGGGTGCAGAGAGACTAAGTTACTTGCTAAAAATTATACAAAGACCATAAAGGCAGAAATCACACTGCTGAAATTGGAATATGGGTCTTCCTAACTATACAACCTGTGATCTTTTAATTACACCAGTAGTTATTATTAGCATTACTCTTTGGGGGCAATTAATTCAGAAGCATTCAGCATGCTTAACTTGAAATTTCATTTTTGTGATGATTTCATTTTATAGTGTTCACTATATTTAGAATTGAAAGCATTATATTTCAATGAACTAAAATGCCTTTCAAAAACTTCTAAAGTAGAATAGTCTACGACTAATTCTCATGTAAGAATAAGACAAAGTTGGTTTTGATTACCTCTCAGTATTAAGGCATTTAATTTTGATTTTTTAAAAAAAAACAGTCAAAACTGTATTTGTGGGAGCGAAAAATAAAACCAGCATTCCCTTCTCTTCCTGAAATGTTGAACCTGTGGGATTTACTTGATCCAACTTCTGCTTGGTGAAAGAGAATGGGGTAGGTTGTTTTCATCTGAGGAAAGGAGCTAATTTGCACACATTCAGTATGAGAGTTTTCTTCAGAGCTATTAAGACCAGTATTAACAGAGACTTTGCCTTGGAAAACTTCTTTTCTAAATAATGATGTGTTAACCACCTGGAATATGGGTCTTTTTGTGTGAGTATGGGGTGGGAGGAGGCAGTGCTGAGGATCAAATCCAGGGCCTTGTAAATGGCAGGCAAGTGAGTTACAGTCCTTACCTCAAATAAATTGTTTCTTTCTTTCATTCATTGAACAAATAATTTTAAATGTTTTATTTTAACAGAGGTTTTGGGGGATTGATGTTCTACCAGACTTTGCAACAAAAGAGGTGACCTTTATTTAGGTCACTGTAAATGCAACCTTTACTTAGTCACTACTGGTTATTATTGTGACAAAATCTACTTCTCAACTATGTTAAACCACTTTTTGATCCAGTTATCCCACTCCACGGTTTATACCCAAAGAACTTAAAATCAGCCTACTACAGTAACACAGCCATATCAATGTTTATAGCAGCTCAGTTCACAATAGCTAGATTGTGGAACCAACCTAGATGCCCTTCAACAGATGAATGGATAAAGAAACTGTGGTATATATATACAATGGAATATTGTTCAGCCATAAAGAAGAGTAATATTATGGCATTTGCAGATAAATGGATGGAAGTGGAGAATATCATGCTAAGTGAAATAAGCCAATCCCAAAAAACTAAAGGCCAAATGAATGTTTTCCGTGATAAGTGGATGATGATATATAATGGGAGTGGGAGGGTTGGAGGTGAGAGACGGATGGAGGAACTTAAGATTATGTAGAGGGAAATGAGGGGAAGGCATGAAAAATGGCGGAATGAGACAGACATCATTACCCTATGTGCGTGTATGATTACACAAATGGTGTGAATCTACATAGGGCACAACCATAGAAACGAAACGATGCACCCCATTTGTGTACAATGACCAAAATGCAATCTGTAAAAACAAAAAAAAAATAGTTAAAAAAATTTTCAAACAGTGTGGTGCGGATCTGTCTTTTAAAAAATCTGTCCACATTTCCAACAGAAGTTGTAAATGGCTCCGAGACCCTAGAGGAACAGGATGAAAAGGTGCTATGAGATCTGAGTTCTTCCTATGGCCAAAGCTGCCATCTTGCAAAATCAAAGAGCCTGGGAGTTGGGAGAGGTGAAGACTTTCTCAGGACCACAGAACCAAAATAAGGTTTGGACTTACTTAACTTTCTGGCTCCTGGGTTTACTCAAACAGTTTACTGATTTGTATAGCACTGTACTCCTTCATTTCTTTCTGACTTCCTTGAAGGTATTCTTACCTTACTCCAAAAAGATCTTGGAAAATAAACTAAGAGAGCAATTTACTAATCCATTGGCTCATTTGATTAAGAAATACTTAAGACCTTCTTCTTGGGGTGGAGGTCAGGAAGGGCAGGGCATACGTGGTGAGCAGAAGAGACGCATCTCTCACCTGGTGATGCTTCAGCCCAATTATGTTCAGAATCTATGGTAGGATATTCACTAATGGGACCATATGAAGTAACTCTAACATAATTCCTTAAGTTGATTGATGTATAAGTATGGGGAAGTGCAACCAGCTGATAACTGGGGAACAGACCAGGACGTCATGAGAGAGAAGAACAGGATTTTCTAAAATTGTGTGGGAAGGAGAGGGCCCAGTTAGGATGCCCAGCTCCAGGTGAGGACAGGCACGAGGAGCAGAGCAAGCCAGGTCCCAGAGGTCAACATCACAAAACAAAGCAGAAAAGGGATTTCCTAGAGGAAATTTATAAACTTGTAAATAAATAAATGATGCAATATATATATTTTTTTCCGTTCTGAGTTGGTGCCGATGATGGCTCCGCACTTTACTCGTATGAATTGCTGGAATCCTCAGCCCATACTGTGAGACAGGGTAGTGCAGCTACCGTGTCTTTACAGAAGAGGGGACGCAGGATCACGAGGGTTAAAACTCTCACCAAAATCGTACATGGGGGATTGATGGGATGGAACTCAAGCCAGGGTGCACGGCGCCAGTGTCCCAGCACCTAGTCACAATCCCACATTCTTTCTGAATGGAAAGCAAATAGTGGGTATTTTATGCCCTCTATTCCTTCCCCATATTTGCAATTCAGTTTCTACAGTTGGGAAAAATTACTCAAACCCCCAATTTGAATTTATGCCTTGTCATACTGTATTTGCTTAATGAATGCAACCTCTATATTTCCTTTCATTTGTGGGTTTATGAACGTCAGCATCATACTTTATATGTGGTTTGATTTTTTAAAAAAATGCCTAACCTGTCATAATTAAAGATACCCACTTTGGACAAAAACACTTCTCTCCGACTTGTAACAATCCAGCACTAAATATATCCAAATAAATAAATAAATAAACTAACCCAGGAGCGGAGACAAGCGGCACTTTATATTCTTAATGCTCCCGCTATTAAATAACGGCCCCTTGCCCAGTTTCTGCGCTGGTCTTCTTCTCCTAGGTTTCCCCCTGTATCATTTTTGTGGCTGCTTCATTTCTGTTTAATATTTGCTTATTTTTGTTGAAATCCCCAGTGCTGAAACCCACAAACCAAACAAATACTAATGGAAAATTCGGAGCAGCTCAGATGTCCTTGGAGACACTCAATTTTTTTTTTTTTTTTTTTGTTTGCCACCATTTGTCATCCTCTGCTCCGAGAGATCAACAGTTTTTAGCACACAGATCAATATTCTCTTAACCCAGACCTAATCTGAGGAGAGCTTCCCTGGGTTTCACCTTGGCCTACTCCTCTCTCCTGGAGTTGCCCTTTCTTCTCCCCCTAGCAATAATTTTGTCTGAGTAAGACAGCAATTTTTCATCCTTTGGTCAAAACTGGTGACAAAAGAGGGAATAATGGTTGCTGACATACGAAATGATGGATTTGACACATGGCGTGCTGAGCTGGGAGCTTTCACGTGCCAAAGGAGAAAGACAGATAAGCAGACTCCTGGTTCTCTTGCATCCCGGCTCCCCCTGCCCGCCCCACCCTGCTATACCAAAGCCACCTCTGCCATCCATTTTTTTTTCTTTTCTTTCTTTCTTTTTTTTTTTTTTTCCACCTTTTTCTTGAAGAAAGTTTCGTCCCTGACTCTGGGTAGGAAGCCAGTCCATGCTCTGCTCTCCTGCCCAAAATAAACATTTCTCCTTCCTGCAAAAATGATCAATCTCTGCCCTTTTCTGCAGCACAGGGAGGGCAATACAGCCTGCTGCTTGAGGAAATATTAACAAATATAGCCAGCGAGAGGGAAACAGATGGGACGGAGAAATTGAACCAGCAGATTTCTGGACAGTGTTCAACGAGAGGAGTCTTATAATACGGAAACAGAACTGCTCTTTAATTTTCGTGAGCATCAATAGTCAGGAAACACCTCTCCCCAGCCTCCTGGTCTCATATTAAAGCCTCCACACAGGGGCACAAAAGGGTCCCTTTCTTAACCACTCTGGCAAAAGCAAATGAAGGCGTACAAAAGCAAGTGCCAGGCACACTGGCAACTGGGTTCCGGCTCCTTGGACAGACGTGGTAACTTGCCTGCCACAGAGCGGGGGCTCCAGCCCAGGATCCTCTTACATCTTTACACACAAAAGCTTCTTTCAGAATCTAAACTCACTAAACAGGAACAATTTCTGCTCCTGCCCGGGCCCCTCAGGAGCATGTGTTCACATGGAGAATCCTGCGACATGTGTCCATCGCCTGCCTTCAGTTATTTGTGTTCTTCGGATTTGCAAAGCCACAGCCACGGGGACCTCCCTGGGTCACCAGCAGCCTGTAAGAGACAGCAAGTACGATGTGCTTCCCCCGGGAACGTGCTTTTCCCTCAGCTCTGACTCCCTCCGTTCTTCTTTCCCTGATCGATGTATTGGCTGAGTGGGAAGCTACAGCTTTTTCCCTATGACAGTGTCCCCAGGAAAGTGTAGATGTCACCCCCCGCCACTACCCCACCCGAAAACACACAGATATTCGAAGGCCAATGCTCTCTGCAAAGTCACAAAAGAGCTACTTGGTACTTTTCAAAGATAAAGTTTTGGAAAGGATTTTTTTCAACCTTCTTCCCAAAAGGAGTGTTGTTGTCGAAAAACTCTAACCTCCCCAAGTCCGTGCCTGCTCCACGCATAAGGAAAAGATTACAGAGACATGATCAAATGCGCGTTTTTAGTCGTTGAGCCAGCTTTCTTCCTTTGCTCTCCCTCTCTCTCTCCTCTGCGTGTGTGTACGTGTGTTGATGAAAAACACTTTTCCAGGAATACATAATTCGGCACATTCTATAGTATTTTTCACAGTTTCTACATGTTTGACATTTTAGCCAAAACTATTTGGATGGGAAGTCAAATTGACAAATTCTGATATGTTGCTCTCAATAAAGGAAAGTAACAGAGAACTTTTTTTTTCTTTTGAATAAAGGAAAGTTTTGGAGGGACAACTTTTTAATAATTTTTAAGAACTTCGAGATTTAGTACCAATAGTTCCTGGGAGATAATAAAATGATGTTTTCAGATGTCTAAAATATCTTCAAATAAGGATGATGTGAAGATAAGAAAGTAGCTGAAGTTAAGTCATTGAACACCCACAGAAATCAGCATCCCATAATGAGAAGCATTAGCTAGAAAACAAGTATAGAGTAAGCGGTTGTTTGATTCTTTTCCTCTTGGGCAGGATTTCTCAGCAGATTGCCTGAAGTTTTTGCTAGTTTGCTTGTTTTCAGTTAATTGTGAGGCATGATGTAGAGTGCACTTCTTTAGTCTAGGAGCCCCTTAGTGAAAACAGCACAATGATCTTTTGGCATTTTTTTTTTTTTTCTACTAGCAATTTCAAGTACAGGGTCGCTGAAAAGTAGAATCATTTTTGAACACGCACCCCGAGGCCACAGAACAATGAAGAACGTTGTGAGGGAGTCGATAAAATAAAAATAAAACCACACTACCGTTCTTTGGAAAGCAATCATATTGTTCTTAGTGGCCCCCAAGCTCACCTTGGCCTGTTTTCCCATCTGTGAACTGAACTCCCCTTGAAGACGGACGGACTCTGTGGGCACCGAGGACAGAGCTGAGAGGTGCCCCCACCTCTCTCAGAGGCTTTTTTTTTTTCCCCTGCAGAAAAGGGGTCCCCTTCATATGGGAGAATTTGCAGACACTTTTCGTATGACTGTTTCTTCCCCAGAGAATTTGTGATAGGGATGATTTGCTAGAAGTACCTCCCTTGCTTCCCACTGGCTCGGTCCTTGTAGAATATAAAGAGTTAAGATGATGTTTCTTGTTGTAGAATTAATCAGATTCATATTAGCAGTAGTAAATGTCATGTTGGCACCTTTTCCTTCTCACACGTTACAGTTTCAAGTCTTTGCTATGAGGACATAATGAAGTCAAGATATGCAGTGCCATATACCGCGCAGTTTTTTGTCAGTCTGCATAAGAAATGAATTGTATCTGCTACCAAGGGGGTCAGGGGAGCAGCGAGTGAAGAAGACTGCTTAGAGAAATGACACGTCGAGGAAACAAAAACTTATTTGTTAGTACTTTCTAGGTTGGATTGCCTTTTGGGAAATAAAACGTTCACAAATGCTCCTTTGGTTACATTTCATTGCTACTGACCACACGGCTTTGAAGGTCTCCCGGCTGGGTTATTGAGATCAATAAAATAAAAATGAGGCAAATGTGAGCCCAGTCCAGAGAGGGAATCCTGGCCTCCACTCTGCACTGGGGACACTGTGGTCGGGTGGCTGTGGGTTCAGCTCTGGAGTCCCCCTGTCTGGGAGTGGAACTCTCAGCTCCACCGGGGAGCTAGCTTTATCTTCATTGAGTTGGATGAGGAGATACCCATGCCTATCAGAGATGATTCTGGCAAAGGCGAACACCCCAGCCTCATGGAAAGTACTCCATATAGGCTGCGGTTAGATAGTGCATGGACTGGATGTCTCCATAAATATTAGCCGTGGATATGGATTCATTGATTCTTCAACTGACTCAACAAATGTTTATCCATCACTTGCTAGATTGAATCTTCAGGAGAGTCAAGAAAAGAATTAACTTGAGTCAGAAGGATGGAGATAGGTGATATTCTAAAATGTGACCCTGCAGAAAGCCACCGTATCTGGGAGAACAGTACAGCAGCTCATGGCCTGGTGGCTGAGGAGAAATGAGCCCTAGCTTACCAGCCCCTTCAGGGTTGGATGGTAGCATCGGAGGAGGCCTCTGGGTTGCCAGCCATGGTCACCGCCTATGTGGGACATCGTTCCTCTTCCCTTGGGATATCCTGTGCTTTTAAAAACCAATTCCTTGGTTTTTCCTTTGCAGCGTTCTTTCTCTCCCAGAAACATCCAAAAGCTTCTGTTCATCTACCTGCAGCCCTTTAAGCAGATAAAACATCTTTTCTCCCTTTTCCCAGGATCACATCATCTGGCAGCATGCAGGGAAGCAAGGGCAACTTGGGATAATAAGTGTTTTTGTCAAAAAGGTATAACATTATCTTGACTTACAGATCACACCACTTGGCACTTTATTGCTATAGTTTTTAATTGCCCCTTATTGATCTATGATTCACACGTAATATTTACCAATTTAAGTGTGCAGTTTGATCCTTTTGATGCAGTATAAAGGTACAGCACATTCTCATCACCTGGAAAGCTCCCCTTATCCTTCTCTGCATTGATTTCTTTCCTTCTTCTGCCCCACGGTAAATACTGATCAACTTCTTTTTACTACACTTTTGCTTTTTTCTAGAATTTCATACAGATGGAATCAGAAAGTGTATTGTCTTTTGTACCTGACATCGTTCACTTACCAAAATGCTTGGGAATTCATCTGAATTGTTAAATATCAGGAGTTCCTGCCTTTTCTTTGCTGAGTACTATTCTGTTGTCTTCTATACCACAACTGGTGTACTCTCCAGATAGATGGGAATTCTGGTTATTTCAGTGTTTTACAATTAGAAGCAAACATTATGAACTTTTATACTCATCTTTGCAATCAGATGTATGTTTTTATTTTTATTGGGTAAATATCTAAAAATGGGATTCTGAGTCATATAGTAAGTTTTTGCATGACTTTTGAAGAAATTGTCAAATTCTTTCCTAAAGTTGCATGCTCTTTTATGTTCCTGCCAGCCAAGTATAAGTAAGTAGTGCTAAAAAAATGAAAAATAATTTTTGGGTTTTTGAGAAGAGTTCATTTAACTGCAAGCTTTGAAATCAACCGATTACTACTGAGTAATGTTTAGGCTCCGTGTGGAACTACCAGTTCTTTGAGAATATCATCATTGACATTCATAAATAGCTTTAACTTAAGACTCATGCTGAGCAGAGATATAAGCAGACTGTCATGAGGGTTTATGAGGAGAAAGTGAGATAATTTCAATCAACTATTGTTTTAACTTTTTGGGGGGGTCAGGTAGTACCAGGGTGAAACCCATGGGCACTTTAACCATTGAACCACATCCCTAGTCCTTTTTATTTTTTTATTTTGAGGCAGGGCCTCACTAAGTTGCTGAGGCTGGCTTTGAACTTGCGATCCTCCTGCCTCAGCTTCCCAAGTCACTGGGATGATAGCTGTTCACTACGGTGCCCAGCTTGACTTTAGTTTTGATTGACAGTTATGATTATGTGTAATGATGTGTTTATTAGGATCAAACCTTCCATGCGGCACGGCCTCCTCTGTTCACCTGCCTCATTTGCCTTACAATTGTAGTAACAGTGCCTGATGTGTTTCAGGACCCCGGGCACAATCCTAGGTGTTTCATTCATTTTGCATTGAAAATTCTATGCCAGCTTTGCTCCTTCAAGGACAGGTATCTATGTGAATGGTGGCATTTGGAATTGTCCAAGGCCTCCGAACTCTAATGGCAGAAATCCAGCTATTATCCCCATTTTACAACTGTATATATATAGGAACCTGAATGGGAATCTTGAGGATGGAGTCCCAAGGTCCTGGGATGACAGAGTGTTGTGTTAGGTAAGATCAGACTGAAGGGAAACCATATTGATTTGAATATTACATTTAGATCAAACGAGACAGCAGTCAGGGGGGCATACCTGAGTCCCCAGAGCCCAGAATCCAGCAGGTACTAGACCCGGGGCACCCAGGGCTGGCCCTCAGCACTGGCCACTGGAATGCACTTAGCGTGGACAGAACAAGGTGAAACCTGGGGCCCAGCTGTCCTGACCTGAAGGCAGGTTTGGGGAGCCCAAGCGAGCCAAGGACATCAGGCTGCCAGCTCAGGACACAGAGGCGATTGAGTGACCCAAAGCAAGACTAGCACCTCCAGTACCCTCATTCCTGACTCTAACAGGACACACCACTCCTCCCTAAACATTCCCCTTGTCTCTTGATCTCTGCCTGAGAGATTCCACCCTGTCTCAGGTAGAATCATTCCAAACAGCTGAAGCAGTAATGTGTGTCCATCTGGGGACATTTTTATCCCAGCAACCACGAAACTGAAAAATGTCTCCTTGGATGCAGAAGGTACTCAACTCTTCAAAAGACCAAAGACAGATTATGACAATCTACTTTAAAGCCACGCGATGGACAAACGGCTAAGTTCTTAAATATGTAAATAATCATAGATCTATAACACAAGAATAAAATCGTCGATGCAGGGGTTTAAAAGTGAGAAATTACATGCCAGGAAATGGGTGCAGCCAGAATACTGCTGACATCAGATAAAGAAAAATATGAAGAATAAAAGAAAGTATTACACACTCGAGATTAGAACAGTCATGCATCTCTACCCACAAAATAACACCACAAAGGGCTATTTAAAAATGTTTAAATTGAAAATTAGAGGAAGATTTTGATAACTCTTTTCTCTCTTCAGCAGATAAAGTGGATAAAAATTAAGACATGCATCCAACTTCGGAGTCTACAAAGAATTTATGTAGACTTCAGAAGCATTGGAGACACCTATGTAAGTTTTAAAAAACATTTGTTGGGTCCGTATGATGAGCCAAGAGCATTTATATATAATATATTCTTCAGAATAATCCTGTGATGTAGCTGTTGTACCAGATTTGCTGATAAGGAAACTAAAATCGAGAAGGAAAGAGACTATCTCGGTTTGAAAATGTAGGCATTTTTTTAACTTTCTTTCTTTGAACCAACTTGAGACTTCTAGAAAAGTTGTGAATGGAGCATCGTTACCCCAGATTCCTCAGCCAGCTTCCCCCCGAGTCCACATCTTCCTTAACCATACTAAATGATCAAAGCAGGACATTAACATTGGCACACCACACGACTGACTGATGACATTCTTCAAATTTCATGGGTTTTCTACCCTAAGAGCCCCCGCAGGATCCTGTCCTGCCTTCCTCTTTGGTCTTCCTCAGAACACATTTGCTCACTTTTATTTTCTGCTTCGTGATCTTGCTACCTTCAGAGAGCGTTTGTCATGTGATTGTACAACGCCCCTCAATTTGGGCTCAGCGAGTGTTTCATTAATGGGACTGCTGTGCCGTTTCGGCAGGTGTCCCCCACTACCCTGTTGCTTCCTCCTCAGAGTGTCAGTCCACGGTGTCACAGGTCACAAGGTCAGCAAGCTCAGAGGTTGCTGAGGTTGGCTTTGTTCACTTGCTCAAAATAGCATCTTTGAGTGTCTCCAACTCTAACGTACCTACTTTCTGTGACGAAGAAGTCTCTTAGGATATGTGCACAAAGACCATGCAAACCCTGTTGTTTTTTATCCCTCAACTCTGAGACAATTTGTAAAAATTGACCATTTGCCAGAAACAACGTTAATAAAATTAACTGCATAAGGTAAAATTTATAGGTGTCACATTCTCTGAGAAAAGAATGCTTGTCATAGAACCACAGTAACTCCACGTTGAAATGTATAGAGTAACACTCTAAATATATTAGGACAAATATGGAACCAGTTTATGATTTCACATTAATATATGGAAAATTGGAAAAAATCTTGAAAATGTGAAAAAAATAAAGTCCATTTTAAAATAATGGGATTGTGCATGATGTATCTCCAAATCTGATAAATGTAAATTGCCACATTCAAAGGGAAATTCATATCCTTAAATTCCCATTAATTAATTCAAGAATGTTTTGTGTTTGCCACCTATATACTACAACCCTACATTAATGGTGAGTAGAATAGAACAGACATGATCCCTGGTACATTGATAATGATAAAACAAATTAACCTTTCATCTTAAGAAGGATTTGGATCTGGGTGCAGTGGTGCGTGCAGTGGAGGCTGAGGCAGGAGGATTGTGAGGTCAGCAACTTAGCAACTTAGCAAGGATCTAAGCAACGCAGTGAGAGCCTGTCTTTAATAAAAAATATAAAAAACAAGGGCTGGGGGTGTTGCTGAGTGTTTAGTGCCCCTGGGTTCAATCCCTGGTACAAAAAAAGAGAAGCTTTGGGGGAAACTATTTTAAATAAATCCACAGGGAAAGAAGGAGAAAAACAAGGAAATGGAATAGAAAACAAAGAAAGAGTAGAATTAACAAGGAGACAATAAAGTCAAATTCTGTCTTCTTAGAAGTGCAATCAAACATGTCAGGGTTAATCAGAAAAATCCCCAACAGCATCAGAATCCATGAGCTCAGTAAGAAAAGAACAAATCTTCTCTAAATTTAGGGGAAAAAATTAAGAAGGGATACAGACATGCAATTCATAGAACATACAAAATTGCCATAGATAATTTAAAAATTAAAGCAATCTATTGATAATTTTAAAAATTTTCAATTCATTAATTATTTAAAAATTAATTCATTAATTATTTAAAAATTAAAACAATGAGATCATGGTTCTCCCTATGACCCCACACTGATAAAATATGGGAGACACCCCAAGTTGCTTAGATGAGTGGAGAACAAACCCACAATGGAGGGATGTTATTGGTTTATTATTTCTGATGGAAAATTTTCTCACTGTTCTATCAAACACTCTTAAATTACATCTTGCCCTTCTCTAAGAAATCTTAAGATCTTATGTTAAGGATATGATCATTCATAGATTGAAACACAATAATATTCATCATCGGAGAGGGGATAATAGTGGAAACAACAGAGAAAACCCTATGTATCCAATCGTTAGGAAATGGATTCCTTAAGTAGATGGATAGGTGAAATGGAATACACAGACATGAAAAATAATAGCATAGGAGAATATTAGGAGTAAAAAAGTATCCCCTGGTTATTTTAGGTTATTGAAATTTTTTCCCAGTGTGATTTTTACCATAGTCATAGCAGGTATTAACTTATACACCTACGTCAAACATCCCTGCCACTTCAGTTCAGGCAGGGTCTACACACACACACACACACACACACACACACACACACGTGTACTTTGTACAGATTTACATACAAGTATACGTAAATCAAACTGGCTTTACATCTAAATTCTGGACTCCTTTTACCTCGACATTTAATCTCTGTACCGCTTATTTCTTTTTTTTCCTCTGAGAAGAAGAGAGTTCTTTGAAAGAATTTTGAATTCTTAATGTAAGTCTTGAAAAATGTGGCTTATTTATTCCCCTTTATTATGCACTTGTCCATATTTCTCCTCTATTTTTCCTTCCTTTGGCCTTGACTTTCCCCTCAGTGATTTTCTATCAAAATGACTTCTGCATTCTTAAAAATTCTTAAAAATAATAAATTCTACAACTCTCTCCTTGGCTCCGTTAGATGGCTTGATTTAGATTTTCCATTACCTTTTGGACATTTGCTTCCATTTATTCTTGTCCTTATTTCCATTTGAGTCATTCAATTCTTTTTTTTTTTTTTACTTTTAAATGTTCACTATTTTTACTTTTCTTTGGTGCATTTTAATGAATGCACAGCATATGTCCACCACAAATCATTCTGCTGGATTATTCTTATCTTTATTACTATTATTATTTTTATTTTTCTGAGTCATTTAATTCTTACTGGTGTTTCTTTCTGGCTGCTTCTGTTGCAATGACACACATCTACACCGCTCCCTTTTTCACAGTTAGAGGCCAGCGCTTGACTAACTGGCAAGGTTGGAGAAACAGTTCCCATTTTGAGGATTATTGCATCCATTTTTTTCTGTCAAAATGTGAACAATGGGTTCTTGGCCTCTTCCTGTCATTGTGGCTCTGCAACCCCCACTGGAAAGCTCCCTCCGCACTCCTCACTGCCTCGGTGAATAGAGACAGGAGCGACAATTGGGGACCATCTCCTAGCAAACTCAGAAAACAGGAAACGTCGTAGTCCCTGGTAGAGAGGAAGCAAAGGCTCCCATGATGATTTCAAGGATGAGTAACATCGGAGAAAAAAGACAGGTACCTTTACATCAAATCGGCTCAGTGTAAAGTGAATTGGAGGAGTAAACAAAGATTTGAGAGTCCAGAACAGCCCCAGCCTCCCAGCCTAATCCCAGGGAAACAAGTCCTAGGAGACCACATTCCTTAGGTAGGTGATTCAGGCAGTCACAATTTTGCTTGAACTTTTTTTCTAGCATTTAATAGGTGGTTAAGACAGGAAATCTAGGCATACAGGGAAAGTTTCTGTTCATCAATTTTCTCGGAAAAAAAAATAATTTAATCATGTTGGAACACCAGACCATTGAAGGATTAATTCCCATTGTGTATGTGGAGAAAGTTCTGCCCTATCCAGAATCCCCATTGCAAGAATATCTAGATTAGTTGTTTATTTTTTTGGTTCTCTCTTTACTTATACTGACAGCAGAATCCATTTTGATAAAATTTTATATTCACGGAATGTATCTTATTCTAATTAGGACCCCATTCTTGTGAGTGCACATGATGGTGGGATTCACTAAGGTATTTTCATATCTGAACATAGGAAAATTATGTTAGATTCATTCCATTGTCTTTCCTGTTCCCATACCCCCCTTCCCTTCGTTCCCCTTTGTCCAATCTACTGAACTTCTATTCTTCCCCTACCCCCCTTTTATTGTGGTTTAGCTTCCACAAATCAACAAAAATGTTCAATCTTTGTTGTTTTTTTTTTTTTTTTTGAATTGGCTTATTTTACTTAGCATGATAGTTTCCAGATCCATCCATTTACTGAAAAATGTCATAAAGTCATTTTTCTTTATGGTCAAGTAGAATTGCATTGTGTATGTATACCACATTTTCTTTCTCCATTCATCTGTTGAAGGGCATCCAGGTTGGTTCCCTAGCTTAACTATTGTGAATTGAGCTGCTATAAGCATATGCAGTATGCTGATTTTAAGTCCTTTGGGTATAGGCCAAGGAGTGGGATAACTGGGTCAAATGGTAGTTCCATTCCAAGTTTTCTGAGAAATCTCCATATTGCTTTCCAGAGTAGTTGCAACAACTTACTGTCCCACCAACAATGCGTGAGCATACCCTCTTCCTCACATCCATGCCAGCATTAATTGTTACTTTTATACTAGATAGTTGCATTCTGACTGAAGTGAGGTGAAATCTCAGTGGAGTTTTAATTTGCATTTTTCTAATTGCTAGAGATGTTGAAAATTTTTTTCATATATTTATTGACCACCCATATTTCTTCTTTTGAGAAGTGTCTGTTCAGTTCCTTTGCCTATTTATTGATTGGGTTATTTGTCTTTGTGTGTGTGTGTGTGTGTGTGTGTGTGTGTGTGTGTGTTCAGTTTTTGAGTTCTTTACATATCCTGAAAATTAATGAAGTGCAGGTAAGAAGGATTTTCTCTCATTCTGAAGATTCTCTGTTTAAGTTTTTGATTAGTTCCTTAACTGTGAAGAAGTTTTTAGATTGATAGCATCCCATTTATTGATTTTAATTTTATTTCTTGTGCTTTAGGCATCTTGTTAAAGAAGTCAGCTCTTGAGTCAATATGTTGAAATGTTGGGCTTACCTTTTCTTCTAGTAGGTTCAGGGTTTCTTGTCTAATAAGTAGGTCTTTGTTCCATTTAGAGTTCGTTTTTGTGCAGGGTGAGAGATAGGGATTAACTTTCATTCTGTTACATATGGGTTTCCAGTTTTCCCAGCACCATTTGTTAAAGAGGCTATCTTTCCCCCAGGGTGTGGTTTTGATGCCTTCATGTAGTATGAGGTAACTGTATTTATGTGAGTTTGTCACTGGGTCTTCTGTTCTGTTCCATTGGTTTTCTTGCCTGTTTTGGTGCCAATACCATGCTGTTTCTGTTACTATAGCTCTGTAGTATAATTTAACAACTGGAATAGTGATGCTTCCTGCTTCATTTTTCTTGCTAAGAATTTCTTTGGCTATTCTGGGCCTTTTATTTTTCCAAACAAATTTTCCGACAGTTTTTTCTATTTCTGTGAGGAATGTCATTGGAGTTTTGATGTGAATTGCATTGAATCTGCCTGTTGCATTTGGTAGTATGGCCTATTTTGACAATATTAATTCTGCCTATCCAAGAACATGGGAGATCTTTCCATCTTCCAAAATGTCTGTCTTTAGTGTGCTGTAGTTTTCATTGTAGAGATATTTAACCTCTACAGTCCACCGTGATCAAGTGGGTTTCATCCCAGGGATGCAAGGTTGGTTCAACATGTGGAAATCAATAAATGTAATAGCTCACATAAATAGACTTAAAGACAAGAACCACATGATTATCTTGATAGATGCAGAGAAGGCGTTTGACAGAATACAGCATCGATTCATGTTTAGAACACTGGAAAAAGTTAGAATGACCATACTCAACATCATAAAAGTTATATATGGCAAACCTAAGGCTAACGTCACTCTAAATGGAGAAAAACGGAAAGTATTTCCTCTGAAAACAGGAACAAGATAGGAAAGACCACTTCCATCACTTCCATTCAAATTAATCCTTGAAATTCTAGCTAAAGCAACCAGGAAAAGAAAGAAGTTAAAGTGACATGAATAGGAAAAGAAGAGCTCAAACTATCTCTGTGATGACAGGATTTTATATTTAGAAGACTCAAAAAAACTTCTCCAATAAACTTCTAGAACTCATAAATAATTTTAGCAATGTAGCAGGATACAAAATTAACACCCATAAATTAATTGCATTCCTATATACCAATGATGAATCAGCTGAAAGAGGAATTAGAAAAAACTGCCCCATTCACAATAGTCTCAAAAAAATAAAATAAAATACTTAGGAATCAATGTAGATTAGTTTGTTCATAAAGAAAGCTGAAACTAAATTGAATTCTTTATAATTAAATCGAAATTCCAAAGTATTGAAACTTCAGGAGCTTCTGTCTTCATTTACATTCTAAAATCTGTTAAATACTTAAATTGGATACTTCAAATTTCTAAGAAAATATTTATTTATTTATTTTTTTATCCAGGAGTAGGAGTCCCTGTTTGCCCTTAGCTCATTATGGTTTGCTGCTTGTCCCCTTGCTTTCTCTATGTACTGGGAATAAGATAACTATGGTCTAGTCCTCACATTGGAAAGACACACATTCTAATTATTCCTTTCCCCCAAGTAGCCTTTTTTTAATTTAATTTTTTATTTTTAAAAAATTTTTTTAATTTGGCTTTTAATTTTTTACAGATTGCATTTTGATTCATTGTACACAAATGGGGTATATAATTTTGTTTCTATGGTTGTACACAATGTAGATTCATAACATTCGTGTAATCATACATGTACATAGGGCAATGTTGTTTGTCTCATTCCACCATTTTTCATATCCCTCCTCCCTCTCATTTTCTTCTACATATTCTAAAGTTCCCCAATTATTCTCTCATTCCCCACACCCACCCCCATTATATATCATCCTCCACTTATCAGGGAAAACATTCGGCCTTTGGTTTTTTGGGCTTGGCTTATTTCACTTAGCATGATATTCTCCAGTTCCATCCATTTATTTACAAATGCCATAATATTATTCTTCTTTATGGCTGAATAGTATTCCATAAAGAACATATATACCAGAGTTTCTTTATCCATTCATCTGTTGAAGCACATCTAGGTTGGTTCCACAAACTAGCTATTGTGAACTGAGCTGCTATAAACATTGATGTGGCTGTGTTACTGTTGTTTGCTGATTTTAGGTCCTTTGGGTATAAACTGAGGAGTGGGATAACTGGGTCAAAAGGTGGGTCCATTCCAAGTTTTCTTAGGATTCTCCATACTGCTTTCCAGAGTGGCTTTCCAATTTGCAACTCCACCAGCAATGTAAAAGTGAACCTTTTTCCCCACATCCACGCCAACATCTATTATTGTTTGTGCTCTTGATAAAAGCCATTCTAATTGGAGTGAGATGAAATCTTAGAGTTGTTTTAATTTAATTTGCATTTCTCTAATTACTAGAGATATTGAACACTTTTTCATATATTTATTCATTGCCTGTGTGTCTTCTTCTGTAAAGTGTCTGTCCAGGTCCTTGGCCCATTTATTGATTGGGTTCTTTGTACTTTTGTTGTAAAGTTTTGTAAGTTCTTTATAAATTTGGGAGATAAGTGCTCTATCTGAAGTATATGTGGAAAAGATTTTCTCCCACTCTGTAGGCTCTCTCTTCCCATTTTTGATTGTATCCTTTGCTGAGAAAAAGCTTTTTAGTTTGAGTCCATCCCGTCTATTGATTCTTGCTTTGATTTCTTGTGCTTTGGGAGTCTTATTGAGGAAGTCTGATCCTAAACCAACATGATGAAGATTCAGGCCTACTTTATCTCTATTAGGTGCAGGGTCCCTGGTCTAATGCCAAGGTCTTTGATCCATTTTGAGCTGAGTTTTGTGCAGGTAGAGGTTTAATTTCATTTTACTTCATATGAATTTCCAGTTGTGCCAGCACCATTTGTTGAACAGGCTATCTTTTCTCCATTGTATGTTTTTGGCTCCTTTGTCTAGTTTGAGGTGACTGTATTTATGTGGTTTTGTCTCTGTGTCTTCTATTCTGTACCTTTGGTCTGCCTGTCTATTTTGGTGCCAATACCATGCTGTTTTTGTTATGATTGCTCTGTAGTACAGTTGAGGTCTGGTATTGTGATACCTCCTGTTTCACTTTTTCTATTCAGGATTGTTTTGGCTATAAGAGGTCTCTTGTTCTTCCAGATGAAGTTCATGATTGCTTTCTCTATTTCTATGAGGAATGTCTTTGGGATTTTAATTGGAATTGCATTCAATCTGTATAGTGCCTTTGGTAGTATGGCCATTTTGACTGTTAATTCTGCCTATCCAAGAACATGGGAGATATTTCCATCTTCTAAGGTTTTCTTCAATTTCTTTCTTTAATGTTCTGTAGTTTTCATTGTACAGGTCTTTCACCTCTTTTGTTAGATTAATTCCCAAGTATTTTTTTTTTTTTTTTGATGCTACTGTGAATGGAGTGGTTTTCCTAACTTCTCTTTCAGAGGATTAATCACTTATGAATAGAAATGCATTAGACCTACGTGCATTGATTTTATATCCTGCTATTTTGCTGAATTCATTTATTAGTTCTAGAAGTTTTCTAGTGGATCTTCTAAATATAGGATCATGTCATCAGCAAGTAGTGACAGCTATGAAGATAATCAGCGCTCACTAATCTTTTCTGATGCCTGTTTGTAGAGCCTTAATTGTGCACAGGATCTCTTGAAAATGGCCCAGGGACCTGTCCCGAGCTGCGGCGCCTGCTTCTGAACTAGTATCCTATGGCGTGCGTGTTGATACATTCTGCTCCCACGTTCTTGTGCACACTTCCTCATTGTGCCTCCATCTTTGAATGAGGTGCACGTTCATGCACTGAGCTCAGTGGTCATGATTTTTGAGCTGAGGTTCAACCGGAAGAGGATACACAGATTTGGTCTCCCCAAGGAATAGCAACCTACTCCTCCCATCTTATGAGGCTCACCACAGAAGGCATATATTCTCCATTCCTTCTGCATCCATTGATGTGTAGGTGCAAAGAGGCAGATGGAAGGAATCCTGATACGGTTTGTGTATGGTTTCAGTGTGTCCCTAAGATTTCATGCAGTAGGAGCTTGGTACTCCATGTGTTGGTGGTATTGAGAGGTTGTGGAACCTTTAAATCATTGATGACATTGCCCTTGAAAGAAATTCATATCATTCTCATTGGACTCTGGTCTCTTCTCAAGAAAGAGTAGTTATAAAAGAGCAATCCTGGCCCTTCCCCAGTCTCTTTGGCTTCCTGTTGTGTCATGTAATTTCTCCCTCACATGCTGTCCTGACATGGTGCTATTGGCTATGATGTGACTCAACCAGGGGTTCCCTCACCAGAGCTGGCATTATGCTGTTTGGACTTTCTGCTTTCAAAACTGTGTGCTAAAGAAACCTCTTTTCTTTATACATCACTCAGTTTCAGGTATTTTATTATAGCAATGGAAAACTAACTACAAATCCTTTCTAGAAGCTTATTGGTGGTAGACAAATTCAGATCTAAGCCCTCAGAAATATTTTTTTTTCCCATAAGATTTCCAGAGATGTGGTATGCCCTGCTAACCTAGAATGTGGGGTGAAACTCTAAGAGCTTCCTCAAAGCACTGTGAATCAACACTCCTTCCTTTCCTCTGAATGTCTTACTCCACATAATGCAATAGTTCAGGTAAAGGGAGGATTTTCTTTGTGTACATACATAATAATCATGCAATAATTTATTTTCTTTCAATTCTATACTTCTAAAAACATATGAAAGTATTAAGTGTCACTGTCTTGTTGAATAAATTGCTTTTACATTCTAGTTTGGCAAGTTCAAACATAAACAATATTATAGAATAATTTTAAAATACTTGGAGAGGGCAGCATTTCCAAGACAGCGTAAGAACATACACATCATCGGATCCTTCAGAGAAGCCCTCTCCTGCGCCCTGATGCAGCAGACGTGCTTCTTAACCATCACTTTTTCTTGCTCACCACTGGTCGTTAATGAGTATTCCAGTGGCATTTATTAATGTGCAGGCACAGTGTGGGGCTCTGGATATACTAAAGCGTGATCCTGAACCTGAAGGATCTCAGGTCCCACGGGAGGCAATGAGTGGTAAACAAGTAGACTCACACACCGAGGTGTGTTCCCTGCTGCGGGTGGAGGGGAAGTGATGAGCCAGCTGCCTTGAGCAGTTGCGAGGGCGACTTTGGAAAAGAAGAGCGACTTCCTGTCAGGACTTTTCATTCATTTCAACTAACTCCTGGAAAATACCAATGGAGGCGAGGTTTGCTGTACTTCCTCTTCTTTTCTCCTTATTTGCTCACTTCCCACCTACCCTCCCCTCTCCCAATGCCAACTCCCCCTGGGCCCCAACTCTATTTGTCGTCACTTTGATTTGCATGTTTGTGTCTCCCCCAACTCCCATGTGAAAACCAGGCCCCCAAGGTGATGGTGTTAGGAGGTGGCACCTTTGGGAGGTGATCAGGTCATGAGCCCAGAGTCCTCAAGAATGGGATTAGCACCCAGTCCTACTGCAGTGTGAGGATAGAATGAAGATGGTTGTCTATGGACCAGGAGACGAGTTCCCACCAGACACTGAATCTGCCTCATCATGGGCTTCCCAGTCTCCAGAACCGTGAGACACGGACACGTTGAAAACCTTCCTGGTCTATGGAATTTTGTTACAGCAGCCTGAACTGACAGAGACAATCTCATGTTGGTCTGGGGTGGTGAAACTCCCTCCCCAGAAGAGGAGCACGGAGTCTGCCTTTCCTGGTCTCTGCCTGCTGGCCGCATCCCTGGGAGATCACTTAGAAAAACTACCATCCAGAACCCCTTTCAGAGTCCAGTCTACAGAGTCGTTGACTCTACTGAGTATCTTCACGCCTAAAGAGTGCTGGAAAAAGAGAAGGTCTTCTCTTCCAGTTTTCTTAAGGAAACGTCCTTGCCTTTCATCAGGGATAACATTGAAAATATTTCATAACTTCTGGGACCAGGCCACCAGCCATTAAGAGTGGATATCAACGATTAGAATTGATCAGGACCCTGAAGGAAGAAAACGACTAGATTCTGGGAGTTCCTGGGTGGGGCTAGGACAGGGGTTGGGGAGGCCTCTATGTCTCGGACACGTAACTGTTCCAAAGTGAACATCTGTCCTGATGTGCTGGCTTGTGCCAACTGAGTATGTGACTTTCTTTGTGGTGAATAAATAATTTGACTTCTTTACTCAATTAGGGAATGCAGAGTTTGCTATTATGATGTCAGTAATGGGAATTTCAGGGAAGTAGGGAAGGAAAGGTAATATCGCAGAAGGCTGCTCAAGGAAGCCCCTTGGAACTGATTCTCCTTCCCCTAAACACAGGTAATGCTGTGGAGGCAGCTGTTGGTTGGGACCCTATATGATTAACCTTGTTTTCAGGTCGTGGGTCGATGACATTTCCCAGATTCAGAAGACCTTCAGTGTGCTCCTGAGTACTTTACTCATCTCCATTTGCTTTGCTGCGAGACCACACATTTCTTTTATCTCTTATTCAACCCAAGTGGAAAACTTAGAAGATAACTGAATTTCTTCTGGAAGAATCAGATGCTTTCATATGTGTGTGACTCCCTGATTTATAGGATCATCCCTTTTGGGAAGTCCTGGGGATTGATCCCAGGCTCATGCATGCTAGGTGGGAACTCTACCATTAAGCTCCATCTCCAGTTCAGCTACTTGGACTCTTCAGGAACAGATATATAGTATCCGTCCAAAACACAGAAAGAGGAACATTTGTTGAAAGAATATGTATGAAATGTTAGCCTCTGTGACAGTAAGGCAAAATTAAGATGTTTTCAAGTACAAAGTAAGGTTATATCAAGTCTCTTTGTTTGCTTGCTTGAATGCAAGTCAAGTAAATGAGTTCTCACTGCAGTGGTGGCTGAGACAGGGCAAGCATGCATCCACCGAGGTGTCTCCATTGATTCATCTGAAATAACGGAGGGTGCAACAAAAATCAGCTTTAGCAACTGGAGAAACTTCCTGGAGAGATTACTGGAGCGTTTCTGAAAGTATTTGTTTATTTTTGACAACATTGGATTTTGCTTTCTCTACGATCATTTATAGATAAGCAGGAAATAAGCTTTAGAAGGCAGGTGTTAGGAAGTATTTTCCCACCACTGAGAGTTTGCTAAATGCCCA